>NC_037674.1:38101058-38401058 GCF_003255815.1 Theropithecus gelada | reverse complement strand
GCTCTGCACTGGCAACAGCCGGAGGATGCAGGGTAGCTTTGAATGCTGGTGACAACTTGGACCTAGAAATACTTCATGATCTTGAAAAGCAAACAGTCCTACCCCTGGGGAAAATGTGCCTGCAGCCCCCAGGTCTGTTGGGAGATTGAGCAGTTCTCACATTAACATTCTCTCATAAATGGTAGGACATGGGAGGATGCTATGCTTGTTATGTTTTCTCGCTTGGAATATCTGCTGCTCTGTCCTCCTCACTCATCCACATTTTCTGAATATGCAAAACCCCAGTCATATGTCAGCTACCTCCTCCAGGGAGCTCCCAGTCAGAACAGTTCTCTCTTCCTTGTTGGCTCCAAATGCACATGCCTATGAGTTCAGACTCGCTTCACTCCTCTATCTCCCCACCAGATGGCCAGCTCATCGAGGGCAAAGAGCCTTTCCAGCCCATCTCTTTACACACCCCCACTGCTTCCCACGGTGTTTTGCAAGTGACATATGCTTGGGGGTTGCAAGACATAAATCCCATGACTACATTCACACTACGGACACAGGGAACTGTCACCATGGGTAGGGAGCATGTCTCAGTTTGCTGAGCCCAAATGTTTGGCCAGGCTAGAATGGAAGAACTTTGGCGAAAATGTGGAGAATCTAGAGGGTCAGTGTGAACTCAGCAGGAAGGACAGCGGTCCCTCCGACAGCCTCCTCTGGACCTGCTCTGCTTCAGCTGCTGTGGAGCTGGTGTGCATGGGTGGCCGAAACGCAGGCACAAGACATGCTCATATCCTTGGAAATGTTTTCCCTCCCGTTCTATGGAGACTCCCAGCTGTCTGAAGCTTCAAGTGCCCAAACTCAGTGATGCTTTTGGTTTGGCCTCCACTGGAGCAGCTGTAGCTATGACCTGGCCCTTTGAACCAGAAGCCTGGGCTCCAACAATTTCTTGATAAACTTGACTTGCTGTTTGCCTCTTGCACGTGCACACCTTGGGCTACTCCTGACCTGCCCTCCCAGTCCATTAGTGCCCCACTTCCCCTTGTAGAGTGTACTGATAGAAAGTGTGAAAGTCTCTGGAAGGATTTCCAAAAAACAGATGTGCCTCCAGAATTACATGAACATCTGCTCAGCAGAACTTTCAGACTTGGCATTTTGTCTACGTCAGGAAGCAGAATTTACTCAGAGAAGGGTACTCTTCTCTTATTCTGAATTTAAAAAAGAACAAGGAAGGAATCATAGAAGCAGGCCCAAGGAGCCTTAAGAAAAACATGAAATCATAGAAGTCTTTATACACTCAAGGGAGAGACACTGTCCAGATTCTAAAAGTCCACCATACTACGACCACAATACTTTAATTCTCAGCTTTCTTTTAAAAAGGTATTTCCTCTATGCTTTGAAGTCTCTGTAGAGTGAGAATGACACTATCAAGTTTGTCCAAATTTATTTCAGTATGGTGGTGTATCAGCCCTCTCGGGCTACAAAAACTATATACAAAACATGCAGATCATCCATGTTAAAAAAGAAAACCAGGAGAAATAAATAGCTAGATTGTTGAGGAAGGAGAAATGTTGGGGATTATGACACTAAAGTCCATATAAGTTAAAGTTCTAATTTTTACAATGTATTTTTTTTTAAAAAATCAGTTAATTGCTGTTTGTGAAATAAAACAGAAGCCCAAATGAAATACAATTGTCTTCTGAACAATTTCCACCAACTATCTTTTTGGGAAGAAAAAAAAGAAACTTCCATTGCTGTATTTTAAAAATGTCCACAAATGAAAACACAGCCATTGAACACAAAAATTATGAACAATCCCTCCAAAAGAGTATGTGCTAAAAATCACAAATCACGACTGACCAGAGTAATCATATTTAGAAAACCTAAGGTGTCATTTTCATGACCCAAATAAAAGTGGCTGAGTCATGAATATACTTCAAAAAAGCTTGAACTTTTCTTTGTGCTATAAAAGGATGATCGACAATAACCAAAACTTACATTGTTTGAATCCAAATTCTTTCTCACCCTTCTCAATGTATAACTTCCTAGTAATATGGGACAGCTACGGAACCATTCATCATGAGCCTTTGATTAGTTAGCCAGGTCCTTGGTCCCAAGCAGGGCCACCAAAACATCAACATAGAGGGGTCACTACATCCTGAGCTAAACCTCCAGCAAAGGAACACACTGATCAAGCCAGACCTTTCAACTCTCAACAAGCAATGTCCCCTGTGTGTCCCAGACTCCAAAGCAGAGCCATCACAATTCCCCCAAAACCCCCACAGATGTCCAGACCTCATTCTAACCTTTGAAAAACAGAGGGATGCAGGCCTGGGTATTCTGTTAAAGTTCAACAAGGAACCACTGCTTTAGAAACTCCTGATACAATTCTATATAGTGTTCAGAATTTAAAAAGAAAAATACAGCAGCAGCCAAACACTAACCCTCATATATGTGAAGCAGCTTTGTAGTTTTATTCAATGTTGAAACTAAAATGTCAATAAATAAGAAGTAAAAAGAATAGCAAACAGAAATAGCTTACACAGTGTTTATTTGACACTGAAACGAAGAGCTTCTGTACAATAGAAAGCACAGTGTGTGCCTGGCTCTAAGGCAGGATGCTAAGAGAGAGAACCAGGGTCAGCTGGAGAACAGACAAATGCAGAGCTCAGAGAGGTGGGACATCCAGCTCGACGAGGGAGTCTTGGGAGATGTGAAGCAAAGAAACTTATCTGCGTGAAGATAAAAAGGTGGGAGGAAAAAAAAAGTGGCGCGATGAGAAAAAAAAAAAAAAAAAGAGAAAGAAAAAAGAAAACCAAACCAATAGATGACAGCACCTGAAACAGACAAGAAGCAGTCATGCAAAACCCACTGCCAGCCACACCCTTGGGAGGTCGTCCCACCTGAGGCCGTCACAGGCCGCCTTTCAGCAAGGGTCCATTTTAAGAAAACCCATGAACAGAATTTAAAAACAAATTTTAAGCTACACTCATCTTTCAGAATATTTAATCATACTTGATGCAAAAAGTTTTTCCCAAAGAAATCACCACATTTTAGTACTGGAAAAGACCTTAGAGACAGATGATCAGCTCCACCCCCTCATTTACAAATGAGGGGTGAGAAGATAGACTGTTCTCTGGTTTCCATGGCAACAGTCATGTCTCTAGGGGCTTTTTTGTTGAGTGTGGGGATTCTATAACCTCTAAGGCCACAGGCACATGCCATACTCTTCAAGTTACCATTTTTCCTGCATGGGTAAATGAATGACAGGTGGGCTTGGAAAATGACATTTCCAGCTGCAGTGGAATTTAGGGTGATATTAGAATGAAGAACTCTGAAACATTCCAGGTTAGAATTTAAAGTAGTAGGATAAGTTTAATATTGAAGTTTTGGTTAGTAATACGTAAATACGTAAATTAGTTGTATCTGTTGAAGGTTCTTCTCATGATAACAAGACTACCTACTCCAACTCTTACTGCCTAACAGAAAAATGTGGGCCATTAACTCCCAAGCTCACATTGTACAATCTGTGTTGAATTTCCCATTTCTTTGACACAGGTTGTGGTAAGTATTTATCGTGGGTATTTTAATTCTTTTCATGAAAACAGAAAATTAAAGGCTTAGTTACTCAGCAGAGGGTTCTTTTCACTCTAGAATTCTTTGGTTTTTTTTGGTTTTTTTTTTAGATGGAGTCTGGCTCTGTCGCCCAGGCTGGAGTGCAGTGGTGTGATCTCGGCTCAGTGCAAGCTCCACCTCCCGGGTTCACGCCATTCTCCTGCCTCAGCCTCCCGAGTAGCTGGGACTACAGGTGCCCGCCACCACACCCAGCTGATTTTTTTTGTATTTTTAGTAGAGACGGGGTTTCACCGTGTTAGCCGGGATGGTCTCAATCTCCTGACCTCGTGATCCGCCCGCCTTGGCCTCCCAAAGTGCTGGGATTACAGGCGTGAGCCACTGTGCCTGGCCTACTCTAGAATTCTTAAAAGTAAAAGAGATGATCTTTTATAGTACCACTGTTAGGGCTGTATTGGATCATGCCAATTTCCTTGTCCTCAGATTCTCAATAACCTGACACTTTAAGGGTTCCTTCAATTTCTATTTATTTTATGAAAATGATTATGTTGTACTTAGTTGAATCTCAGGAAACAAAGTTTTGATATTTCTTGAGACGTTCCTGTACAACAAACGGCATGGCCGTCTGGTTTTACTTGAGTTTAGCTTAATTTCCCAAAAGGATAGTGCTCAAGGTCACTCCTTCTAGTTCACTGCTCTAGTTTAGCACTTACAAAATAAAAGGATTCTGAAAAGAAAATGGTTTGTATAGACACTTAATCTAGCTGGCCTTCATATTAGTAGAAAGTGAAAAAACAATAACTATTCTAGGTTATGACAAAAAGGGTGAACACAAGAGTGCAAAGATGGAGATCTGGGAGCAAGGAAGGGATGGTGGTGAGTTTATTACATTAGCATGAGGGCAGGGTGTAAGCAGGCAGAGTGGATGCACGTTTACATGGAAGTCATATCGTTGAGAGCGTGGTCCAGCTCCTCGCTGATGGCTTTGTACTTCAGTTTCTGAGCGTACAGCTCGTCTATGACCAGGAAGTGGAAGGCAGAGGTGCAAGAACATGGAGAGTGATCAAGAGATGGAAGGTGAGTGAGGGTGGTGCATGCACCATCCCAACACAGCAGCAAGAAAAGGGCAATGCATGAAGGGGTTGGTGCCGCAGCAGGTGGCCAATGCAGGAGGCGTGCGTTTTGTTTTAAATAAATTGAAACAAAAACAAAGAGAACAAAACCCATTAGAAAATAAAATGAGAAAGACTCAATACGAAAATCATAACAAATATGGTAGGTATATCAGTAAACCATGTTAAATCCTAAACGAAACCACAGAAGGCTGTCTCCTGGTGAGGGGAGACAGGGGCTAATGGAACATCTTTCTTTTGCAGAGCTATATTTTAATTACACTGGAGTAGTCAGCCATCTGCAGCTATAAACAATGGGAAAAAAAAATCCAACGGCAGTGTTTTGGAAGAACAATTTGTGACTACAGCCTGTAGTGCTTATCTGGCTCCACCTTCAAACCACCGACTTCCTGACCACACTAGACCACTGGGATAGCGATTTCTTAGTGTCATTTAAGCTACTCCTGTGGTCTTCCCACTCAAGCTGCCTATTACTGGTCCAGGAGGCTTGAAAAGCAATGAGTGCCACACTTTATATGGCAGTGGTATGGCAAGTCTGCAATTTAGTTTTGTAATGCTGCAGGTTTCATACTTTGCTGCACTTTGGCAGATCATTTTGCAACCATTTGTCATTCTCTCTTCTCCACTATTTTGATTATCTGTACCAAACACTAGTTCCTTCTCTAATCCCTTCTGTGATGTATATATTTGTTTGTCTTTTTTCTTTCTTGTTCACAGCTAATCCTTCACAAACCTCAAAGCTCAACATTTAGGATATCGGTGAGATAGAGTGGTTATTACTAAAATAAAACCTAAGTGCCTTAGGGGAGAAATGCTTAAGTATAATTTTTCCCTCCTCCTTCAGGATATAAAGTAGTTTGATAAGATAATACATGACTTAAAAAAACCCCCAAATCCTTACTTTGAATTCATACTTGGAAGAAGATGGGTTCTTCTAAAAACAAGTCCACAATCACCACATCATTCCCAATTTAAATAGGAAGTGACACTAAAGATATAAAATATACTGAGTCATTCTCACCTATAAGCACCTCACTCACAATGAAAAATAAACCTGCCACACTTCTAATGAGCATGAAGTCAAGCTGGATGGCATCTGCCACTATGGCTGGTAGCTAACTAGTCACCTGGTGAGCAGAAGACTCAGGTTCATGAGTTTAAGAGCCACAGAGGAAAACCCCAGAGGACAGACAGGAAGAATGTGCAGGTGCAAAGGAGCGTATCAAGGTGGATGCCCTTGAATTGGAAAACTGTTTTGCCACATCACTATTTCACCAGAAGGATTAAACTAAAAACACTACTTAAGATCTTACCTTCTAAGTCATCAATGCTTTTCTCCAATTTAGTTACTGACCTCTCCGCAAACTCAGCCCGAGTCTCAGCCTGTAATGATTTATTTGAGTTAAAGTTGGGAAGTTTGGTGTTTCCCGCAGCTACAAACACAGGGAAACTAGAGGATGTAAATGAAGCACATCACCCATAAAGTGGATCTGAAACTACTTGTCAGTTTCAGTCACCTCTGTGAGAAATGGCAGCTAGCACTGTACACACACTCCAAGGCAACCTTAGAATATTCCTGACTTGGATCACTAGAACTTTAAAATGAAAAGGCCCTGACCAGTTCCATGAAAACAAACTCATTTAAAATCCAGTTGGCTTCATCCACAACTCTCATATTACCTCCTTCAGCTTGTCGGAAAGGACCTTGATCTCTTCCTCATATTTGTCTTCCTTCTGCGAGTACTGTAATTAGAAAGAGCATTCCAGATGTCAGGCTGCAGCTCAGTCTACTCATGGCTTCTCATGCAAAGAACTCGCCAGCCCAGCCAACAGATGTTAAGGATCTCTTAGGAGGTAATGGAACCTCTGATATCGAATGGCACACTGCAATACATTCTCTGCTTTCTTGCCTATTGTTTTACATGGGATAACAACAAGATAACTTATCCACTTGGCACTTGGTTTAAATTAAATTGATGACTCATATCCCTAAGATAAAATAAATTCTCTAGTTAATAAAAAGAATTTGTTACCTAGTAACTCTCCAAAAATCACCTCACAATATTGCCATTTACTAAAATGTCTACTGTATGTGTTGCTTTCACTGGCAGGGCCTCTTTGGAGCAGCTCTTAAAAGACGCCTTTCCCCCACACCATGCTCCTGGCCTACCTTCTCAGCCTGAGCCTCCAGTGACTTCAAGTTGTTCGTCACAGTTTTCAATTCTTCTTCAAGCTCGGCACATTTGCTAACGTTTTCGATCAGAGGCAGAAAGGGTGGGAGACAAGCCAAAGGAAGGAGGAGAGAAAAAGGAGAGGGATGGGAAAAAATGAAAACCGAGTCCTAGAGACGAAGGGCTGCCTGAAAGTAGCCAAATCATCGGGTATTAAAATGTTTAGTTTTGCCAGGAACACTGCCCCCCAACCTCGCAACAGCAGAAGGCAGGGTGACAAAATCCAACAACTTTGAAGTGCAATAATTTGGCTCCTTTTTTGGCTGCCCAAAGAGCATTTATGAAGGGAAAACAAAGGAGCATAAAGGACCAAGGGAAAGCACTTAAAGCAAGATATAAATAGCAGAGGGTGAAGTGAAGGTGCAGTCGTTATACCAAACGAACCAGTAGGCATTGGAAGCTGAAAGACGTCTGGGTTGCAGTTAAACCTAAAAACCACACATGAGCCATCAGTACCTTATCCTCTGCAGCCATTAATGCTTTCAAGGTCTGATCCATTATTCTTAATTGTTCTTCCAGCTGTCGGACTTGGCTGTTAGTGGACACAGGAAATGCACAAGGCCATTCACAAAATCAGTGTGCAGGTAAGGCATGCAGTGATACACGCATTCATACATAGACACCCCACACGAGTCCTCCATGTTCCATACTCGTGGCTCATCCACATCAAATGAGCACAAAAGGAGCCCGGAGCTGAAACAGGTAATGTGCAGCTGCCAGAAGGTCATGCTGTTTAGTCACTGCTCTGCAGCACCCCATTCGTGGCCTCCTGGCGCCGGGCCTGCTTACCCTTCTGAGAGCTCAGCCCGCTCCTCTGCACGTTCCAGGTCACTCTCAATGATGACCAGCTTACGGGCCACCTGCAGCAGGAAAACACAACACACACACCATGGATCTTGCAAGTTTTGTGTAGGAGGGCAGGGGGGTAGCGATCAGATCCCATCAGGCACTAAGGGTTTTGTCTACAAACAATATGATCCTCTTTCTGGTAGACCGGAGAGCAGCAACTCTCCATTAGGAGTGCGAGCAGAGAGGAGATCAGAGGCTTCTGCTCAGACTCAGAATGGTCAGCTGTGCTTGGGCAGTCCCAATTGGAAGTCTGATCTGGAACTGGCAGCCAGGCCAAAATGTGGAAGGAGGGAGAAAATACAAATTCACAATCTCAAAAACGGCAGTAGGATGAGACATATACTGAAAAGGTGGGGGCTGCCAGGAAAACAAAATAAACCTAAGAACTCCTTCAATTCGATGGCTGATCTGTACATCTACCTCCTTATTGCAGAGGAAGAATACGAGAGACACGAACGTGAGACAAGTTGGTGAGACAATTGACAAAATCAAATTTGTATTTAGTGGAAGAACCAGAGAGAGGAAGGGAGCCTCTGAAGCAGATCAAAACTTGTGAGCACAGTGTAATCTGAAGGTAATAATGATAATGAAAAGGAGGGGCAATGCTGTTTCAGGATAGCCACAATGTGATCCAATAAGGAAAAAACAGAAATCTTAATAATCATATTGCCTCTTATCGCAGGAGGCTGTTTTCATGCGAACATGACCAGCAGCAAATTCTACTGAAAATCTGCATTGATAATAGTTTTCTACCACCCTTGAGGAGAGAGGCCTCCATGAATCCACTGAGAAACTGTCTGTGGTCTCTGGGTTGCCCAATCTGGATGTGCCAGGTGACTCTGAGAAGTGACTTGCACCACGACAGCATGAGAGCCTCCTTTCACAAGACACAGGGCCCAACTCTCCCTTCTGGCCAAAGATCTTCTGTCCAGGTCTTTGTGGTTTGGGGAGAGGAGTTTTGGTCCTTCTTCCCAGTGCCACTGATCGGCTTCCTGATAAAGCCTGGGATCCCCTAGCAGGATTAAAATGAGAACTGTTTTCTGGAGACAAAGGAACTTTGCTTCTCGAAACCACCCATTTCTGCCAACCAAGCAGATGGCCTCACTGAGGAATCAAGACTGTGCATTGCTCCCTGGCCTCCTGAAGGCCACTGTTGGAAGTCCACAAGGCTGTGGGCCCCAGGACCTGACCTCTTCATATTTGCGGTCGGCATCTTCAGCAATGTGCTTGGCCTCTTTCAGTTGGATCTCCTGAATTTCCATTTTTTCTTCATCCTTTTGGGCTCGACTCTCAATGACTTTCATGCCTCTGGAAAGAAAGACAAGCAGGAAAACCCAAGATTTAGAGCTGACTTTCCCAAATGCACACTGCACTGCTGTGGCCTGTGAGGCTTAGTGTAAGTGGTAGACCAAAATAGAGCACAGAGCTACTTTTATTTTCCAAACCAGGAAACAACAATTTCCAGAGCTAAAGGTGGAAAAAAGAGACACATTTCTCTCTGTTCATTCACTGTGAATGAACTCTCTCACCTTGAGTACCGATCAAACTATCAGGCATCTAACATTAATGATAAAAGGTACCATGTCAGGATCCTGTCTGAATCTTGGCAGCATGAAACCGGAAAAGCCAATATGCTTTACTATTAAAAAGATAATGAGATTTCTTGCCTTTCCTGTGGGAAGCCTCAGCTTGCACATGAATCAAAGCTAGAACAAAATCAAACTTATCTTTATATACCTCTTTCTACAAAGAATCTTCTTACCCTGCCAACCATAAGCAAAAATATTAGACTTAATAAAATATTAGACTTAATATTAGATTTAATAAACTAGTAGGCCCACAAAAAATGCTGATATCTGACCATTTCAGACAAGTAATAATGGCAATTTCCTATGGTTCAACTGAATGCTTCAAATTAAGTTTTACCTGTAATGGAACCCTTTCATGACAGCAATGCTGGGAGACAGGCCTGACACTGTCCTCTATACTGAGTGTATTAGGGTCCTATGGCATGGTGTTATGTTTCAGAAAAATACTAACTGACCTATGATATTTTACAGATATATGGAATAACAAGTCATGTAAAATGGAATTCATTTATCAAAATTTAAGTAGGCAGTATAAGTGAACCACTATTTTTTTATTTTTATTTTTTGAGACAGAGTCTCACTCTGTCACCCAGGTTGGAGTGCAGTGGCGTGATCTTGGCTTCCTGAAACCTCCACCTCCTGGATTCAAGCGATTCTTCTGCCTCAGCCTCCCGAGTAGCTGGAATTACAGGTGTGCACCACCACACTTGGCTAAGTTTTGTATTTTTTAGTAGATTTAGGGGTTATGCCATGTTGGCCAGGCTGGTCTCGAACTCCTGGCCTCAAGTGATCTGCCCACCTCGGCCTCCTAAAGTGCTTGGATTACAGGTGTGAGCCACTGCATCTGGCCCACTATCTTTTGATGAAGCACTGGAATACAGTTGAGGAGATCTGGGTCGCAGTCTTGGCTTAGCCACAAATATGCTGTGAGCCTTGGTGCAAGTCACATTCGTCTCTGAGCCCTAGTTTTCTCATTTGTAAAACTAAGGGACTAAATGACCCCCAAGTCCCCTTTACTTCGAAGTCTAACATTACCAGACTGCCTTTAAGGTGCACTAACAAGTATATTTCAGAAAGAAGTCAGCCACAAAAACCGCTCTTATGTGTACACTGTAAGAGATGATTAGGCATCTTAAAGAAGTCCAAAATGCTTGGTTGGTGAAGAAACACTAAGCAGCAGTGGATAATGGCCTAAAAAGTTTAGCTAAAAATCTTCTCGAATCCTAAAGTCTGAAATCACTCTTTATACCGGGTACCTGGTGGCAGGATCACTTCAAAGAGTGAGAAATGGACAAGATGACTGACTGCCTTCACTTGCCCAGGTCACAGCACAGATAGATACACATTCAGTGTTCTGAGCCCTTCATGCTATGCCATCCCTCAAGCAGCAGAACGCTCTCTCACTTCACGGAGTCTCTCTTGAAGTACTTCCATGCAATACGGCAAATCCTTAATTCCAACAGTTGAGCATAAGGGAAAATGCCTTCTAGACCACCCAAGGCTGTGCTGGTCTATACAAACCATGCTTTCCTTTACTACCACAGAGCTGAATCTTAGAGTAATGATTCAGCTAGAGCCAGATTACAGCAGAGGAGGGCTCAGAACACACGAGCATCTGACTATTTGTGTGCACGTGTCTTGCGTGTATAGAGACCAAGTCCAAAATATTTTACTTTTGCAGACCGTATTTCTGCTTTGTGTTTTTTCTTCCACCTATTTGTTAAGCTATTTGACAACTGATAGTCCACAGTTCCTTTATTTAGGCCTAAGCTTCCTTGGTATGTTATAAAATAAAGTTATACTTTAACAAATGCACAACTGCTCTGTGGTCAGTAGGAATGAAAGGGCCAACTCGTATCCCTGACATTTCTCCTTTACATATCTGTCTGCCTCATTAGAGGGTGAGCTCTGTGAAGGCAGGAACAAGATCTTCTTCTTCTTTGTAACCTTAGGGCTTAGGACAGTGCTTTGGACATAGTAGGTGTTTCACTGATGCTAAATGAACAAAACCAACTGAGTTATACCTGGGATCAATAGAGGAAATGATCCCACCACCAGGGGACTGAAAAATTCTTAAACCTCAAAGATCACGGGAGCCCTCCGGTTTATTCCACCAGGAAAGGCAGCTGCAAAAGATGGCTGATGGGGCATTCTCACCTCTCACTCTCATCTGCTGCCTTCTCAGCTTCCTCCAGCTTCTGCAAAGCTGTTGCCAGACGCTCCTGGGCACGATCCAACTCTTCCTCAACGAGCTGGATGCGTCTGTTCAGAGAAGCTACATCGGCTTCAGCCTAGGTAGAGAGAGTGAAAAGCATTTCAGAGTTGGGGAGAAAGTGAAGGCGGTAGCTTCAGGAAATGGCTGGGACTGCAATGCTGATTTCAGACAGGAAGATTGTCTTGTGGTGAGCTACCTTTAAGTGCATTACAAGCCCTTATCAACTCCGGAGTTCTCGGACACATTCATACATTGATTCATACAGTAAACATCCATATTTGTGTATACACAAATCTATACACACAATTCTCATCAGACAGATCATTAGCACATGCTCTTCCACATGGTTCCTTTCTTCCACAGATTTCAACACCCTGGCTTTACTTGCCTGTTAAACAAGAGCGTCATCACAGCCACCTCACTCACTGGGGGCCTGAAGTGTGAACTGAGACAAGACTTACCCAGGCTCAGCCATGTAAGACAATAGCAGTACAGCCAGAAATCGGACTCAAGAGTTTCACACAAGTCTTTTCTTCTAGCCACTTTATCAAAGGATCCTTACAAAGGAACTCAAATAGTTTAAAATTCAGGGGTTCTAAAATACACACCACATGAAGGCCCAACACAATCCAGTAACCCCTTGTAGAATAACTGGCCTCATTGGAACAGAGCCAAGACAAATTTCCCAAGTGTTTTTGATGTAAGCCTATGAAATTTCTTCGAAGTCAAGGTTAATACAAGAAAAGTATCAAACTACTAAAAAGAAAAATAATACAAGTACTGTTTTTACTTGGTATCTATGTCTGAAATAAAACGTTGGTTTCTTTGAGAAGTAATGATTTTTTCCCTGTCATAAGAAATTGTTGCTATGAGTCTCAGAACACTTGTAAGACTATGATGGTCCATTATACACACTTGCACTGGTGGCTGTTTAAATATTGTGCATGGAAGTGGGAGGCAGAATTTACTCATTAGGTACAATATCCTCATCCACTGTGAATGTATGTTCACTAAGGGGTGGCAGGGTTTTCAGAACACTTAGGAGTTTTCTAGAAATTACAATACACACTTAGGGACCCATGGTAATAGGATAACAAATTTCTCTACATACAGCCCTGTCTTTGCCATTGACCTGTAAGCTGCTCGCATCCAGAGAACTCACAGTTCTCTGCACAGAGTACGGGCTCAGTAAGATAAGTAAAACCAACCTAATTTTAATAAAAGCAATGTTCTTAGCTTATGGATCCACAATACAGAGTTGGAAATGCAAATGTAGTTAGAGACTGTGGTCAGTCTTTAATCAAAGGAATCTGAGAACCTTCAGCTCTTTGCTCATCTAGATTTGTAAGATTTTAAATGCCAAGTTTTATCTGAGAAGACAGGTGAGTAGGGCATCTCCAACCATGGTGAAGGACTCTATAAAAACATGTGAATACACTTTTATCTTGACAAAAATGTAGTAATTGGTTGATGGAGGCAGGGAGCAGGGCAAATGTGAAATAAACCGGAGGAAGAGCATTTACAACTGTACTGCCTACGAAGTAAATCATTATCAGTGCACAGCTGGTAAATGGGCCCAGCTAGGAATTACTGGCAGATGACTGTTGTTTCTGGTGTGTGTGTGTATTGAAGGGCAAGGGTAATAGGATAACAAATTTCTTAATTATAGAGAAGTGTCTTTGAAAAACCATTGGGCGTTTTTTTATTACTATTACTGGAAGGATGTATATATTAAGGATATACTTCTGGGTCAGTTAAGATTTCTTCACTTTTCTATATTTTCATTTTCCAGTAAAATTCTATTCCTTTTGAGGGTGGAGGGGAACTCAAAGCTGAAGCAAAAACAAAGGGCAAACAAAACAAAACAAAATTAAAAACCACACAAAAAACCAAGCACACAATCCAAAAGCCCTACAACAACAAAAAGCCTCCGCAGAGGGTCTAGGTTATGTATTCAAAAGCACTGTGCACTTTCTTTTCATTCTTCCTTTCTTACTATTTTCAATATGATGGCAAATATCCTTGTTATAGAGGCTACGGCCTATTAGAGCAATGCCAGCAAGATTTTCAAAACTTTTTTGTAGCTACCAAGTTCTAAGTTCTCTGCCCTGCTTTAGATCTGGGCCTAAACCTCAAGGACTTTGTACTCACAGAAAGATGACTGTTTACGTTTTGGGGATAGAACCCTCTGGGTGACAGGTCTCTATCCCCCAGCTCCCCACACAGCTGAGTCACCAGAAAGGAAGGAGACAGCACCTCATGTTCATTCCAGCCTCGCACATGAGATCTCCCTACCCAAAGGGCCCCCACCAATCCATCCATGTCTTCCCTCCGATCAACCCCACCCCCATTCTTTCCCTTAGCTCTTGGCACTGCGTTTACAGAATGCTGTTGTCTAAATGCCACTCCTGTGTTTCCCCAGGGTCGTTCTGTAGAACCTCAGACTCCTGGAAATCAGAAAATATGTCCTACAGGAATACTAGCCAGCAGGGCTTCATACAGGGTGCCCCAGCAACAACTGGGCATGGAGACCCATTTCTAGGTGCCAGTTTGTGATACAGAGAGAGGAATGGTAGGGCACACACAGCAGACCTGAGGGTGCCTGCCCCTTCCTGAGGAGGCCCTGTAAATCCAAAAAATAGAGTCTCAACTTTTTAGCTAGAAGGATCCCTAGGCATTGTCCACATCAGCAATTCCCACAAGTGACTGAGTGTCAGAATCAACCCAGAGATGAGCATTAAAAAAATCAAAATTTCAGGTGGGCGCTGATCCCAGCCTATAATCCCAGCACTTTGGGAGGCCGAGGCAGCTGGGTCATGAGGTCAAGAGTTTGAGACCAGCCTGACCAACATGGTGAAACTCTACTAAAAACACAAAAATTAGCCAGGCGTGGTGGAACGTGCCTGTAATCCCAGCTACTCAGGAGGCTGAGCAGGAGAATCACTTGAACCCGGGAGGCAGAGGTTGCAGTGAGCCGAGATCACGCCACAGCACTCTAGCCTAGGTGACAGAGCAAGACTCTGCCTCAAAAATAAATAAATAAAAAAAATTAAAAAAAAAATAAATAAATATTTAAAAAATCAAACTTCCAGGCCCTGTCCCTAGGGATTCTGATTCAGGAGGTCAAAGGGGAGGGCAGGAATCTGTACTATAAATAAACAATCCCCTTTGCCACCACCCAAAGAAGCTGGCCATTCTTCTAGCTCTTGACTAAAAAGAGGCGGCAGGAGGGAACTCTGACCCTGGGCACTGAAGTATGCGGAGGCCATAGAGTCATCAGTGGGAGACAGGATTAAAATCCAAGTCACCAGGCTCCTGGCATGCCAGCTCTCCACTTGTCACTTCTCCTGGCTTCCCGGAACGTCATGGAAACCTTGGAACTGGCAGTTCTCACTCCTGTGGTCTTTATCTCTTCCGACATCAGATTGAGATGTTCTCCCGCCCCCATCCCAACTCCCCAAGAAAGGCCTCAGGGACAGACCCTAATTAGGACTAGGAGAACAGCTGCTGC
Source organism: Theropithecus gelada (assembly GCF_003255815.1). NCBI lineage: Eukaryota > Metazoa > Chordata > Mammalia > Primates > Cercopithecidae > Theropithecus > Theropithecus gelada. The sequence goes on along the minus strand of NC_037674.1, from coordinate 38,385,972 downwards.
AATGCAAATCATCCACTAAAGTGATGATCACAATCTTTTTGAAATTAGGCAGGATATAAAATTGAAAACTTCATAAAACAATGCTAATGGGTAATAGGAAGCTCACGTAAGGACATGGAACATAAGGACACGGAACATTTACTCCCTGGCCCAGAAGTCAATGCCTACTGCCCCAGAGGTTTCAGAGCAGGACAGGCAGAGGGCCTTTGAGGTTAAAGCCAGGACCTGGGAGTAGTATCTGAGGCACACCTAACTTTATGGGAAAACCCTGAACCCATGACAGGCTCTGCAGGCCCTATTACATTGGCCTAGTAGAATTTTTGTTTGGTTTGTTAGAATTCAAGATATGTTTAATTTTATAATTTAATCAGGGCTACTTTTTTCTCTTTCTTATTTTTACTTTTTATTCTGATTTATTATGCTCTATGCTCCAAAAGCCCCACACCTCTCACCTTTACTAGCTTTTATTTCTGGTATTTTTTTTTCTAAGTTTTGAGGTTATTTCGATATTTTCTAAGGTTCTTTTCATCATGGCACCTGGGGATTCTTAAGGACCTGCTGTTGCCTCTGCTGGTACAAGCCCATAGACACATGACCATCTGTTATTTAAAAGCACATATAAATAACAAGGCATTTGGGGAGGGTCAAGACCCCGGACACAAATTATTTCTAGGCATGTAAATCACTCTTAGTGTACTAAGTTAGCTTTCTTCTTCTTCTTCTTTTTTTTCTTTGAGATGGAGTCTAGCTGTGTCTCCCAGGCTGGAGTGCAGTGGCGTGACCTTGGCTCACTGCAACCTCCGCCTCCCTGGTTCAAGCGATTCTCCTGCCTCAGTCTCCCCAGTAGCTAGGATTACAGGCACGTGACACCATGCCCAGTTAATTGTTGTATTTTTAGTAGAGATGGGATTTCACCATGTTGGCTAGGCTAGTCTCGAACTGCCGACCTCAGGTGATCCACCCGCCTCGGCCTCCCAAAGTGCCGGCATTACAGGCGTGAGCCACTGCACCCAGGGGAGTTAGCTTTCTTCTAACAACAGCCCCACGTGCTGACTGCCAGTGAAGTCTTTCAATTTGGGATGATAGTTTCTTTTATTTCAAAAGTGCTATTGTGTTCTAACAATTAATGAACTACTCAAAAAAGAGACTGCTGTATTAGTCAAGGCTACCAATGTCTTCCTGCAGATCTGTTTTTAAATAACTTCCTGGTGCTTTGTACTTGAGGTGCCTTATAATGCATATGACCCTCCTCTAAGGTAACAGCCCAAGGGCATGCACCCCATTCCCCCACCCCAACATGGTACTATATAGAAATCAAGGGCATGCCCACCCCACCATAGTATAATATCCCAAATCAGATTTGGAAAAAAAAAAAAAAAAAAAAAAAACCTTTTACGAGGCTTAGATTTTCATGAAATCCAGATGTTTCAGCCAATACAACCACAGAAAATTAAAAATGGCAGTGACTTTTACTTTTTGAAAAAGTATTCCAGGTAAGGCTATTAAGAAAAAATACTGGTGGGAGAATATTATATTCTAGAAATCAATCCTCTGCAATATGTTTCCAAAGTCCTGACTGAACCGGGAGTGGAAACTGGGATGATCAAAGGTCAGGTCCTTTTTATTTTATGCAAACTGTAGTTATACGAAGAAGGTTTCACCCAACTTGCTGTGTAAGACCAAGTGACCACAGCCAAGCTAAACTTCTGCCCTTATATGGTAAGGAAAGGGGGGAAAAACACTGATGACATTAAGGGGCACTCCCATGGATAACAGATAAACACAACCTCCTGTGTGTGTGCCAAAGCCCATAATTTACGAGGCATATTTGTATAATGAGGGAGAACAGACATGAACAAGGCATTGTAGTGCCTCTGCCTTGCCTACATATGAAAGCAGAAATCGAGAGTGTACATTCCAGTTACAGCCACTCTGGGAGTGCCAATGCAAGCACAAAATGCACCCTCGGTTTCCTATCCCGGAAATATTTACCAAGTGTAAAGAGGGAAAATGCTGGGAATTTTTGTAAATTGGTTATTTCCCATGATTTAATCATGTTACTAATTAAGAACCTTCTGGCCACAACTCCCTGTCTCCTTGTTTGCTGGATACTACTCAGAAAGGAAGATTCTTCTTGCCTTTTTTTTTTTTTTTTTTAAATAATGACAAAACCCTAGTGGGTCACAAGATCTGGAGTCAATCATGTCAAGCAAAATAACCTCATTCCAACATTTTGAAGGATCCACACAACTTGGAAACACAGACTAGAAGGAAGTAAGGGATGGCTGCTTTTTCCAAGGTAAGGGCTGGTTTAATAGGGCCTATTAACTACAGTCTGAACGTCTGAGTATTTGAATTTAGGCCAACTCTCTGGTCAAATATTTTTTGCAGTGGCTCACGGTTTTGTCACTAAACCTTTATCTTTGCTGCCAAAAGAAACTGTTACTGCTAGCTTAACTCACAGCCCAAGCTACATCTAAATACCTAAGGTAGCTACACTTCAGTTCCAATTTCAGAAGTTAGGAACAACTTGCAGCCTGAAAGTCTCTCTTCAATGGTCTGATCCAGTCCTCAAGTTGCTGTCTTAAAAGGTTCTATGTTCAATCACCCAGGTAGACTGCTTGCAAAAATTTCTTAAAATGAAACCACTTAAACCACTTTTGATATAAAGCCGTGAAAAGAATGAAAGTATTAATTATCTTTAGCCGACTGGCACAGGAAGAGTACTGTTATAAAAACGATGCACAAAAGATGCACATTAAAATAAAAGTAATAATGTGCCCTTCATAAAATTTATCTTCTGTGTCTAACATCAATCACTAGGCCAGGAGTCAATACAAGGCTCTTCCGCATAGGGTCACACATACTCTTTCTTAGCAGGGTGAGAAGACCTCAGACTTCTACCACTAACACCACTTCAACCCATCAAACATGCCTACCAGCCTGTCCACTTCCTCTTCATTCAAGCTCCCCGCCCCAAAAAATGTTGATTAAAAGCAGTAAATGAAGTGTTTTATGATGTCATAAAATGAGCAAGCCATTTTTAAGACCCCTTGCTGCGTGGGGAACTGAAGGTGAAGGAGCACTGTGTTGCCAGGGCTGTGCAGTTTTAATGACAGTGGGCACACAGCACTTACCCTGCTGTGCCAAGCACCACTGTACTGTCTGTACATAGTAACTCCTTTAACCGACAGGAAGATGCTGTTACTACCCACACTTTACACTGAGGGAACTGAAACACAGAGGTTAAGTAAATTGCCCACTGCTAGTAAGTAGTGGAGCCAGGATTCAAATTCTGACAGTCTGGGTCCAAAGTTCTTGTTCTTATCCATCATATTCTATATAGTTCAAATGGTTCAACGACAGCTGCTAGCCAGTTAGGGAGTCGGAATTAGTTTACCACCCAGCCAAGTTCAGGGATATCCACAGGACTTTTGCTGACTCGTCCTATAAAGCAAATACTGAGAATTATCTTTCGCCTATTGATTTCCTTTTTCCTGCTTGTATTTTATCTGAAACTTTCTCTAGTTGAGCTTTCCTCTGAAGAGGACCATTTCAGATCTTGAAGTTTCTGTGGCCAGCCATACAGCCATTTACAAACACTTAACCAGAACGATTTACTCAACTCAGAACAGCCCCGTATATTAAGCACAGCAAGACATCATACTATCGCTTGTCATAACATTCCTAAGGTGTTTGTTTCAGTATCTTGATTAAAATACACACACACACACACAAAATCGACAAATATCAAATACTATACTACCTCTGAAATCCTGTTCCTGTTTGCTGGATACACTTGCCTTAGAAGAAAGGAAGGAAGCCAGGTATTACATTTAACAAGGGGGAGGGGAAGCCCGCAAGAGAATACACCCAATAACTGTTGATATTTCGCCAACTTCTTCCAAGACTTGGTAACAAAAGATTATCTATCTGTACGAGAGAAGAGCGAAGGAGGACTGCTGAAGAAAGGGAAAGGTGAAGGGTATTGTACTATATATTAGCTCTTCCAGCAGAACGCGGCGCTGTCAAGCTGTCAATGGCTCTCTACCACCTCAGAGACACAGGCCTCCGGGAAACCACAGGGTCGACGGGGACGGCGGAGTGCAGCATCCCCGGGCCCCAAGTCCACAGTGTCTCTCCCACTTGACCTGTCGGCACCCCCTTCTCAAAGGTACGCATGTCCAAGAGGAAGGACCTCCTCCCACTCCACTCTCAGAGTAAAGCAAGCCAGCAGCGCAAAGTGCACCTCCCGGGGACGCAGACACACGACCGAAAGCCACCACCCCAGAAACAGAACCTTCCTGGGAAAATGCTCCTTCCAGAACCTTCTCAACACCACCCCTGCTTCCCCTGGGAGCGTTTACTTTAGATCAGCGAGATGGAAAGGAAAGGCTGAGAATAGGCCGGGCCCCTCCCCAGAGCCCGCCGCCAGCTGGCCCAGGTGCGCCAGGTGCGCCCTGGAGGCGTGGGGACTGGGGACCGGAGCCTGCAGGAGGGCCCTGCTGGGCGCCGCGGGGCTGCCCGGGGAGGATGCGCCTCTGGGGTCTGCGGGGTGATGGGTGGGTCCCTTACGGTCTCCCTCAGCTTCCTCTCGTGGTCCAGCTCGCGCTGCAGGGTGCCCGCGCGCTCCTCTGCGGCGTCCGCCTGCTCCTGCAGGCTCCGGATCTTCCTCCGCACCGCCTCCAGGGAGCTACTCCCCGCCATCGCGCCGGACCGGTAGGCGGGCGGGCGGGCTGCAATGGGAGAGGCCGGCTGCTGCCCTGCGGACCCGGCTGCCGCGGCTGTCCCGGCTGCCCAGCGCCGGTCCGCCCCGCCCAGGCCTCTCCGTGCGACGGCGGCGCCCCCTGCAGCCAGGAGCAGTCCGGAAGTCGCGGCCTCCAGGGCGGCGCAGACGAACCGCAGGCGGGCGCACGAGCGCCGGGGGCGGGCACGGCAGGGCGGGGTGCGCGCCGCGGATCCCGGGACCGGCCGGGGTACTGCGCATGCTCGAGGCGGCTGGTAGAAAGGCGCGCCCGGAGCGCGGCGGGGGTACCTGGTGGGCTGGGCGCTCCGGGAGGCCACTGCACGAGGGTTCTGGCTTCCACTTATAAGGCCCCTCCCCGGCGCCGTGGTGACCCGGGGAAACGGAGTTGGCTGCTAAGGGCAATAGCGACTCCTGCTGGCCGCGGGAGCGCTGCGCTCCGGAGTCCAGATTCCCATGCCCAGGAGCCAGAGAAGCTGAGCTGCGGGTCTGGAGCCGGAATATGCCCTAAAGGGACTGATCCTAACCACAAGATTATAACCCCAAAGGGACTGATCCTAACCACAAGATTATAACCCCAGCAATACCCCCATTCCCCCAAACTTCACGAAGTGAAAAGCACCCACGTGTAGAGCATAGTGGTTAGACCTCCTGTTCTAAATGCAGTTTTCCTACGTTGAATCTGGCGCCTAGTTTCCTGCTGCGTGACTTCGGACAAATAACTTGTCTTCTCTGGGCGTCCTCTGTAAAAGTGGGAATAATAATAGTACTTTCCCCATGAGGTTGCTATGAGAATTATGAAGGACCATAAAGCGTTTAGCACAATACCTTGTACATAGTTAAAAACTCAAACGATAGCTACGATTAAGAAATAACACAAGCACTGTTTTAAGAGTCAGGCTGAGGCCCATAAGCAGCTGTGTGATCCCAGGCCAACCTCGCTGGGGCTCAATTCCCATGAAAACAGCCATCCAAAGGGTCTCTTGTCTTTACAGCCTTCTTTGGTGTCAGACCAGCCTCTGCCATCTCCTGGAATCCGATCAATCCTGGGCTGGACTGGGATGCCTTTAAAAGGCGCCCCAAGGAAAGCCACAGAACCCTATGAGAGAACCTCTGGCTACAGGTGGAGAAAACCACTGCAGATACAATCTCCGCTGATTTCCCCCTTGTGATGTATTCTTAAATGCCTTCTAAGTCTCAGGGCTTTTTCTCCTCAGCTTTGTCACAGAAAGCTCTTAAAGCCAGCTCCCTATGTGTGGGAATAATAAAGAAAACATGCTTGACAACCCTCTCCTCCTCCAAGCCCTAACAAAGAACTTTTGCTTTCCTGACTCATTTTCTGTGGAGTTCCTCATAGCCTCTGCTGAGACTCTCACAAATCCCAGCTTGGGTCCTTGCATCCTGTAGGTGGGAGCGTCTCGCTTTGTTTTCACGTGGTTTATCTGGTCAGGCGGGGAGGTTACAGCTGGTCCCCTAAGTGCAGAGACTGTGGGCCTCCAACATTGAGAATGGGGGAACCGGGTGTCTGGGAACCTCCAGGAGCTGCCAGGAAACTGCAGGACACTGGCAAGTGCTCTAAGCAGCCAATTAGTGACTTAATGTCCTGGGAAAGTCAGTTTCAGGTGAGTTCATTTTCATGCTGATGTCATTATGCAAGAGTTTAGAAGCGTTTTCTCACCCTTGTCTGCAGGTTGGAATCACTTGGGTATTTTTCAAATGCTGCCGCCTGGGTTGCACCCCAGGGATTCTGATTTAACTGGCCTTGGGTGCATCCTAACTGTAGGTTTTAAAAGCTTCCTAAGTGATTATGTTTAGAGGAGGTTGAGAATCCCTAAGTTAGGAAGTAAAGACCTACAAAGGGATAAAGACTCACATGCTATAAATATCAGATATATCACAGTTACTGGGGAAGAGATTGGGGGCCAGAAAAAAATGGAGTCTTCGATCCCCTTCAGCCTCACTTTTGACTTAGGTGGAACGACAACACAAAATTCGAAACAAGACCATCAGGGATACTACTCCTGGATGACAATCTTCTAAGCTAGGAAGAGCCCACTTCCAGAATAGGATTTGTAAAGTACATCAGTAAAGTAGCAGAAAAATGTTTTTAGTAATAATAATAAAAAAAATGTAAAAGTGTTTTACACTGGTGAACAATGACAGTAAAATGTCCTAATCCCAAAGGTAATATGATTCCACCCCAGGAAACTGACTTCTCCCTCACCCCACTTCTCCCTTTTTCTAGTGACATCTGTCTCTTCCTCCTCAAGTTCTGACTATTTTGTAATAAATAAAAGCTACCACTCTGAATACGGTCATGCACCACATAATGATGTTTCGGTCAACGAGGGGCTGCATATATGAGAGTAGCCTCATAAGATTATAATAGAGCTAAAAAATTCCTATGGCCTGGTGATTTGTCTTACAATTGTTGACAGTATTCAGTACAGTAACATGCTGTACAGGTTTGTAGCCTAGGTGTTTAGTAGGCTATACCCTCTAGGTTTGTGTAAGTACTATACACTCTATGGTGTTTTCACAATGAAGAAATCACCTAACGACACATGTCTCAGACTTTATCCCCCTTCGTTAATCAACAAATCACTGTATAGCATTTCTTCACTAACTTCTTCAATATTCCTACGGGCTCCAAACTCCAGACAACCTAAAGTGTCCTAAAAGGGAATGTGATCAATACACTACCCAAAAAACCATATATGCCAGATTTAGGGGCAGTTCCCCAGTGGGAAAAATAAGCAAAACAAGATCCAAGAAGGTCCCTCCCCTGCTGCTTCCCACACCAGCTGACTTTAAATAACTTCTTTTCCATTTCTGCCCCACCCCATTCCAGTGCTCCCTTCAACAAGACTTTTCAATAAAGACATGTTAGCACTGCATAGTTATAATAATTATTATCCTTTTTTTTTTTTTTTTTTTTTTAAGAATTGTAGTAACCTTTTTCTCCCTCTTTTGCCTTCAGTCTTACTGGGCTATTTTCAAATTCTCTGCATTCTTTTCCTTATAAGGACTATCTTTCCTTGATCTATCAGCAGCTCTTTTGAAAAAGCTAAATAAACGTCCTGCTGGAGAATTTGCGGGAGGCAGGCATCTTTCATTTAGCCATATATAGAGCAGGCATCTGATCTGCATTATACAAAGTAGGCTCAGAGTTATATATGGTTTTTGGCTCTTTTTCCAAAGCCAGGTAGTTTATAATTTAAATGTTTTAGCGAAATCAGTGCTTCCCCCAAATCCCCTTTCCAGGAACCTTTTCACTGAAAATTTCTTTTTGTCAGATTCTAAATGTCCTCTCTGGATTTCTCATTTACAAAGCACGCCTGGACATACGTCTCAAGCCTTTCATGCTACAAAGGCCTTTACTAATTTCAAGACCTGAGACCCTTCAGTTATTTGCATGTTACTTTCATATAAAAAAGTCTGCTGTTGCCCTTGGTGTTTCAACTGCTGGCATAGCTTTCCCTGTGCTCACGCATTCTTGGAATTGTTACCAACTTCCCAAGGAATTCTTTTCTAATTGGGCCTCTAGGCTTAATTAGCTTTTAGCATGGAATCCAATGGTGTGAAAAGAAGTTGGTTCTTTGGCTTGACTTTCTGAGGCAGAAGAGGCAAGCCCTCAATTAAAAAGCTTCCAAAGGGCAGTGGACAAAGAGCTTAGGAGGGCCTTAGCTGTGTGCATCACCCCTGCAACTATGTGGCGGTTGTCAAAAGGCTGACAGGTGGGGGCGGGGCCAGCAGGAGGGGCAGGGGGCAGCTAACTCACTATACCATATAAAGCACTGAGCTATATATAACTCACAGCTTACTTTCTGGACCTAGTGCCTTCAGACTGCAGACCCAAGCAAGTATCATCTTCCCAGGCAGATCTTAAGGGGTGGATTAAGGCTTACGCTAGTGAGAAAGGAAGCCTCAAAGTGTCTCTGTGCCTCACCATGAAGTGCAACCTTCTAAGTAAAAGTACCATTGTGTCATTTCTTTCATTTAGAGGCCAGGTTCTCTGAACCCTGACTAGACCCACCACCAAAATCCAGAACTTCCCACCCACTGGAGAGGGCAAAAGGAAAGAAAGTGAAGAAAACCTGGCATTCTCTCCACAAACCTTGGTGACGACACCTCAAGGGTTTTCTGCCACCAGGGAAGTGAAGTTCACCTCCAGAGTCCAATTTCAGCTGCTCTATTCTCCCAGCCTCTCATCTACCCACCTCCACCCCCAGGGAGGTAAAGGAAAGGAGAAGAAGAGAGGAGTGGATGAAATATAAATGAATGTGTGCAGTAGCAGTCAGAGGCGGCATCCAATGCTCTGGGCCATGGCAGGGCTGTGTGCAGGTGTCCAGCAGGAGAAGGTAACCTTCCTCCATTGCTCTCTAGCCCTGTGGTGACCGCAGAGTGGCCACGCAGGCAAGAGGTGAGGGAAGCAGTGTGAGCGTGCACTTACGTCGGTGGCCTTTTTCTCTGCCAGCTCCAGCTTCTCCTGGGCATCTTTGAGAGCCTCAGAGTATTTGTCCAGTTCATCTTCGGTGCCCTTGAGTTTCTTTTGCAGTGACACCAGCTCATCTTCCAGCTGGGATTTGGCCAGGGGGTACGGGGAGGGAGGGGGGTGCAGCAGGCAGCGTGATCCCGAAGGGGAGGGGTGTGGGTGCACAGAACCAGAAGGACAGGGACAGCGGGAGAGACAGAGGGAAAGACAGGGAGAGAGAGAGAGAGAAAGAGAAAGAGTTAGCCATTCGTGCGCCACGCTGTGCCGCGCGCCCCGGGTACCTTGGCGGCGGCCTCCTCGGCGGCCAGGAGGCTGTCCTCCGCCTTGTGCAGCTCCTCCAGCACCCGGTCCCGCTCGTCCTCCGACACCCGCAGCAACTTCTCCTTGGCCGCGATGTCCTCCTCGAGCTGGGGGCAGCGGCGGGCGGGCGCGGACGGCCGGCACGGACCGGGTGTTAGACACACACAACACACGGGCATCGGGTTGACTGGGGCCCCTGGGGCTCGGGGCACCGCCGCCGAGATGGAGTGCAAGGGACCCAAGGTAACTTTCTCTTTACCCGAGCTGGAACCGCTCCAGGGCTCACCCCGCACACCCACCTGCCCTGGGAGGAGACTCCTGCCGAGGTCTCAGCGGGCTCAAGTCCACTACTTGGGGACACAGAAGAACGCCACTGCTGGCCTGGCTTTCGGGCTGTAGCCTCCATTCCGTCCCATCTTTGTTCTTTGGTAACAACTCCATGACTCCCCTTTCCTCCCCAAGTTTAACGTTCCTTTCTCCCCAGTCAAAAGTCAAATAACTTATAACACTTGAATTACTCGACACCCTTTCTCCATCCCGCGCCCTTCCTTCAAACGTCCCCAGGAACCGGGTGTCCTCCTCCCTCCCCCAAACTGATTCCCAGTCCTGAGAATAAAGCGCCTCTAGGACTTGACTTCGCGGGCCATGGGAACCAGAGAAGGGAAATAAGCGTCCTCAGATCAGACTACAAAGTTAGACTAAGCCTGGCTCTTGCATTTCCCTTCCTTCTTTCCAGACGCGCGCCCTGGCCGCCCTGGGTGGTGGTGGGGGTAGGGTGGTGGCTCCCCGAGTCCTCGGGGTGGGGATCCAGCCGGGGGTGCCAGGCTCGGGTCCCCGCGCTCGGGGCGCGGGTTCAGGGCCGGGGAGGCGCAGACCTGCTTGCTCCTGTCTTCCGCCGCCTTCTTGTCGGCTTCCGCCTGCTCAGCTCGATCCAAGGCGTTCTCCTTGTCGAGCTTCAGCATCTGCATCTTCTTCTTGATGGCGTCCATGGTGGCGGCTGCGAGGGGCCCTGGGGCTGCGGCAGGAGCGGCGGGGCGAGCGCGCGATCGGGCGGAGGAGCGGGAGTGCGAGCGCGGAGCCGCCTGCTGCTCCCAGATATGTACTTTCCCAAGGGGGCGACCGCATTCCTCAAGACAGCCAATACTTTTTTGGAAAAGCTTTTTTCTCCTGCCCCCCTTCCTCCTCTCCTCCCTCCGCCCAGTGCCCCCTCCCCGCTCCTCCCGCGGGGGCTGCTCGCCCATTCGCTGCCGGCCGCCGGCCTCCCAGTTGACGGTGGATATGACTATATATGGGGACCCGAGCCGCCGAGTCGGCTGCCGAGAAGGCCGCCCTGTTTCTAAACCTGCGAGCCAGGGAGAGGGCGTTGGGGCCGAGCCGGGTCTAAGGCGCAACCCTCTTCCCTCCGCGCCCCCTTCTCTCAGGGCCGACACCCCGCCATTTGGATCCCCAGCCGAGCCTGCTGTGAGCCGCCGGAGGCTGGGAGAGCGCGGGCCAAGTGGTGGATGCGCGTCGCCCCCCTGGGCCGTCCCCCGGCGCGCTTAGCCAAAGGCCCGGAGGCTTCCCAGCCGTGCCGCACCCCGCGTCAGGGCCGGTGCGCTCTCGGCACCCGCCAGCGCCTCCCAGGCAGCTCTCAGCCAGCCAGGTGTCATCCTGGGCGCTCACGCTCTGGAAACTCAACTGAAACAGAGAAAGGGAGAACGTGGGAGAAAGCCTGGGGCGGCTTCTGAGACTTTCTCTGCGGGCGCGGGTCAGAAAGGCAGGGGGCGGCACAGCGACAGCACACGGAGTCTTGTTTTCTGCGTGCCCTTTCCCCCAGCGGAGGTGACAGTCAAATACTTTAGGGACACAGGACTCAGTGGCGTACTTCTGTGCTTGCTGTGCGGTGCCTCCAAAAAGGTGTGCGTGTGTACGTGTGTGTGCGGGTGGCAGTTTAAGGGGAAAGAACATTGAGTTTAGACTCACGCAACTTGGTCTGTGGTCTCTACTCTGCCACCAGCAACTGTGTGAACTTGTTTGCTGCCCGCGGCTTTCTCAACTTTAAATCTAGGGTATAGATGATCTCCGAGGTCCCTCCAGATCTAACTTGTTATAATTTTTCTTGCACTGATTTTAGGGAGTCGGCCTTTCCATGTTAGATGCTTAGGTGCCAGGTTTCGGAAAACGTGGGATCGGCGTTATCCGTTATCCCGGCTAAGTCATTGCATCCGCAGCCGCAATTCTGAGGAGGGAGCAGGCCCGGCTTTGCCATGTGAGCTGTGCTTGGAAGCGGGAGGATTTTTCCCCCAACACTTCTTATTTTGAACTCTACTGCTCCCATCCCCCAAGGGGGAAAGCCTGCTTTTTTTCAGAGCTTCAGTGGGAGGGGAGGAGAGAGGGCTGCCCCCAAGCCCTGAGCTCAGCTGAGGCAGGGTTGGTGAGGGTCTTGTTAACAGTCCCCACAGAATAATTCACAGTCTGTACTGCATGGTTACCGAATATTCCCCGGACGGTATCTGAGCAGATTAGGCAGGCCAAACAACTTGTAAGTCCTTCAGAGAATGATCAAGTTCCTCTCCAGGATTTTATCGGGTTTCTTCCACTAACCCAACTGCCCAGGAGGGAAAAGATACACTGACACTGACCTAATGGTCAGAACATTAGAGCTGTGTGCATAGGGGCTGCATGGCACAGAAATTGACCACAGCCCTTTAATCACAGTATGTCAACCCAGCCACCGGAACAGTGACAAAGTTCCAGGCATGTGGACAATATCCAGATGCGTGGACTCCAGGGAGCTGACTCCCCATGTTGGAGCTCAGCAGAGGAGGCAAGGATAGGGAGTTAGGAGTCAGTTTCAGGGATCCAAACCTGGCCTGGTCACTTCCTTGCAGTGTGACCTTAGCCATGTTACAATCTCTCTAAGCCTTTTTTGTCACTTATAAAAAGAGGCAACTGAACTAGAGAAACTCCTTGCGGGACCACACGTTACTGACTTCTTTTCTCACTGTGCCATATGTAGCCGAGAAACTCATTAACATTTCCTTAAATGAAATCATGCTACAAGCAACTTTTTAAACATGCGATTATTGAGTACCTGCTATATACTAGGCAGGTACTAGGCTCTGGAATCCAAAGAATGAGTAGCACAGGTCTATGTCCTCCAGGTGTTTGGCTTGAGCAGGGTATAAGAATTCACAGGAGGAAGAAATAGAAATGACTAGGTCAGAGCAGATGGGAAAAGCTTCTCTGAAAAGGTGGTGTGGTTTTTAAACTGATTTCAAAGGAAGGGTAGCAGTTAGCTAGAGAGGAGGGCCATTGTATGAGTCAAGGAAAGAAAAAGGAATGTTTGGTGGTGGTTGGACAGTAGGATTTTGGGGGTGAGTGGGGACATGAGACAAAAGGAAGGTTGGGGCGGTATGATAAAGAGCCTTGAATTCCAGATTCAGACATTCAGACCTTATTGTGTAGTTTAAAGCCATCTCTTCTCTTCTTTTCACCTCTTCCTCTCCCAGACTCCCTCACCTACGGCTATATTCAGAGGTTGAAGCGTCGGGCAGGAAATGCCATGTGTAAAGGTGATTAAGGTTATTCACAATTTTTTAGGCTTTCTCCCCAGTCAATTTCTTGGTAGCATCATACATCCCACCCAGTTAAGTTGGCTGTGGCCATTTGACTGGCTTTGGCCAAGGAAATGTGAGCAGAAATGACTTATGCTGGATACTTAGTTAGTCCATGTCTAACCATGTTCATTTTTCAAGACTGTGGCTGCTCTATCATTGTGGGTTTTCAAGTGGCTCCCTCTTTCCCCCCAACTAACCCTTGGTGGACATGTAGTGAGAACAAGATATAAATATTTGTTATTTTAGGACACTGAGATTGGGGGTTATTTGTTACTGAAGCATCACTAGCTTCTCCTGACTAATACAGCACAATAGGCATGCATCAGCTAAGTTATGAAAAAGCAGAGAAGTGATTATAGAGAAAGAATGAAGCAGGCATATCAAGATAAACAGAAGCACCATTTAGAGAAAGAGATTGGGAGAATATGACCAAATTTCAGTTCCAGGGGTCCTTATAATAACCCCCTGTATTTCCTGAGGTTACATGAGAGGGTCTATATTCCTTGACAGTAAAAAGCTTACCAAATCATGGTGGCATGAGAGCCTGCAGAACATTCTTGGCCCAGAGGCTCTATGTGAACACCACGAACATGCTTGGAATTTCCCGATTTCTCCAATGTTTGGTATTCAGTCATTTCTCAATGAATGTTTGTTGAATAATTTTTTTTTTTTTTTATGACTGACAAGTCCAACTTTCTTATTGACTTATAGGTAAGTCTGGGAAGGTAAAGTAACAAATCTAGGTTCAAAAGATCTTGTTTCCATTCAAAATATGGGCTGTGTGTTTTATTTCATGAAGAATGAATATAAGTATCGTGATAGGGTAAGACAAATGTCTCCAAATATTTATTGGACACCTTTTGTGTGCAAGACATTTAGGGCTTATGGGATCCAGGGAAGTAGACAAAAGACATGGATCTTTTTGTGTAGGAAAAGTGTCTATGCATGATGCAGGGAGAACCCTCTCTTTGGGAGTCATTTAATGGGTATTTCCCATGGCATGACCATTAGCCCAGTTGGTCACCTGGGGCCCCCTATAGTTCTGAGGATCACATATCTCAGGTTTTCTAGGAAACCTTTAATATTAAATATACTGTCTTTTCCTTCCATAAAAGCACTTGTGTCATACTACATTTTTCAATATTTGGTTACAGAGGAGAGTCAACATGAGCATCGTTTCCCAATGTGACACCTTTGACAGGAATGCTCACTTGTATATGTACATTAGGGTTTGTTTGTTTGAAAAAAACAGAATGGAAACCTCATTACCTGATAGTCACCCCTTGTTTAACAGCAATAGCCCTGCCCGTTTACTGTGACACCCCCAGAATCAACAGTGCTGACTGAAGCAATTAAGGGAAAGTGAAGAATCTATAATTAAACTGAGAGACGATTGCTTCTTCCACTGGGTTTTGGAATGCAGTGTTTTATACTCACGGCTCAGTGTCCCCGGAACAAGACACGGCATGCTCTCCTCATACACTGGGAAGTTTTGTTTCCCAGGGCTTTGTGATGCTACCATCAAGGCCTCACAGAAAATATGCTATGTTTCCTGGGGCTGGGAGGTGGGGCTGGTTTGGAGCTCTGAGAAAGGTCTTTAGGCCATTTTCAAGGCTTGCCTGCCTTTATTGTTTAGTAACACACAGCTGGTCCTGATTCTTCGGAGAGACCGTTGAGCATGCTTATTACCTGGAATGTTTGCATGGGCAAAAAGTTTGTCCCAGTACAAAAAAAAAAAAGGCATAGGAGTTTTCCTGCCTTACCTCTTATTGCCTGTCTCTCAACAGTAACAACTCAGTGTAGATTTAATCAAGCTCCAAATGTGGGGGAATTTAGCTGTCTTAAGAAAGGCGATAGTCCCTCATGTTTGTACAGTTTATAAAGCACTTTCAAGTTCATTACCTCCTCCTCCCAACCTCTTATGACAGCATCAGGGTGAGTTCTCTGATTTTCACTCTGTAGATGAGAAAACCAGGCCAAGCACAGTGGCTCTTGCTTGTAATCCCAGCACTTTGGGAGGCCGAAGCAGGAGGATCACTTGAAGCCAGGAGTTCAAAACCAGCCTGGGCAAATTTGTAGAGATTCCCCCCATCTCTACCAAAAAAAATTATAAATTAGCCAGGCATGGTGATTCACACCTGTGGTTCCAGCTACTCGGCAGCCTGAGGCAGGAGGATCGCTTGAACTTGGGAGTTTGAGATTGCAATGAGTGCTACTGTACTCTAGCCTAGGTGACAGAATGAGACCCTATCTTGAAAAGAAAAAAAACCTAAGCCAAAACAAAACCACACACACCAAGGGCAGTGACTGGTTCAAGACCCCTCAGCTGGGAGGTGGCCGTGCAGGCACAAAAATGCAGATATCTGAACTCTCAGTAACAATGATCTTTTCATTCATTAATTCCCAGCCTGTTTTGGGGTTCAGTTTGATTTCATATTTATTTTATTTTTATTATTATTTTTGAGACGGAGTCTTGCTCTGTTGCCTAGGCTGGAATGCAGTGGCACTATCTCAGCTCACTGCAACCTCCACCTCCCGGGTTCAAGCAATTCTCCTGCCTCAGCCTCCTGAGTAGCTGGGATTATAGGTGTGTGCCACCACACCCAGCTAATTTTTGTATTTTAAATAGAGACGGGGTTTTACCATGTTGGCCAGGCTGGTCTCAAACTCCTGACCTCAGGTGATCCGCTCACCTGGGCCTCCCAAAGTGCTGGGATTACAGGCATGAGCCACCATGCCTGGCCTTGTTTCACATTTAAAAGCAATACATTATAAGGGGAAGAGGAGAGGGGGCTTCTAAGGTCTTTTCCACACCAGAACGTGGTTAAAACATGATACTAACGAGGCTAAGATTGAAGGGTTGCCCTAGCCTGCACGGGCCAGCTCGCTACAGCAGCCTGGGCTCCTAAACCCTCCCACCCACTCTCAGTGAAGGAAGAACCTGGTGAGAAAATGTTAAGCCAACAAAATCTTTTTCCACTCTTGTGTTTATGACCAAAGATAGGATAATGAGGACGTCTTGAAGATAGAAAGGTGAGTATGTTCATTTTATTCCCAGTAGCTTTAAGGGAGGATTTGAGGTAATCAATGGATATCTACACTTGATTCCCTCAAAACCCTTGGGTTCGCAAAGGAATGAGCCACCAGTTAACCCAGGCAGTATGTTTGGGGGGAAAAATGAAGACAAAGTTTGGAGTAAAACAGCATCTAGTGCCTCCTTAAGACTCAGCCTGCACAGAAACGAAAGCCTCTGTACAGACTTCACAGTCCAGAGCCTTGAGGGCCACGTCGGAGCCTTGGACTGGTTTCAATCATGACTTCCCGGCAAACCCCACATTCTTTTCCTATTGAATGCCACCTGTTCATTTTTATATTTTTATACTTGCTTCTCAAGTTTCTGCTGATGTCCTTAACAGGAACATATGTGGAAGTGACCTTTGCAGCCTCCTGAATGGCAAGTAGAGCCCCACCCTTACTTCCGAGACCATGTAATTCAGTGCAAAAAAAGTCCACGGAGGCGGACAGCCCAGGTGCCTCTCCTCTACTTGAGGTCTCGCTACAACCCACTCAGGCTCTAGGAGGCAGCTGTGTTGGGTAAATTCAAAATTAGGATTTCTAAAATTTTGTTTCTGTACCTATGCCAGACCTAGTGCTAACAGCTTAATTCTCAGTGGAGGTTATTTGATTTGAGGCCTATGGGTGGGCCTAGGTTACTGAAAGTAAGCAATGGGCTTTCCTTTGGTTTTGTAAAGACCCTTTCTTGGCAGACTAGCAAAACCCGTTCCCCCAAGGTTTAACTGGTTAACATGTAGGTTTAATCAAGCTCTCTATGTGGGGGAATTTAGCTGTCTTAAGAATGGTGATATTCCCTTATGTATGTATAGTTTAAAAAGCACTTACAAGTTCATTACCTCCTCCTACCCACCTCTCATGACAGCATCAGGATGAGTGCACTAAAAGCAAAACCTTTTACCTCAGGGTTTAGCACTTTCTTCTGGGACCCTGAGTTCTTAAGAGAACCTGTTTTCTTCCTTTGATAGAAATTGCTATTCCTCAATAGAAATGCTTCTCTAAGTATTTTCTCCTGAGGACCATTCTACCTCAGGAACTTCAGCGGAGGAGGAAGCCAGACTTTTCTTACTGCTTAAGGCAGAGGAAGCTGTCCTTTTGCTGAGGTACTGCTGCTTGAGGAGGGAGCTCCATCAGGGCTGCCGGCCGAGTTCCAGAAGAGGCCTGTATTTTTAGCATGGCCTTCTTCACTTCCCAGCACCTGCCGTGATCTGTAACCCAAGGGGCTACTTAAATGCCACTGAGATGACTGAGGACAAGGCAGCCTGAGCTAATGTCCTAAAATACCACCCAAGGGAGGTTTTTCTTTTGGGAGCCATTTCATTTCTACCTCGTCTTGTTCCTTCCTCAGCTGTGGGCCATTATAGATCCTGGCTGAGAAGGATGACATCTGCCCTGGGAAGAAGTTAGGAAAAAATCCACTGGATCTGTCTACCTTGATGCCAGCCATCTACCCTTGGCTCCCGGTTTCTTTTTTTGCTGTTTGTTTGCTTATTTTATTTTATAACTTCATTATTCCTTCTTCCCCAAGGCTTCCAGTTTCAGTCTTTCTACTGTCCTTGCCAGATGGAAGTAACAAAAGCATGTCTACACATATTTTTCCCAAAGCAAAGTCCTTTTTTGATATCCCTGAAAATAGGTGAAGATGAGAGACAAAGTCAGGTAATGTTTCAGATGAGATGACGGTAAAGGGAAGGCAAACCCCTCTCCTAGCAGATATAACTCATGGAGCCCATTAGTCCATAAAGATGGTACAAGCTGGAAATAGAAATATGTTATCAAGAAGCTCGATACATTTGTGGAGGACAGATGCACCGTGGGTCATGAAGGATAATGAGGATGTCTTAGGATGACTCTAATCCTGGAGTTTGACATCAGCCCATCCATCCACAGCATTCCTTGGCATCACTGTCAGATGTACAATGCTGGGCTGCTAAATCCTAGGGATGACCCAGTGTGGAAGTTCTTATGTGCCTCTGCTGATTTCTCTGGCAACTCTAAATTCTCCCAAACATGTGGAAGGCCTGGTATGAAATCAAGAGTTCATTTTAAAAGGAAGGAAATCAGAACTTTTATATTGAAATGGATTTTGTCACCATGATCAGTTTTCCTTTAGTTGGGCAAAAAACGTAAGCCATAAAATCATACATATGGTAATATAATTTAGTTAAAAATGATTTTTTTTTTTTTTTTTTTTAAGACGAAGTCTCGCTCTGTCACCCAGGCTGGAGTGCAGTGGTGTGGTCTCTGCTCACTGCAAGTTCCGCCTCCCGGGTTCATGCCATTCTCCTGCCTCCTGAGTTGCTGGGACTATAGGCACCCACCACCACGCCCAGCTAATTTTTTTGCATTTTTAGTAGAGACAGGGTTTCACCATGTGGGCCAGGTTGATCTCGATCTTTTGACCTTGTGATCTGTCTGCCTGGGCCTCCCAAAGTGCTAGGATTACAGGCGTGAGCCACTGCGCCTGGCCCAATATGTATTATATATATGCAATGTATGTCACATATGCATATGATTACACACACACACACACACACAATGTGGGAAGTTACCCATTAATTTGATAACTGAATTCACTTCCTTTGAAGAGGTAGGAGGGGTGCTAGGATCAGATATGGTCTTCAAAAAGGAGTACAGCTATATCTTTATGGTTTAATTTTTAAAGTAGACTATATTTGTGAATTATATAAAGTATTAATAATCTATTTTCCCTTCTTTGTTATTTAAAAATATATTACTGAGTGTATTACAGAAAACTGTGGAGGGTTTATAATTGCCCGAGTCTCTTAAAGGAAGAAAAATCCACTTTGGCGTGTACCTAAGCCAAAGCCTCACAGCAAGTAAAAACTAATATAAAAGTAAAGTGGTCAATTTCCTTTGGGGCACCCAACTGTTTTTCAGTGCCTACTATTTGTCAGGCATAAAACTTGGCACCAGAAATTTAAAAGTGAACAACCTGGAATTCTGGCCCTCTGTGGGATCCTTTATTTCTAAGTTACTGCTTGTGGCAAACCCAAATTTCAAAAGACCTACTGGAACTGCTGTTAGTGGTCTTTTACAAGCCACCCAGTAAAATTGCTTTACCATCTTGTGTTTGGACCAAAAGCAACATGCCCCTAGATTGATCATTTATTAAGTTTGCCACACCTGGTTCCTGATGACTTACGGATGTTTCCAAAACTCCAACTGACCTTAAAAGGATAAAGAAGATTTGCTTCACCAGGCAAAGTCAAAAGAATGTGCTGCAGCCTGGGCACGGCGGCTCACGCCTGTAATTTCAGCACTTTGGGAGACCGAGGTGGGTGAATCACGAGTTCAGGAGTTCAAGACCAGTCTGGCCAACATGGCGAAACCCCATCTCTACTAAAAATATAAAATTAGCCAGGCATGGTGGTGCATGCCTGTAATCCCAGCTACTTGGGAGGCTAAGGCAGGAGAATTGCTTGGACCCGGGAGGCGAAGTTACAGTGAGCTGAGATTGTGCCACTGCACTCTAGTCCCGGCAGCAGTGTGAGACTCCATCTAGTGCTAGAGTCTAAAGGAATAGCAGCTCCAAATGTGGAGCTAAAAAACGCTTTTGGAAACAAATCCAAATAAAAGAACAGACAGCAAAATGTTGACTGTCATTGTTTTGGATGATGGAGTTGTTAGTAATTTCAGAAATTCTTCATTTTCCAGTGTTCGAAAAATGAGCATGTTCTACTTTTATAATAATAGCAAGTTAATAAGCTTGCCTAAAAGCTCCTTTAGCCATCCACAACAATGCTTTATGTATAAATAAGAGGCTTCCCAAAGAGACAGTTTTGAAAGGAATAGTGCTTGTGACTCTGAATTACCTGTTAGATTACATGCCAGATTCTACCTGTTCTGTCTTCACCATCACAGGTACTTGCGTACTTGTCCTAAAGCCTCTCCTAGAAGGTATGCTCCTCACCAGCACTCACCTTAGGTTCCACTGAGTCATAACACAAGTAGTCATGGCCGCAGACCCTCACTAGACGAGGCTTAGATGAGGCTAGGACTGAACTCTGCAGACAGGCAGCAGAGTCCACGTTCTTAACCAATAGACTACATCTCCCCTCCCGATGACCGATGGGAGTAGGCCCACCACACATATTTACTGAGTGAACAATTGTTCCTAAGTGCATTAAAAAAGTACAGCCATGATATCTTGTGGTTATACATTATTAACAGCAATAGGAAAGCCAGCAGCCAGGATCTTCTCAGCTTGAGAAGAGACAAAGCAGAGGTCACTGCGGCCTTACCTCTGCTCCCTCTCGTCAGCCTTGAACTCTGAGTAAGGACAGTGAGCTCATGGCTGGAACGATGTGCTTCTCATGCCCTTCTCCCTTCCGAGGAAGCTGGTTTGGCTTGTGACTTTTCAGTCTTCATTCAAATTTCTCCAAGGCATGTGGGCTGATGGCTGTTCCCTGGGTTCCTGGGTTCCTGTGTGACAGGGAGCCCAGGGTGGGTTTTTTCCTTGGTGTCATCATTTCTGGGTACTTGCTGAGCTGGTTGGTCTGAGCACCCTGGTATTGCCAGAAGCAAACAGAAGCCCTCAGAGTGACAGTCCAGTAACTGAGCATTCCTGCCCTGGTGCAAGGCCCCAGCATACATGAGCCCTCCTGTCCAACCCAGTGACCCAGTGGGGCCAGTTCAGAGATTAACACAAAGATATGGATTGCCTTGTTTGGGAGTGAACATGCCTTCTTGGGCTTTGGAGTCACCCAAGCAAGGGTCTGATGAAGGCCCTTAATTGCATCCAGCCTCAGTTTCTCCTTCCATAAACTAGAGATAAGAATATGTACCTCATCAAATTGTTAGGAGGGTTAAGTGTGCTAGTAGAACCGCCGTGTCTGCCGCTTCCTCTCCAACATTCACATACGAAAATGATCGCCAAATTAGCTGTTTCCTATTTACACCTTGAAACAAACAAGCTCACTTGTCTTGCTGTTGGATGTGTTAGCTGTAGAAGCCATTGATGAATGAAGTGGAACGTATCCTGTCCTATATTTCACACAGAGGTGTTAAGGGTATAAATGTCTGTGTCTGTATGTTTTTGGGGAGTTGGAAAGTGTTATTTTAAAAGCATAGGTTTTGCAGTTAGACCAACCTAATTTTCCCATTTATTACCAGGGTGACATTAGCCAAATCACTGACTCTTTGAACCTTGATTTCTTCATCTGAAAAATGGGGATAATAATAGTACCCATTTCACCAGGTTATTATCATGATCAAGCTATTTAATGAATGTAAAACACAGTACCTACCACGTAGAAAAGTTACATATTCTCTTTATAATTGTTATAAATTTATCAAAAGGCGTGTGTACACGTGGACACACATATGTGTGTTTGTTTGTGGGTCTGTGTATAAAACATTAGCCCAAACACATTACTGTTATCACATCATTTGGGACTGTCTTCTTGGCAACGAGTTCTTTTTCTACCCCCCGAATTCCTCTGAGCATAATGCTACCCTTCTGTGACTTGGCTTTCTGGTTGCCATTTTCTTCCAGGCCACTTTGATTATTTGTTTTAATCAGATATTGCTTGTATGAAAATGCTAGGGAGATGGAACCTTGAATTCCTGCCAGAACTGTATCAGGTGGGCTCTGGGTAAGTCAAGACCTGACTCCCGTTTGTTGTACCATTAAACTTTTTATTGACATATACCATACATACAGAGATGTGCGTATGTCATGCTCATATAGCTCACTGAATTTTCACAAGGCCAACAGCCCCTTGTAACCAGCACCCAGATCAGGAATCAGAATGTTCCACAAGCCCTTTGTGCCCCCTTCCACATATTATCCTCCCTACAGTTGACCACCATCCTCACTATTTTTCCTGTGTTTGAGCTTTATATAA
This sequence comes from Theropithecus gelada, assembly GCF_003255815.1. Classification (NCBI taxonomy): domain Eukaryota; kingdom Metazoa; phylum Chordata; class Mammalia; order Primates; family Cercopithecidae; genus Theropithecus; species Theropithecus gelada. Next base: position 38,363,892 of record NC_037674.1, on the reverse strand, counting down.
ACCTGGCCCCTGATTTTAAGGAGTTCAGTGGCTCTTTGTTTCTCCCTAAAATCTACACTGTGATTAGATCCCCACTTGTTTTTGATTATTAATGAGTGTCAATAAACTTGTATTCAGTAGCACCTATGCATGCAAGGCACTCTGTTACTTCACTAAAGTGATGAGGCAAGAGAGGTTGTGTGTCTTCATTGAGTGTTTGTTTTTTTTTTTTTTGCAGTGTTCCTCATGCAGGGCTGCCTGCTTGAGCTGTTTCTCTTGGAATGAGGTGTGCGTTTCCTATACTCTTCTCTCTTATCTGGCTTCCAGTCTGTATTCCATCCATGAAAGTAAGTCTTCCTGGGTAAAGATCCCAACAGAAGCTGACCAGTGTCTAGTTTCCAATTCCAGAATTCCAGGAGAGAGAATGTGACTGGCCCAACTCGGTCCGCTCTCAGTCATGTCAACTGTGGCTGGAGGGCTTAGGGACACACGATGCTAAAAGGATGTGGGACCCAGCCCTGAAAAGAGGAAGAGAAAGGGGAGAAGGGAGGGGCTTGGAAGTTTGCAGCAAGGATGTTGGTCTGAGCTGGTTCCTTCTAACTCCGATAGTTTATCATTTCCTTTTCTTCTCAGATGAAGATCCTTGACCCAATGCCTAAACTGAGTTATTATTCACCTTCTGCATCAAAGTTGCAATTCAGTAATGTGGCTCATGGAGCCAGGCTAGGGCTGATGCTCCCCAAACTGCCTCTGTGGGGCATTCCTGGCTCTGATGCCGCAGCTGGCCACTCAGGGAGGCGGCTCTTTCATCTGGCTCTGAGGATTAGCTCTGGTTTTATAGACACACATGCTCTGCACTCTCTCTCTCTGAGGGAGGGGCATGTTCCCTCACAGCACAGACTTGGCCCCTAAAAACTAATTTCCTGGATGCAGGGACCACCAACTGTTTATGATGATGATTATTATTGCAGAGCATTGGGATTCCTGGACAGGTTCCAAAAGTCACCCCCATGAAAGACTGTTCACAGCAGCATCCTAAATCCTGCACAACATCGTGGTCAGAGCGAAAAATATAATGTGGGGTCTGCAGTCCAAGCTCTGTTATGACATGGACAGGGCCAGAGATGAAGGCAGGGGACTGTGCTCACTTTGCCTTACAGACACGACCTCATGGAATCCTCACTGCAAATCCAGGCGGGAGACGTATCACTACTCCTGTTTTCATGGATGTGCCAGCTGAGGCAGAGAGAGGTTAAGCATAACATGAGTAAAGCCCATTATTGTTTAAGAAGTGCTTTCTCTTTGTTATCTCATTTTATCTTCATGAAACCCCATTTTATAGATGACTTTCTTGTGACTCAGTTTCCCAATTTTGCGTGGGTCATAAGTGCCAGAGGTTGGACAGACTCAGAACTCTGACTCCTATCCCCTAAGACAAATCTGCAAATATGCTTCCGTACTAAGAAGCAGAGAGAGATGAACACCTTTAGATGATCCACTTGTAATTTTATGGTGTTTCAGAGAAAGGCAAGCTCATATATGGATGGAGAAAATCGGGAAAGGATTGAAGGAGGAGGTGATATTTGGGCCTAGTTTTTGTAGTCTGAGCAGTAATTGGACAAGCATTACTTGAGAGAAGAGCACTCCAGGGGGAGGAAAGGACATGCTCCCAAGCCTGGGGAGGGGGTATGTTCAGGAAATAGTGGGGAGTCATTTGATATATTGGGGAGACTGACGGGCAGAGTGGGGGATGAGGCTGGAAAACCAGAGTGCCTCTCACATGGGCTGTGGCAATTGTCTCCTTGACAGGTTGGGGCAGAAGGGTCAAAGGGTCGACCACCCATGGATGGAGGTCTCTGACCTCAGAAGAATCCCCTGACTGAGCTTCCTCATGGGATTCTTGTTGCTTCCTTGTTGGCTGTTGGATTATTACCCACTGGGTGCCTATGGTGAGGGACAGGGTGGAGATAGAGGCTGGAGCACACATTATTTACAAGTGCTAGGGAGATCCAGCAACTTTCTAAAAGAAGGAACAATAAAACTTTTATAGACCATTACAGAGTCAGATGTTCCAATAAGGTAGGGTTGGAGAGTGTGTGTGTGTGTGTGTGTGTGTGTGTGTGTGTGTGTGTGTGTGTGTATACATGTGTGTCGTGAAGTTTGCAGGTCACAGACAGTAGGGAGCAAGACAGCAGGGGTTAACAGCCAGGCATGACCCCCTCTGGCCCCAGGTTAGTTTCCTCCTCCAGAGGCAAGGCTTATAGGAGAATGGCATACGCCTCAGTTTCCTCACCTACAAAATGGGAAATTGTAATACTTGTCACCCAGGATTGCTCCAAAAATCCAATGAGATGTGCCAATGTGTCCTGAGATGTTACTTTCATTGTTATTTTGTACTATTATTAACCTCAAACCTTCTCATGGGTACATACCTTCCCAACTAGAAAATAAAAGTCTTTAGGAGTAGTGGCCATGTCATCTATTTCTTTTAATCTTTGGTGGTGCCTGACAAGCACACAACAAAATGTTTCAACCATCAAAATAGACAAATTCATAGTAAGGCACATTTACCCATGGAATGAGCATAGCCGTTGTTTTTGGGAGCCATGTTTTAGTTTCTGAAATGGCAATGAGCCGGATGTCATACAGCTGAAATAAACAAGGCGGGTTTCACCCAATCCGTCAATACTTCTACAACCCTGCACTGAGCTCTGTGAGGGTGGCAGAACCGAGGGTGGGATGGCTGCTTGAAAGCTTAAGGACCATGGCACCTGTGGAGTTGGCTTCTGTCCATGGTTGAGCTTGATATGGTGGTTGTGGACATATTTGTGGAGCAGCCTACCTTTGAATGGACCCCACAGCTTGGACCAGAGACCCTAACAGTGACCCTGGGGGACCACAACCAGAGGCCTTGCCCCTGTTTTCTCATGGGTCATAAAAGCCTTGGGGAGAGGGAAAGGAAGCCACAAAAATGGACCCACATGAGACATCACACTGAGCGTGGCTTGCGAGGAATTGGAGCCCAGCTGATTTAATTCAGAAGTATTTCCAATAGAGACAATTCTTATAGCTCCAGGGAGGGGCGAAGATGTATGTCAGTTCTGTTCACAATGGTGAACATTATGTAAAGAAATTGTTACCGAAAAATTGTCCTAGGACCTGAACAATGGGGTGATGAGGGTGGGAGGGAGAGGTCAGAAGCTGACGTGGAAGAGCTCAGGACCAATCTGCATAAATTTTGGGTGATGTATGTCCCTTTATTTGGAGAATTTACTTTTGGGATGGATGCTTAGAAAATTAGGGTCTTTTATATATTTCAAAAACTAGAAGATGCTGCGAAATCACAGGTAGTCTCTGTAAATAACACGATGGAGTTTGGATTTGAGCCCATCATCTCACATTGTGTTATAATTTTGTGGTTAGAGAGTACCTGGCTTTTGGAGAAGGCAAAGGTATTTATGGGAAGTGAGGGCCTTATCTTGGTTACTCTGTATTTGATTTCCATCTTATTGTCCCCAGAACTCCTGTGTTGACTAAGTCCTCCTTTTGTCAATATAGTTTCCTGCCTTGTCTCCACAATGGAGTCTCACAGTCTAGTGTCATCACTGTCATTGTAGTCACCTGCTTTGGAGATATCGTTTATTATCTCAGAAACCCAGAGACTACAGAAAGGAAAACTGTGAAGATGTGGTTAAGGAGAGGCTGCTTCTCCTGAGATTTCAATATGAAGGATTGTGTTGCAGTCCCATCATCCCAAATCAAAGTGAATTCTAGACTTTAGAGCTGTATGCTTTTGAGGCACGTTTGTGTGGGAGCTCTACAGCTAAGAGGGGTGCCCGGCTAGAAGGGTCCAGGTGCCAGGTGAGGGATAATCGGTGTTACCTGGGGCAGTAGATGAAGGATGCCTTTCCAGGTTGAGGATAGTCTCATATCACTACAAACTGATACTTGTTGCCTGACAATCTTCACTTGGCTGAGGAACTCCCATAGTACCAATCATAGAGTTGGTGCTCCAAGAACGCTTACTTGTTGGCTCTTGGATTCATGACTTTAGAACTGAGGAGCACAGGCATGGGGCCTGCAGCTGCCATTCTGCAGACACTCCCTGAGTCAGCCTGGGCCTCTCCAGCCTTGCTGCACCCTCAGCTCCACCTGTGCCTGAGCTCCTGGGATGGGCTTCTGACTTGCCCACCATTTCTACGTTGACCTCCTAATCCTCCAATACTGGCCTCCTCTATCTTGCCCCCCACACCCATCTTGCAGTCATCTCTTGATCTGAAGTCTTGCCCTTGGGCCTCAGTACCTGTCTTTCCATGATAGCCTTTCCTCCCTCCAATCCAGACTGTCCATCAGACTCAGATCTGCATGAATGCAGTGCTCTGACTGACCACCAGGATCCTGCCCCTCAGGCCATCCCGAGGGTCCTGTCTATCTGGATTCATAGGATCACCTGTTCCTGACACCATCCTCAGCTACCCCTGGTCCTGCCTGGGTGGGTCTCTCTGTGCCTCAGCCAACTTTTGTGTGACCTAGTCCCTATCCACCAAGCCATAGTTGTGCTCTTTAGCTCCAGAATCATGAATCCAACAGCCAACAAGTAAGTATTATGGAGCACCAACTGTATGATTGGTACCCACGGGAGTTCCTCAACAAAATGAAGATTGTCAGGCAACAAATATCAGTTTGTAGTGATGAGACCAAAGGTGGAATTATCTTCCTTTACCCTTTTGGAAGAGTTATGTAATGAAATGTATTAGTTATATATTGCTGCATAGCAACTCACCTCAAAATGTAGTGGCTTAGAATAAGAATAAATATTTGTTACCTCTTACATTTCTATGGGTCAGATATGGAGAAGTGATTTAGCTGGCAACTGAGGCTTGAGGTCTCTTATGAAGTTGTCCTCAAGATGTGAGCTAGGTCGCAGCCGTCTGAAGGCTTGTCTGGTGCTGGAAGATTTACTTCTAAGGTAACACGTGCCTGGCATTTTGGTGCTGGATACTGACAGAACACAGCATTTCTCCTCGCCAGCCTCTTGGTGGCTTCTTGAGTGTCCTCATGACATGGTGGCTGGCTTCCCCAGAGCAAGTAGTCCAGGAGGCCAAGGATGAGGCAGCAACGTCTTTTATGGCCCAGTCTTGGAAGTCTTAGACTGTTGGTTCTACCACATTCTCATGCGTAGGTCAGCCTGATTCAGTATGGTGGGGACAACGATAGGAGGTGGCGTCCCTGGGGGCCATCTTGGAGACTGACTACTGTCCCAAGGGCTATTCAGCTTAAAGGCCAGAAGGAAAATACATTTTATCTCTTAAAGAGATAGTCATATTTGTTTATTGCTGTATCTCCAATGCTGGAACAGTACCTAGCATATAGTAGGTGCTTAATAAATATTTAGTGAATGCATGATTTTATGAACAAAAGACATTACATTCAAGAAGTTCTTTCTAGTTTGTAAAGTAATTTTCCAGATGTTTTACAACTTGGTTCCCATACCTGTGAGGTATAGAGGGCTAGTATTATGAAGACTACTTTAGAGAAGAGTGGACATATAGTCACATATGAAAAGCATTGTCCTAATTCACCCAGCCCAGAATCTGATGCTCTTTCCTTCATGCTCTACTCATATCACATAATCATGTCATGACCCTGGTTCCCTGGGCTTCATCCATGCTCACTGGCTGTGAGGTGGGTGTCTTGAAGGGCAGATAAAATGACCCCTGGGAGGCTGGGACAAACCCTTTTTATGGTTTGCAGGGCAGGTCTACTGTGAAGCCAGAGACATTTAAGCATCAAAACTCGTATTCCCGTGGACCCTTCCATGACAATTCCTAACTTTTTTGCCAAGTGCAAGCCATCTATGTGTGACTACATTTGATAAACTGATACAAATTCTAGAAGATGGTGACCTGCTGTTTAGCAATATCCACAGTCATTAATGACAGTGCAGCTATAAGCATCCCTTAAAGGCATCAATAAGTTCTCAGAATAGATGCCATGAACATATAGATGATTTACTTAATCTCACAGGAGAAATATTTTCAAGGATACCTGAAGTCATTGACAATTTCAGTGTTTCCCTTTTTAATATATTTTAGAGATGACGTCTTGCTCTGTCACCCAGGCTGGAGGGCCATGGCACGATCTTCGCTTACTGCAGCCTTGAACTCCTGGACTCAAGTGATCCTCCCACCTCAGCCTCCTGAGTAGCTGGGACTGCATGTGCATACCACCATGCCCAGCTACTTATTTAATTTTTTCGTAGAGATTGGGTCTTTCTATGTTGCCCAGGCTTCATAGAAGGAATATTTTAAGCATAGATACTAACTTGAATTTTTCTTTAGCTAAAGAACTGAGAAAAATCAGATAAAAAATTAATAAATTATGAAAATGATAAAATGAACCTAAATTATTTTGATTTTAAGAAACAAGTTGTAACAAAAGAACTCTTAGTGCTAGAGGCATTCATTCATTAAGAAGAAGAGGCACATTTTGAAGATAAGTAATGAACAGGGTCTTGGCCAGTTGATAGTCCCATCTCTAGGGAGGGCTCGTCTGGGTATGCAGGGGATTCTATGAGAAGGTACGTCTTCCTCTCAGCCCAGGCCCCGTGGGACACAGCTCCTAACAGCCTTGGCCAGACAGGGAGCTCCAGTGAGCTGCGGCTTCTCCTGTAGGCTCATGTGCACCCAGCTTCTCCTCTGACCCATGGGACCCGGCCTGTCTCTAAGGAGCCAGTTAGGGGTTCTTAGGCATGAGCAAATAAAAAGAAACCCAGAAGAAACATGCTGTGCAGCTGGACGTGGTGGCTCACACCTGGAATCCCAGCACTTTGGAAGGATGAGGCAGGAGGAGCACTTGAGCCCAGGAGTTTGAGGCTGCAGTGGTCCATAACTGCATGCCCCTGCACTCCAGCCTGGGCAACAAGTGAGACTCTGTCTCTAAAACAAAGCAAAGAAAGAAATATTCTGTGTTTATTTGAAAGAAATGTTTGCTCCCCTCCAGTTCTATCCTTTTGCAATTTCAGAAGAAACTTTGTCTCTGGATTAGTCCAGCTGAAGTTATTTTTCTTGCCATCCGTGTGGGGAATTTTTCCATTTTTCCAACAAGAAAATAACCCTTGGGCCAAAGGAACTGTGAAAATATTTAGTCTCCAGAAAGGCATGCAGTCTCTCAGGGCAGCGGAAGCCCTGCAACTCAACTTTGGAGAGTGCCATTGTGTCATTTATGAAACAACCTCCCTTGCTTTTCCTTTGCACACCCAGCATCCAACTTCTTACTGCACCCCCCGCCCCCAATTCACAATAACTGCCCTTTGGGATGTCATGTGGAGATTGATTAGGGTGGGGTGCTGCTGGAATGCCACACAATTATCCGGATATGTGGCATTTCGGAACCAGAGTGTGGATGTGGGCTTGGAGCTTGGAGACTGGCTCTAGTCTCAATTCACTTGCTGGGTGATCATGGGAAAGTCATTTCCTCTCCTTGTGTCTCAGTTTCTCCAACTGTAAAAAGACAGTGTTTGAACTGGATGAATTCAGTGCTTAATGATTTTTGTGAATTATCCTGAAGGGCAGAGGGTGAAGCTAGGATCAGGGTAGTTTTTACAATGATTTACGTGAAATGAGTGATGAAGAAGGCCATTCTCTGTATATTCTTGGGGAGTGGATAAGGGAGGGGGGAGAGCTCTGATTTTTAAAGTATATATTCATAATACTTTCTGTTCTTTAATACATTAATTTTTGGGGGGTTTGTGATATGTGAGACCTGTTAAAGCATGGGTTCAGAAAAGGGGACCCTTTTGTATGGGCCTTATCCAGATAGTGGATGACTCATTTAGTAGATGCCAGTGTGGACAGTTGATGGCTAAAGATTACACAGTTAAAATAGAAAATAATTTGAATCATAGATAAAGTTCCATTTAATAAGCGTTTCTCTGGGAAGCCTTCCCTAATCTCTCTTCCTTCCTTATTGACAGAATTAATAACCATCCTTTGATTCATTCCTACACATAATTATCACTACAAATATCACACTGTAATATATACTTCAAAAACATGTTAATATTTATTTCCCTGTATCATTGCAGGCCAGTGGATATCAGGAAATACTTGGTGGGGAGGAAGCAAGCATTGTGATGGTCAAAGCAAGGTTGACAAAGACCTGGCTCAAGAGGTCAGTGACTGAGGCTATCAGTCAAAGCAGATCAGGAAGCCAGGTGAATAATTAGGTACCAGGGGACAGTCAGAAGGCCCAGGTCAAAGTAAGACAGAGTGAGGCACTGAGCAGTATATGTAGTAGCAGTGAAAATAGCTTGCAACTGAGGCCCCTCCTGTCCTGGCCTGGGGGCCTTTTACATGCTTCCTGCTGAGCCAGGTGCTGTGGGTGAGGCTCTGCACCTGGCCAATCTGCTGTTTGCTGGCCCAGGAGGGATCCTGAGGGAGATAAGTGAGTGAGACTAAAGAGGGGAGCAAACCCATCTGTCTCGGTCAGTTTGGGTTGTATAACAAAGTACCATAGACTGCTGGCTTATCAACAACAATTTTTTCCTCACGGTTCTGGAGGCCGGAAGTCTGAGATCAGGGTGCCAGCCTGGTTGGTTTCTGGTGAGGGGCCTCTTCCAGGTTGCATACTACTGACTTCTGGTTGCATTCTCACGAGGTGGAAAGCGAGCTAGCCAGCTCTCTGGCATCTTCTTATGAGGACACTAATCCCATTCCTGAGGGTTCCACCTTCATGACCTGATTACCTCCCAAAGGCCCCACCTCCAAACACCATCACATTGGGATTAGGGTTTCAACATGTGACTTCTGGCAAGACATAACACTCAGTTCATTGCACCATCTAATGTTTTTCTATGACTGAATATTTATGTAAATAAAATATGCAAAACAATCTATTGAAATTAAAAGACAAAATATAATTTATAACAAATTCATATCAGCTTTAAAAATCAACATCACTTAGATTAAAATTATTTAATCTTTTGAAAATGGAATTAAATCTTTAAACCTATTTTTATAAAATAAAACCTATTTATTAATACAATTCTAACTGTTGAGGTCTGCCTGTGGCCAACATAAAGAATTAATATTATGCTTTTTGTGTGTTACAGACAGGCCTGCAAATATACAAATTAAAAGTATTAGGATGTGTTTAATATTGCAAACTATTTCCCAACCATCATGTGTAGCTGTTGTGAATACTGCATTAATTTTTGACGGCTTCTAGAATCACAGATTGGAGCATCGAGAGAAGCAAGAAATAGACACTCAGCACTCCTGGGAAAGGATACTGCACTTTGCATGAATCTGTGCATTCATGCAATCTGTGAGGAAGAATAAGGTAAGTTAACTAATTTGCCTTAATTCTTGTCTGAGTTCATCTGGGGCTCACATCCTGCCCATCCTCCAAAGGCAGGTGTCCACCTCCAGCGCTGGCAGCGGCCCAACCCACAAATCTTCATGGATGGCATTTGGACAAGGTTTCCTTTTGGTTCACAGACACAGGACAAGGGATGTGGAGAAGTGTTTATCTGGGGTCTGAACGGTGTTACTCATCCGAGTGGTGTTTAGGATTATTAGTTGTGTTGTGCCGATGCTGAGTTCTGAATCCTGAGTGACAGAAATGCTCTCAAGTTCTTTAACACATTAATCTATTTTGGGTTTGTGATATGTGAGATCTATAAAGCGTGGGCTCAGAGAAGGGGACCCTTTGACTGGGTCTTTCCCAGATGATGGATGACTCATTCAATAGAGGCCAGTGTGGACGGATGGTGGCTAAAGATCACACACTCAAAATAGAAAAGAAATTGAATCATAAAGTTTCATTTTTTGAATGTTCCTCTGTGATGCCTTCCCGAAGCTCTGTTCCTCCCTTATTGACAGAATTCATCACCATCCTTCCATTCCTACATATAATTTTTATGATTACAAATATCACACTGTAATATACAATTAAAATTATGCTAATGTTTCTCTGACGAGGTTGAAAGCTTGAGCAACAAAGTGGTACCTTAATTGTCCCTATGTCTCCAACAAATAGCACAGTGATTGATATTTCATAAATATGTGGGTAGAAGTGGACTGTTAGCAGTAAGAGTCTGTGCTTCGAAGCCAAATGTTCCTGGGTTTGAATCCTGGTCTTACTTCCCAGTTGGGTGACTTTGGAAGTTTCTTAACACCTACCTCTAAGCCTCAGTTTGCTCATCTGAAACTGGGGATTGTGACATTCCCCCTTTCATATGGTTGTTCTGAGGCTTACCTTTTTGTAAAATGTTTAGTATAATGTTAGCTGTTGTAGCCATTCCATTATTTATCACTCAGTACATCTCCAAATCAAACAATCCCATGTCCTGCCTCACAGTATTGACTTGTGGGCAAAGCAGGCAGTGCATACCAGGCCACTTGCAAGGACATTACAAGGAGGCATTATTGTTAGGTCAATTTCTAAACTTAAAAGGGACACTGAGTGTGTGGAAGATTTGCAAGTCTTTGAGCCGATGGGTAGAGAAGAAGGATTAAGGAATTCATCTAAGCTAAAAGAGTCCTGGAACAGATGAGATATAGACCTTCAGTTGTTATTCTCCTCCTGGAGGGTGACGCTCTCTGGCAAATATTTCCTTCACTAATGGGCTGGTGGTGATGGCCCTGTCCAGAAGCAGCTCCCATCCAAAGCTGAGAAGCTGAGGAGTTGGTGTAACCTGAGACCTCATTCCAGCAGGCCTGAAATTGCCCCTGAGATTGCAGGAGGGTTCTGAGCAGCAGCCTTGCGGGGGCTCTACTCTGTGTCTAGGGTGGCTGTGTCTTGTCTATCAGGAATGACCTGGCTGTGTCCTGCCTAACAGGTACAGGCTATGTCCTGCCTCTCCAACCTGGACAAAAATGCACAGACTATTGTGGCCTGGTGAGATCATATCTCTTGGCCGATATTCTTAACTATCTGCTGTGGCCCTGGGAGGCACCTCAGCTTTCCACAGCCCCATGGCCCACAGTATTTGCTATTTTGGGCCAGGTAGTCAGGGTCTGCAGCTGTGTTCTGTGTCATCCATGGAGCAGCCATTCGACAAGTATTTCGTCAGCTCTGATTCATCTTCAGGCAAGGTGCCAGGTGCAGAGGACAGGGAAAGTATAAGAAGGCTCTCACTCCAGGTGGCTTATACTCTTGCTAGGAAAAGATAGAGGCTACTACTCAGCTGCTAGTCTAAAAAATATATGTCCTAAGTGGCAAATCAGTGCTTTGGAAGATGAACGAGGGGCCCGTAGGGTTAACTGGGTTGTTCAAGGAGGGAGTCTTAGAACAAGAGATGTTTCTTTCTGTGTTAGGATGATTTCCTGACCTTGCAGTTGCCCATTTATCTATAGTACCCACATAACCAGCATAGGTGCCACCTCACCCAATGCTAGGATTTGGGGTGAAGGTAGGGGTCAGACTCTTTCCCAGACTGGTATGAGGGTATAATTCTTAGAGTAGCGTGGGATGGGGTTTGCAAATTACTTCTCATGAATACCCTAGACTCTGGAACAACCCTTAGAAAAATGGAAACACTATGCAACAGCTCTGCCAGCTTGGAGATGGGATGGGAGAAACCAGGGCTCCTGCTACAGCGCAGTGTCTTAGAGTGTGGCTTGCCATCCAGGATGTATCTCTAGTAGTTGTGAAGCTATGTCAGGCTGTGAGGCCAGGTCAAGGGTCTGGATGACCTGAGATCAGATTGCAAGGACCACAGTGGGACTTGAAGTTGCATGCTCATCTTAGATGCTCTAGGATCTCAGAGCAGGCCAGAAAGAGCTCCATTTGCAAAGCATTGCAGATAGGAGGGGCTGGGGGATGTATCTCTGAATGATGCTCTGGACTAGTCCCCAGGGGACTTATAGCAAGTTCCTTGTTGAAAGTTTATTCAACTCAATGAGTAAGACTCACTTTGAGGGTTCTAAAGAGCAATTAGTACTGAGAAGACAGACCATTTAAGGTAGCTCCAGAGACCTGTCATCAAACGGGAGTAGCTTTGCCTCTGCAAGAAACCCTGGATGGGGTTCACATAAGGACAAACTTCAGCACATGTCCATGATCATCATCATCATCACCATCATACTTTATTATACAAGAGCAGGCATAAGCACCTACTCTGTGCCAGGTACAATGCTATGTGCAGATCCTCATAGCAGTCTTGCAAGCTAAATGTCACTTCCCTCATTGTGCAGGGGAAGCAACAGAAGTCCAGATATGTTAAACAACTTGTAGAAAGTCACACTGCATTAAAGTGGCAGGGCTGGGACTCAAACCTAGATCTGTCTGACTCTGAAGTCTATGCTCAACTTCAGCAACTGTAGCCACAGCAACAGCAGAGATGTAGTGGCTTTGGCACCGGGAGAGCTTTGTCTGAGAGTAAGTGCTGGAGACTCTGAACCAGCTAGGATTCTAGGTTGCAAGCAACAGAAACAGACTAATTTTCTGTCTTTTTTTTCTTTTTGAGATCGAGTCTTGCTCTGTCGCCCAGGCTGGAGTGCAGTGGCACAATCTCAGCTCCCTGCAACCTCGGGTCACTGCAACCTCTGCCTCCCAGGTTCAAGCGATTCTCCTGTCTCAGTCTCCTGAGTAGATGGGATTACAGGTGCGTGCCACCATGCCCGACTAATTTTTGTATTTTTAGCAGAAAGGTGTTTCACCGTGTTGACCAGGCTGGTCTCAAACTCCTGACCACAGGTGATCCGCCTGCCTCTGCCTCCCAAAGTGCTGGGATTATTAGTTTGACTGACTAGCTAATTTAAATAGCAAGAGGGTTATTGGAGTGACATAGGGTCAGTCAAATACTGACAGAAAGACTGAAGAACCGGGCAGGGACCTGCCCCCACCAAGAGTCACACAACGAGAAGTTCCACTAGGCAAACGTCAGATGCTGGGAAGCCAGAACAGAATGACAAACGTCTACTGCAGATGCCTAAGAATGGCAGAAGAACAAAGAAGATGAGATTGAAACCCCAGCAATGAAAACTTCTGGTCAAATGTAGCTAAAAACTATAGACATCAGCAGCTGAGTATCAATATCTCCTATGAACAAGTCACCCATACAGATTTGAGCAGACAGGTGATAGAAGGCCGGGCACTGTGGCTCATGCCTGTAATCCCCAGCACTTTGGGAGGCCAAGGCAAGCGGATCACTTGAGCTCAAGAGTTTGAGACTAGCCTGGGCAACATGGTGAAGCTTCGTCTCTACAAAAAATACGAAAATTAGCCGGGCGTGGTGGCATGTGCCTATGGTCCCAGCTACTTGGAAGTCTGAGGTGGGAGGATCGCTTGAGCCCAGGAGGTCGAGGCTGCAGTGAGCCCTGATCATGCTACTGCACTGCAGCCTGGGTGACATGACGAGACCTCATTTCAAACAAACAACAAACAAATAAACAACAACAAAACAGGTATTAGAGTTCTTCCTCACACAACTACCAAAATTAAGTGGGTGAGCTTTTGTACGGATCATTCCCATGGGGCACTAACCTCAGGATGCATTCATCATACCCAGCCTCCACAATGGGGGTCCTTGCCTGCTGGTATCCATGTCTTTGCATAGTCCCCTCTCACACAGAATCAGGGCTGACCTGTGTGAACAATGGGACAGTGGATGTGATGACACGTGACTTCCAGGGCTAGGTCAGAGAGGCACTGCAGCTTCTTCCTTGGTCTCCTGGATAAGTAGTTGTGGGGGAAGCCCATCACCATACTGTGAGGACACCCAGGCAGCCTCATGGAGAAGTTTGTGTGGAGAGGAACCAACCCGCCAGCCATGTGAGTAAGTTATTGAGTTTCAGGGTCCATTTGTTACACAAAAATAATTGCAGGTAAGAAAGAAAGGAGGTAATATGTGCACAAGCAGTAACTACTGGAGCAGCATCTGGACACTGTTGCTTCCGGGGTTGAAAGAAATCTTCTAGCTGGTGTGGACATTTCCTTAGTAATATCCCTCACAGGTGCTCAGACTCTCAGCAAACCTGGAGCTCCCTTAGCTATCTTCATACGTGGTGGTTGTTTGCAAGAGATGATAAATATCTTGGCTTCCTGGGGCAAAGGTAGAGCAATGGTGGGGCCAAGGGTAGGGCAGTTTAGGAACAGCCTCCCCTCTATGGGAAGTGTCCTGTGGGCCCTTTAAACCTCCCTGGCCACAGACCTTTATGGACTGATTTTTTCCTTTCTCTAAACCAGGGATTAGCATAGTATGATCCTTGAATCAGCCACTTGATTTTATAAATAAAGCTTTATTAGAATCAGCCAAGCCTATTTGTTTATGTATTGTCTAATGCTGTTTTGGTGCTTTAATGGCAGAGCTGAGTAGTTGCAGCAGATACTATATGTGGCCTGCAAAGCCTAAAATACTTAGTACCAGACCTTCTAAGAAGAATTTTGCTGACTCTTGGTAGAAATGGTCAAGTATTGTTGGCTAGCACAGCTGAGAGCCAGAAAGGCAGCATCAGTTGTCCACTCTGTCTCCAGCTCTACGGAGGACAGAGGGGCACTACGGCCTCTCTCTTTCCCTGTCTCATGACGAAGGACTTTCCAGCAGGACAGAGAGTAGAAATGTCAAAGGAAATGTCCTCAAATCCTAACACATGAGCCAACAGATGTTTACCCTCTATTAATGATTTATTGCTGTGTCACAAATCATCTCAAAATGTCGTGACTTAACAAACAATGATTATTTCTCATGGTTTCTGTGAGTCTGAAATCTAGGAGTGGCTTAGCTTGTTGGTTCTGGCTTGGGGTCTTTCATGAGGTTGCAGTCAAGATGTCCTTTGGGTGGAAGAAATGGACACTCTGCTTTCTCTCTGTGTGGTGGGGTGGAGAGAGCTATGAGTAGGCAGTCAGGAGACCTGGATGTCAGCCCTTGCTCTATGCCTGACCTCCTGAGTCTTTGAGTCATGTTTCCTATTGCAGCTGTAGTTTTCCGATTTTTTGAACTTGGGTCAGTTTTGCATGGGGGTCCAGTCCCCAATACTGAGCGAGTTCCTTCATCCCTATGGACTTGTTTTCTCATCTACAAAATGAGGATAAAAACACCTTCCTCTTAGTGTATGAGGAATAAATGAGCTACGCCATATAGTGTGCCTAGCACATAGAAAGTGTTCAATAAACTTTAGCTGTCATTATCAGCAACAGAAATAGCAATATTAAAATATCTGATGCCACAATTTGCTCTGAGCCCTGAGAACAAGGGCTTCTGCATCTTCCCTCCTCCTTCATCAGTTTAGCCCCTTGCTGATACCCTCCAAGGCTGGCTCTAGGTGGTTATGCGTAGGCCTCTGGCGTAGGCCAGGGTGTCTGTTTCCTTACTCAGCCTCTGGTGATTAAGGCACATTTGTTAAACAGCTAGTTGAAATTATAAATTAAGCAACCAGCATATCTCATGGTTGGGTCAGTCTGCGGGACAGCTGTGAAGTATGTGATCACAGGTGGCAGTGATGGAATGGACTTCAGAGCTCATCTGCTCCCTGATCCATCCACCCCTCCAGCCCGTGGGGTCACCATCCCTCCTCACAAGTCCTATTTGAGCAGTTAACTGAAGGGTCATCCACCATGCAGGGTTCCTGGAAGCAGCCCTTCAGTGCCTGCAGACCTGAAGCCAGCCAAAGCCATCGTGGCTGCCTGCCCAGACCCACTCTGCGGCCAAGTCATTGTGTGAAGTCTTTAGTCCCAAGTCCTCACTCCACTGTAGAGACCCAGCGGGTGAAATCCACTGGGCCCATTCTCGTTCTTTTCGGTCTCAGCCAGGATCCCAGGCCTCTTCCTGCACCCACTGGCCCCCAGACTCTATCCCTACACTGCTCTGTTCTCTTCTCAGCTGCCCTGGCCCCCATCCCCCTTTCCCTGACCCCTTCACTGCTCCAAGCAGCACATTCCTGTGTACCTTAGCCTTTCCTGGAACATTCCCTTCTCTTTGCCCTCTGACCCTTCAGAGAGGGCCTGCTTATCCTCACATTCCCCCCTCAGGGTCAGGGGGACAGGCTGGAATCCTCCTGGCTCCTCAGGCCACTCCTAAACTCCCTTTCATCTTGTGAAAGCCCAGTTCCTTTAATGCCATTCAGTCCCCTCCCCATCCCTAATGCTCACTCATAGTCAACCCCTTCGATGTACTGACCACCTTGGCTCTGGGGTTCCTGGATCCTTTCTACCCCAACTCCCTCATCATCGTGGAGCTCTTTATCATCTATGAGGATGACTTTTCCAGGATCCCAAACTTGACCTCCTAATTGCCAAGCACAGTTTCAGACCTTAGCTACCCACTCCCTTCCCATCACCAAAATGACATTCCCTACGAAACCTCAAACCCAGACATCTCACTCTGAAGATTATCTCTTGACCTCCCAGCTTGCTTCTTCTAGGCCCCTTATGGCAATTTTTCAACCTCCTCATGAGCCCAGACCTACCGGGCCCAGTTCTTTCTCACTGTCCACCAGTCTCCTTCTGACTTCATGTCCTTTTTCTTCTGTCTTAGATTCCATGGTTCTTCATTGGAATCACTCCCTTGCAGACACCTCCAATTCCTTTGCTTTTCTTCCTCCCCTTCTCACTACCCTATTTATCATAACGCTTTGCGTTAGTATAAGTCTCTTGAGTTTGCAGAGCTTTTGAAAAGGCATGGCTTCTTTTGATATTTCAGTGCTCACGTATGATGCAGGGCAGATAGCAGGGAAGGTATACCTATTTCTGACTAACAGATGAGTTATTAAGTGGCTTTTCCAGGGTTGCTCAGAGCTGAGCTTCAAACCCATGTCTCCTGGCCTTCAGTTCACCTCGCCTCTAGAACAGGGTGGGCTTTGATCCATACCTTCCTCACCAAGTATCCAAAGCCCTGCAGAGGGAAGAGTGTTCCCAAAGTGTGCCCAAATGATGATGGGGGCAGGAAAGGCAGCATCCAGGGGGAGTGTGACTCTTCACAGGCCATGGATTGCTGAGAAATCCTTTCCGAGAGGCCGGCCTCCTGAGGCACGCCAGCTGCCAAACGCAAAACCAGATGCCATTGGTAACACACACACTGTCTGAAGCAGAATTCCTCCAGCTTCCCAGCCTTCTGCAAATCCCATTTTCTTTCCTTATTGGGGCTCAGGGGGCCAAGGGCCCCGCATCACTCCGCACATCAAAGGCGTCACCAGCTTTCCCAGCACAACTCCCAGAGGCTTTTAACCAGCCTTAGACAATAAAATCGCTTTTAAATAAAAACCAAGACTCAATATTCGGCAGGAAAGGGATTAACAGGATCAGTCGGGAGATGACATCATGCTATTTTTGTTGGCATTTCCCCAACTTAAGTGTGAGGAGTCTGGGTGTGGAGGGAGAATATATATATATTTTCTTTTCAACTGCCTTGGCCACTCTAAATCTAGGTCTGGAAAATCCAAGGACTGGCAGCGGCTGGCATAGCTGGAGGTGGCCTCCAGCATGGTCAGGGCATCCACGAGCCTGAGGGGTGAAGACACGGGACCTGCACGGGAAGAGCAGGGACCGGGATGGGCTTTTTGCTGAGTCATTCTCCCTGGGCCTCAGGCAAGAGGAAAGGAAAGGCCCCTTTTGGTGATCAGACCCATTACTTGCAGAAAGGTGCCCTCTGCAGTGGGCAAGCATCCTGGTACAGCTCTCGAAGACAGAGTAGGCTAGAGCAGAGGTCCCCAACCTTTTTGGCACCAGGGACCAGTTTTGTGGAAGAGAATTTTCCTATGGACCAGTGTGGGTGGGAGTGATGGTTTTGGAATGATTCAAGTGCATTACTTTTATTATTCATCTTATTTCTATTATTATTCCATTGTAATAATAATGAAGTAATTGTGCAACTCAACATAACATAGAATCAGTGGGAGCCCTGAGCTTGTTTTCCTGAAACTAGAGGGTTCCATCTGGGGTTGATGGGAGACAGTGACAGATCATCAGGCATTAGATTTTCATAAAGAGTGCACAACCTAGATCCCTCATATGTGCAGATCACAATAGGGTTTGTGCTCCTATGAGAATCAAATGCCACTGCTGATCTGACAGGAGGCAGAGCTCAGGTGGTAATGCAAGTGATGGGGAGTGACTGTAAATACAGATGAAGCTTCACTGGCTCACCTACCACTCACCTCCTGCTGTGTGGCTGGTTCCTAGCAGGCCACAGACCAGAACCAGTCCGTGGCCTGGGGGTTAGGGGCCCCTGGGCCAGAGAATCTGGGCCTGGCTTATCCATATACCGGCCTCTGGGTGATGGCCACTAGGATAGAACGGTAAGGCCCTTTGAGGACATCTGCTCCAGTGGCTTCCAAATTTGTGTTTTTTTTAAGTTAAGGAACTCTTGCTTCAAATGAGATAATATACATATACTGCATACAGACGGCTGGAGGAAGTGGAACTACCACACTTGGAGCCTCCTGACTGGGCCTCACCAGTGCCTGAGGCTACCTTGGATTCTAACATCAAAAATACAAGTTGAAAATCTCTGACCATTCATTAACTTAGTGACCAGTCACCAAGTGTCTGCTCCACGCCTGGCACTTCTCTAGGTGAGCCAAGTCAGGCACAGTGCCCCTTGGCCTCTCGGGGCTTACAGTTTGATGCACGAGATAGACATCAATCAAATAAGGACACAAATAAATGTGAACTCCACCTCTCCTCCCCTGACTTATTATATATAAGGAAAGTGAGTCGTTAAAGTGTCAAATTCTTAGCCAGGCACTCAGGTTATCATTATTAAGCCTCAAACAGCCTTTCCAGCTTTGTTTCACATTACTCTCGCACCTGAACCCCCAGCATCATCCGGAGCCTCAACTGATGCATGTTTCCCAGGTATAACTTACCTTTTCTCACCTCCAATTTCCCTGGCCTGCCTGGTGCTCCCTCCCATCTTTCTCCCTGCCAACCATCCCTAACCACCACTGGGAAGTCCACTGACAACCCCACGGGTCCAGAAGTCCCCTCAGTTGGAGATATTCCGCCCCTGTCCTCAGCCTCCCTCAGCACCTATGCCTGGTCCAGAGAGGAGGGGGGCTGCTGGCATCCGTTAAGGAGTAAGAAACCTTGGCAGCATCCTCATCTGGCTACTGAGACCTTAGATGAGTCTCCCAACCTCACAGAGGAGTCCGTGAGCTCACCCTTGGAATTAATGATTTGTGCAAACTTCCACTCAGGAAATTCCCTGAAGGCTGGAATTGATTTTTTTCCTTCTTTGTCCCCTCCCAATACCAAGTCCAGTGGCTCATTGGAAGCCAAAAATGGCCTTTGTTCATTGACTGGGGTATCATATTGGATACTCCCTGGTGCAAAGTCTCTCAGTTTTTCATGACCGCTGCAGGGCTGGCTCCACACAAGCTTCACTGAGTTTTCTTTTCATGGGAAGACTAAAGGCACATTTTATCAAGAGTCTAGGTTTTCAAGTTTCCATCCACCTCCCTTGGCAAACTCCTGCCCCTTCCCACCAAAATTTCTAACTCTCCAGATGCATCCGTTCCATGCCTTCCTTCCAATGCCCCTGCCCAAGGACATTAATTCTAGAATATTGCTCATTCAGCCCTTTGTTAAGCCATCCCTTCCTCTCCAATCTCTCTCATGGCCACTCAAATCCTAGGGCCCAGCCAGAACCAAAGAGGGAGGAATTCCAGGTCCTGCAGTCCACAGCCGGTGGTGGATGTGGATCCTTCTCATTGGATTTCTTCTCAACAGTCCCATCAGTGTGAGCTGAATGCATGCAGGTTCTATGATGTAATAGCACTATGAAATTATACATGCAATCTTCTCCCCAAACAGTAATTAACTTTGGGAACTAGTACTGTTTAAGACATACACAGAAATTCAGCTGTTTGGTAGAGTGCTGGAGATGGTCCATGCTGGCTTACAAGAGCTGTTTGATGGGAATTTTCAGGAATTTTGTCAGCCAGTTGTTAAACATTACCACCATTATTAAATTGTAAATTCCATAAACTTGTAATTACAGTGTATTAAAAATTTTAATACATGCTAAAAATGCATTACTTCCTAATTATCTTGCCACACTTTACTATTATCTATTGTGTCTATAATGGTTATACCATATGTACACTACTGCACATTACTACCCAATTCCAGGCCCGTTGAAATCAGCCATTGTCAGAGTATTTACACCATGGAAATTGGCAAACACTACAAATCAGGGCCATACTCCCCACACCCAGGTCAAGAAACCTTCACCAGCCTTTCACTGGAGAAAGGCTATGTTTCCTCAATTTGCTCTGCACTCCTCCACCTTCCTCAGCCTGCCACATCATTTTGTAGGGTAGCATTTGGTTTTTTGCCTCCTCTGCCTGGGGCCTATTGACGCTAATAGTCCTGAATGGCAGCTGCCTTAATTAATCAAGGAAGGACAAGTCACTATCTTAGGGGATGAGAGAGTTGACGATCCTTTTGGAAATGAGAGGTTTACTTTGGCTGCTTGGTGAGCACAGGATTTACCCCTGCTTGGTGGGTTGGGGCTAGGGAGGGCTTATCTAAAGAAGTGGTGCTTGAACTAAAGTAGACTTCACATTCCTGGAGAATGTGGGGCTTGTGTGATGGGGTAGGTGAAGTCACAGGATAAACCTGTGTTTATTATATAGCCACCACGGGATAAACCTGGGGGCTCTCTCGGAAGCATTGGTTTGCTCAGTGGTAAGTAGTTAAAAATATTATTAAAAAACAAACAAACAAACATGACAATATTAGGTAAAGGAGTACAACATTTGGATGAATTTTAAAATTAAAACAAGAGACTGCAAAGACATTTTTCCCACATGACAGGTTCCTCAGGCTACGGCCCCAACCCCCACGGACACCTATTCGCTCTCCTCCGACATTCAAAGTTCTCTGGTAGAAAGTTTTGAAGATCCCTGAGCTAAAGGTTTTTGAGATAGCAATAGCAACTAATTGAACAGAGGGTGAGGAGGAAGTAGCTAGGGCATTCCAGAAAGTAGAATTTAGTAGGAAAGAGCAAGGGCTTGGATTAGATTCCTCGGGTTTGAATTTCTGCTCTGTCACCTTTTGGCTGTGTGACCTTGAGTAGGTTACATAACTGTTCTGTGCTTGTTTCCCACAGATGTCAGCTGGGAATAGTAAGAGTACCCATCTAACAGGTTGTTCCAAAGATGAAATTAGAAGCGTGTATAGTACTTGAAACAATGTTAGGGCTTTTTGCTCTTTCTAGTTCTCCTAAGTACAAGGACTAGCACCAGTAAAGCCCCGGGCCTAGGCAGGCATGCTAAAGAAACAGCCAGCTCTTCCACATGGTCGGGCATGGTGTGTGTGGGGAGAGGTGGCAGAGCCTGGGGAGCTTTCCAGTCTCATCTGCAAGGAGACCCACTGAGCAGCACACTCACCTGCCCCTGGCGGCTCAGTTCCCCTGGCAGGGTCTTCCTGTGCAATAGGGGTGGGCTGGGGGCTTGCTGACCTCCAAAATCCCTTCTGGTGCCCATAGCCTGCATTTTATTTCATCTTTTCTCTGTCTCTTCTCTCTGAACACTTACACAGGATTTTCAGATCCCCATAGAGACTAAATGCAGTTTTATCTGGCTCACCAGTTACCCTGCGAATTTGTCTTTCCATTTCTAAACAACTAAATTATATACAAGTTATTTGATTTTTAAAAGGGGGTGAAAGGGCATCAACACTCTAAGCTAAGGTGAATAGGTAATCCAGTTTTATAAAGTTGTTTTTAAAAATAAATTTTGCTAATTTCATAGCAAGTTTATGGCATGACGCAAGTTTATCCTGCAGACTTTATGGTCTATGGAATCAGAGAGATTTGGTTGAAATCCTGGCCCACTGATTGCCACAACTGGGCAACCAGTTTCTTCTTTTAACTCAGTTTCCTCATCTCTAAAATGGGCTGGTGATAATTATACCTACTTTATAGGATTATCGAGAAAATTAAATGACACAAACCAGGTCCAATCATGAGAGGGTGGGATAGCTGCCGTTTGCTGCTCTGACCCTGTAGGGAGGGACAGGGGTGAGTCCAGTACCCTCCCTTCTGGGCCCTGTTAGCAGGCTGCATCCCTTAACCCCATCTCAGCTCCTGTCACACTGCCCTCTCCACACACCTCCCTTTGTCTCCCACCTCTTATCCTTCAGCCCAGGGGGTAATGGCTGGCACTGTCCACCTGGGCTACCGCATGCACCTGTGGGTTTTCCCCACACTCTGCCCACACCTTTGTAAATAGTTCCTTTATTCAGCTCTCCTCGAATTACCTGATGTGAGTGTTCAACTTGCTCCCTGACTGATATATACTTAGTATACTATGTATACTTAGATACATACGTTTACTATATATACTTAGAGATGTACTAAGTATATATCAGTCAGGGAGCAAGTTGAACATTCATATCAGGTAATTTGAAAAGAGTTGAATAAAAGAATTGATACATACTAAGTGTGTCAGTCAGGGACGTATGAACATCTGATACATCAAACTGGTATACTGAGCATGTACTATGGGCCAAGTATTGTGCTAAGTATATAAGGGCCTGAATGATATACTTAGCATAATACTTGGCCCATAGTACGTGTTCAATAAATGGAACTATTATTAATATGTAGAAGAGAAAACTCCATGACCTTTTAAAGGAATGCCTGGGCATATGTATTGAACAACATTCATTGACTCAACAGATATTGGGTTCAACGTCCCATTGAGTCAATATCAAAATCATGTTATTTATTAGGTTTTTCCCATTTATTATGCAGCACCTTCACGTGGCATGAGCAACATGGAGATGAACTTCTTGCCTATTGGTTTCAGCTGGGGAGGGAGCTCACTGGGGTTTCCTCTGTCATGACGGCAGGCAAGCAAACTCAGCAGTCACCAGTAGCCCGACTGATCAGCCAGAGCTCTTACCTGGAACAGAGCAGTCAGTCATGATCAGGAAACGAAAAGTGAATTCTACTCACTGGGTGCTGTCTGAGGAGCACACAGGCACAGAGGGGTGAGTGGCCCTGTCAAAATCGGCCTTTTGTCTGACTCTAATCTAGATGTGAAGTCCTATTTGATGTCACAGACTTGGAGGATTCTGTAAAGTGGGAGAAGAGCCCCGAATGAGGGCCACGAAACTGGATTCCAGCCCTCGTTTGGCTGGTAGCGTTCTGTGGGCAGACGGTGACTGTCGTCTTTAGGACTTGCTTTCTTCCTCTGCAAATTGAGATGGTTGGTCTGTTAGTTGCCTGTGACCGCTGTAACAAATTACTACAAACTGAGTGGCTTAGAACAACAGGAACTTATTCTCTCCCGGTTCTGGAGGAGGCCAGAAATCTGATATCAAGGTGTCAGCAGGGTCACGCTCTCCACAGCTTCTAGGGAAGAATCTTTCCTTGCCTTTTATGGGTTCCAGTGGCTCCTGGGACTCCCTGGCTTATAGTAGCGTCACTCCAGTGTCTGCTTCCATCTTCCTGTGGCCTTCCTCCCTCTGTGTGTCTCTGTGAGTTCACTCCTCTTCTTACAAGGACACTAGCCATGGGACTTAGGGCCCACTCAAATTCAGTGGGATCTCATCTCAATCCTTAATTAATTATGTTTGCAAAGAGTCTATTTCTGAATGAGGTTACATTCTGAAGTTCAGGGTGGACATGAGTTTGGGGGCACACTATGCAACCCAGTACAGCTGGATTCTGGGTTCTCAATAGTTCTTACCAGTCTCACTGGCTCTTGGAAGTTGATAGGCATGTGGCATTCTCTAGTCAGGCCCTTCTCTTTGCTGGGACTACTTTGAAAGAGATTGGGTAGGGCAACATTACACTACCTGACACTATATCATGCCCCCTCTCTTTTCCCTCCTTCACTGTTACCACTTAACATTACTACAGCTCTCCCCTCCCCTGCCCCTGACTCCTACTCCTGGGACCTGTGGGAGCCTGTCTGTGTGCTAGGCATTGAACCCTTTCTCTTCCAGTGGTGCTATAAAAGTAGTATTATTACCATCCCCATGAAAGGTGATGAAACTGAGGCTCACACAGCTGCAAAGTGGCAGAACCAGGACGTGAGCACAGGTCTGGCTGAGCCAAAACTCAAGTTCTTGCCACACACCTGGATGTTTGAACAGCAGTGAACAGGCCTGGCTTTTCTTCGACCGCACTTGATTTTCAAGGCAAAATTGTGAAACTGGAAAAAGTAGTTTACACAATTTCCCTCTGAATTGCCTGTTTTTGTCTTTGCCTTTCTCCCATGCCCCAATCCCCCATGGCGGAGTCTAATACCCGAAGGTGCCTCTCTGCTCCCTTAGACACCTCATTCTGACTAAGGCAACAATATCTGATAATAGCATAGAACGCCGCCCTCACCTCACCCTCAACCCTGAAGGGTGCATTAGCATGTGGCCCCGTGTGTGTGTGCACGCGCATGCATGTGTGTACGCGTGCGTGCATGTGTGCCTGCGTGTGCATGTGTGCGTGTCTGTGTGAGTGTGTGTGAGTGTGTGCGATTGTGGGTGTGAGTGTGTGTGTGCGTGTGTGTGCATGTGTGTGTACGTGCGTGTGTGGGCGCGTGTGTGTGTGTGTTTGAGAGTGTGTGTGCGTGTGTGTGCATATGTGTGTGTGTGTGTGCGTGTAAGCCAGTGTTTTTCACTCAGTTTTCCTTGCCTTGCCCTGTCCTTTCTAAGGGCATAGCTATGCTTTGCCTGACAGACCAGGGCAGTTTCCTGCTCTATGTTTACAACTTTTGTCATAGCAGTGTACAGTTTGAACTCAGCACACTTACAGAAAAACAACCTTCAACCTACGCTTTAGCCAAAGCCTGATAATAATATTTAAAGAAATGTGGATTTTGAGTGTTTCATAGTTTTTCTAATGTATACTAAAAGTTTATGCTCTGTTCTCGCTTATAAGTGGGAGTTGAACGATGAGAACATACAGACACAGGGAGAAGAACGTCACACGCCAGGGCCTGTCAGGGGGTTGAGGGCAAGGGGAGGGAGCGCATTAGGACAAATACCTAATGCATGCGGGGCTTAAAACCTAGATGATGGGTTGATGGTTGCAGCAAACCACCATGGCACATGTATACCTATGTAACAAACCTGCACGTTCTGCACATGTATCCCAGAACTTAAAGTAAAAAAAAAAGTTTATATATGCTCTAATATCTCCTGTACTACAGTGGCATGGGACGGACCCACATCTTGGGAAGTGATGGCTTAATGTTCTGCCGTCTACTTGAGACATTTTCTAAGGATGTTGGGTTTATTTATTTATTTATTTATTTATTTTGGTGAGAGTGAATATCTGCGAAGATCAGGAGCAAAAGTTTAGGGGTATATACATTGATATAACTCTTTGGAAAATTAGGTCGGTGATACATATTAGGGGCCTTATAACATTTAACCTTACACTTATCATTCCAGAAAATAATTCCTGAGATAATAACCCTCAAAGCAGGCTGGGTGCGGTGGCTCATGCCTGTAATCCCAGCGCTTCAGGAGGCCGAGGCAGGTGGATCGCTTGAGCCCAGGAGTTTGAGACTAGCCTGTGCAACATGATGAAACCCCATCTCTACTAAAAATACAGAAAAGTTAGCCAAGTGTGGTGGCAAGCACCTGTAGTCCTACCTACTGGGGAGGTTGAGGTGGAAGGATCACCTGAGCCTGGGGGGTTAAGGCTACAGTGGGCCATGATAGTACCACTGCCCTCCAGCCTGGATGACAGAGTGATACCCTGTCTCAAAAAAACCCCCAAACAAACAAATAAAACCAACCAACCAACCAACCAACAAGGAACCC
The DNA here is from genome assembly GCF_003255815.1 of Theropithecus gelada. Taxonomy (NCBI): domain Eukaryota; kingdom Metazoa; phylum Chordata; class Mammalia; order Primates; family Cercopithecidae; genus Theropithecus; species Theropithecus gelada. Next base: position 38,338,191 of record NC_037674.1, on the reverse strand, counting down.
AAAGCAGAGAAGGCTTGATTTGTTTCCTAATGCCATTTACAATAGCAAGTGTTTTGGTGGCAATCTGAGATTCCAATAATTGGGAGGTGGTTGCATAAATCATGGTGGATCCTTTCTTAGAGAATATTGCGCAACTATTAAAATGATGCTCACTCTATAAAATTAGGTGAGAGAAACAGGACACAACAGTGAATATCAAACATCTAAGATGATCATTACTATATAAAATAAAATATGCATAAAGGAGAGACTTGCAAGAGATATTGCTAAATCTTAGCCAAAGGTTGTTGGTAGATAGTTTTCCCCCTGTAATTTCTACTTCTTTATTATCTCCAAGTTTTAAATAGTAAATTTAAGGTTGGGGGAATTAAATCATGGACAAGGTTATTCATGTATCTTTATGTTCATTTTCTAGACAGGGATATTGTGGTGATGGCCCTGATTCATGTAGTTGGAGCCAAAGTTTCCAAAAAAGAAGTTGATGCCCTTGTTATTGATGTGTGTGTATGTGTTTAGTGGGGTGTGGTGTCAGGTGAGTGCCTCCTGAGGAACACTGAAGATTGACAGGGGGTCTCTAGGAAAAGGAGACTCAAATACAGTCCCCCAGGGTCCCAGGCACAACCTGCTCATCACTGCCCTGGCAGTACTTGAAGACACATTGTCCTCTAAAAGAAACACCCAGCCTGACATCTCAGATTACTGCCCAGAGCCAGGGAAAGAGAGTGAAGAGATTCCCCAGGGGTGGGGTGCCTCCTCCTGGATGTCTTCAGGACAGTTCATTTGGCCGTGGAGGTTTTGGAAGGCCCTAGCTGGAGCCCTGAGGTAGGCATTGAGTTGGGCCCTGTGGGAGCTAGGAAACAAGCTGGAACAGAACAGCCATAGCAGCAGAGTAGCTGCTGTTGACCGAGTGCCTACGACGCATGTGCATACAGTGAGCTAGTCTGTGAATTTTTCTAATTTAACACTCATAATCACCCTAGGAGAAAGGGTTCCAGCCCCCATTTTGTGGATAAGGAAACAGACCCAGAGAGGTTCGGTCACCTGTACAGTCACACAGTGGGGACTCACACTCGGGTTCAGCTGACTCCAACACTCCCACACTTTCAGTGACGCTGCCATAACTCTCCATGGAAGGGAACTAACACTATTGGCCCCCTTGCCTGCTTGACCAGTTCTGTCAAGCACTGGGTAATTGGGGATGTGGTAATAAATCAAGCCATACTTCCCAGGGGGATACAAACCACATTGCTGCTTCTACTTTTTAAAGTCAACTTCATCTTAGCCTTCTTGGGGCTGCCACCAATGCCCAGCCACAGAGAGGGCTAGGGTCCATGGAAAGTGCTGAGATGCTGATGTGTACACATGTGCTCTATTGTGGCCTCACGGACTGCACTCTACTTCATACAACAGTCATGCTGATTTCCTTCATATTAATGGGACAGTGTATGGTTGGGTACCCCCCTTCCTCCCTGCTTCCTTCTCACTCATCGGCTTTCAGCCTGGAGCACATACTTGTGGTTAAATTATTAAACCTTACAACAGGATAGAAATGATGACAGCTGTAATCCCTACACACACACACACAAACACACACTTTTACGCCACTAACAATTTGCTGAAAACGCTGACTTAATGGTATTAACCTAATGGCTGGGTTGGAATAATGATAATAATGATAACGATGATAGTAATAGTAAAAGAATTGCTCTCAAATCATTCTGAGAGGTATTGCAGCTTCAGTTGCCACACTCATTCCCTGAGAAAGAATTTGCATTTTAAGATTCAGTTCGTTTCAGGCAAACGGCTCCCCAGGAAGATAAATGAGCCTTTAATGAGGTTTTTCCTTGCCCAGAGTGAAATCTTACTCCTTTCTGCAAAAGCAGGTGAACACCAATTTCCAGACAGGATTCAGGCCAAACCTCTACATTTCCAGACTTCCAGGGGTTAGATTGGAAAATGACAACTATTAAAAATCCTGCACTCACACCTGTAATCCCAGCACTTTGGGAGGCCAAGGCGGGTGGACCGCCTGAGGTCAGGAGTTCAAGAGCAGCCTGGCCAACATGGTGAAACCCTGTCTGCACTAAATATACAAAAATTAGCCAGGCATAGTGGTGGGAGCCTGTAATTCCAACTACTCGGGAGGCTGAGGCAGGAGAATTGCTTGAACCCGGGAGGCGGAGGTTGCAGTGAGCTGAGATCGCGCCATTGCACTCCAGCCTGGGTGACAGAGTAAGACTCTATCTCAAAAATCAATCAATCAATCAATCCTGGGCTCTGAGTTAAAGTGGTCCCCAGTGGGGTGTCACTGCATTTTAGCTGTGTTTTGGATGGGGGCATGATGTGGCAGGAATGTGGCTCTCTGGCTGTCTCTGGCCCAGCGATGGTGGGAGCTTTTTGGGAATACCCCTAGAAACCAGGGGAAGTATCTTCCCTCCAGCCATAGCAGTCAGGCCACGGTTTGAAATGCTCCAGCCAGGTAAAGTAGTGTTGGGGTGCAGGCCCCAAAGGTCTCTCCACAAAGACTTGCTGAATGCCTACTGTGTATGGTTCTACACAGATGAAGATGACTAGGATATAGCTTGAACCCAGGAGGCGGAGGTTGCAGTGAGCCGAGACTATACCATTGCACTTCAGCCTGGGCAACAAGAGAAAAACTCCATCTCAAAAAAAAAAAAAAATGCTATTTGAGAAAGAGTCTTGTTCAGCCCTTCTAAAACTCTTCCGTTCACTTGCCCTGGTTTTAAGGGTTTCCATCTGGTATCTTAGCCTTGGGATGTCCCTGTGCTATGGAGTTGTCTGTGGGACAGTAACCATATTTGTGTTACTCTTTACTATTTTGCTATATAATATTCTATTGTCATTAAATTATAGTTTATAATTTCCATGATTATTCGAGAGGCATTCAGAAATTTTCTTAACACATGGATTGTGTGGCAAAGTTTTGGTTACTGACGTATAATTTTATTGCGCTGAGGTTTGTGAATGTGATCTGTATAATATCAATTCTTTGATGCCTTTTGATATTTTCTTTGTGGCCTAGTGTACATGGTTAGTTCTTGTAAGTATGTACTTGAATAGCTGTTTATTCTTTATTTTTGAGGTGCAAGTTTTCATAAATAACTGTGGTTCAACTCTGCTGTATCCTTCATAATTTTTTGGTCAATTAAATGCTTTCTGAGAGAAGTGATTAAAATCTACCACTTTTGATTATTAATTGTCAATAATATCTTTTTGTCAGTTTTTGCTTTACATATTTTGAAGTTGTATTGTCAGGTTACACAGGCTCAGGATAACTATGTATTTTTTTTTTTTTTTTGGTGAATTGTTCTTTATCAAGACCTTTATATTGTCAAGTTTTTGTCTGAAGGCTTATTTTGTTTCAAATCAATATTGTTAAGATCAACTTCTTTCAGTTAGTATTACCTGGAATATTTTTTCTTAATCTTTTGGTTTTGATCCTTTCCTGTCTTTCATTTTAAATGTGTCTTTTAGAATAGCTTTCAGCTGGATTACAGTGCCTGGACCACTGCCTAGTATGCATAGTAGGTGCTTAATAATTATTTGTTGAATGAATGAATGAAAAAATTTAATCTAATCTGAAAACATATCCTTTAACAGATGAGTTTAATCTGTTTATACTTGTTGTGATTATTGATAGATTTGATCAACTTCTACCACTTTTTGTTTCCTAAATACATGTTTTATATTTCCTTCTCTTTTTATTTTCCTGCTTTATTGACTTCTACTGGATTAGTCGAATATGTTTTATTTCATTTCCCCTTCTACTATATTGAAAGTTATTCATTTTCTCTTCTTGAGTTGAACAATGGCACAATCACTTCCTATCTCTGTGTTACCAAGAAGAAAATAGAGAGCAGAAATACTAACAGCTATTTATTGTATATCTTGGACAACATTTGGAATAAAGGACATTTGCTAACTATGCCCTTTGATCAGCAAAATAACCCTGTAAATTCAATATTAGAATCCCCATTTTGCAGACAAGAAATTTGAGATTCAGACAGTTTAAGTGACCTGTCCAAGGCCCTACAGCCAGTGACCAGCAGATCTGGGGATGAAACTTGTTCTGTGTGATTTCACAGTATGCCTTTCCTGCTGCCAGCCACACCGCTGATGCAAAGGCCGACCCCAGATTGCTGTAGGACAGTTATCGCAGTATTTCTTAGTTCCCACAGCCATATTCTGGTCACCAGACCTTGTTATCTCTGTGTCCTTGTGATAATTCAGAAATGGAAATGAATGAACACAGGCCTGGGTACAAGTACTGGGCAGAGACAGCCATGAGCTGAGAAGTAAGCAGAACCCTTCAAGCCCTCCAAAATTAAATTTGTCACAATCTGAATGGATTCTGTCAACTCTTTTTAATAACTTCTCCAAATCAGCCACTTACTGTGTTGGGAATGCATTCTCGTCTCCCATTGGATACTTATCCTTAGCCGGAGCCTATTAACAAGCAGACACAAAGAACTGTAATTCTTGCTACTATCTCTGCAAATTGCTCTTCAGCTGTGTGTTCTTTCTTCAAACAGCTTCCTTTCTGCTTGGATTGTCTCTCTCTGGAAAGGGTCTGAGGGCCCAGATTAGAGAGAGGGAGGAACATAGGGCCACACGGTCTCTGCTTATAGGAGAGCAAGGACAGAAGCTTCTGAAGCTGTATTAATATTCAGTGCCAGTGGCAGGATGGATGGGAGAGGGCACAGGCTTCAGAAGCCTTTGATGAGGTCACCCACGGAGGAGGCAGGTGCTATCAATAAGATTACCCACAATCCCTCTAGCTCCCGATGAGTCCCCATTGCAGTAAACAATGTGCAGTGGAATGATAATCCTGAGGTTGGATGTCCTGCTGGTTTTGCAGGGGTACAGGTGCATCTTTGTCTGAAAGGGCAGTGTTCCTTTCTAGGACAAGAGTATGAAAGAATGTGGCCAAATTCCTGAAATGCCACTCAGGGACTGCAGCCATGCCCAGTAACGGCACCCGCAAGCGTGTTTGCAAGGCATGCAGCCCAGGCTGGCCAGAGCGCCTCACTGGGCCCTGCTCAGGGTTTCATCTCTAGGGGAGGCACGTGTGTCAACTTGCCCTCGAGAGGCACTTTTCAAAGTAGGGACCATCTGAATCCAAGCCACTTGGTGGGGGTACAGGGTTGGTTGTGCCTGTCAAAATATGGGCCCCACCCTAGACTTACTGAATCAGAATCTAATAGGAGGATGCCAGGAATCTACATTTCCAATAAAGTGGCCGGGGTGATTTTGGTACCAAGTCTAACTTGTGCTTCAGGGGCTCTCTGCAGGTGCTGGCAGCCTCCTGTCGGGTGGCTGGGCTGGTGCGAGGGGGCACATGCTGTTAGAGTAGACGAATAGTTAGACATAAACAAAAAAGAGAGCCCCTGGGGAGGAAGTTTTGGAAAATGTTATGTCCCAGAGACTACTTAAAACCTGTATGTTAAATATAAACAGAGAAGAGGGAAAACACCAATGCAGAAATGTGCCCCAAAACACTCCTTGTAATTTTGTAGTTAACCTGTCAAAAGGTAGCCAGCTACTTATTAATAGAAAGATAAAAAGGGCAAAGAAAGAATTCCTAAGAGATCGGCAGGTGCGGTAAGCACAGGTGTAACCCCCTGCGACCCTTCTGTGGTGGCGGTAAATGAGCACGGCCACCGTTAGGCAAGATTCGTATTATCACCCGGCCCTGCACAAGTGTATCAGCGACAGTAAGGGAAATCCCACAAACCTGGGCGGAAACTAGGTGGGAACAAAGGCGGAGACTTAAAAGCAGAAAACTAAACAAAGACAAAGGTGGGGTCTTAAGAGGGAGGCAGGAGCTTAAAGAAACAGTCTGGCATAATAAAAACTGCAATACAGAAGTATCAGGGCTGCTCCCAGCCAGACGAACCCAGTCCTCTCCTGGAGTTTACTCTTATTTCCTTTTGCTTACTTTATTAATTGGTCTCTTAGCCAAATTCTTTCCTCCGGAAGGACTAAAAACCGAAGATCCCATACTTCCCAGTAACAATAGGAAGTGGCAGAAGGGCCCTGGATGAGGAGTCCTGACCCCAGCTTTCTCTTTGGCTTGCTCTGTGACTTTGAGCACGTCACGTTGCCACCGCGGGCCTCATTTTCTTGTCTGTTAAGTAAGTGCCACCCAGAGCTTCTTAGTAGAGGAACAGGACCAGAATTAAGGGCCTAAGTATCTATTTTGGACATAAGAGTCTGAGGTGAGAGTAGAACTTCTGACTGGAGGTAATAATTATAGCTCGTTTTTATTGCGTGCTTACTGTGTGCCAGGCACTGCTGTAGAGATTTAGGCATGAGTCTTTTTGTTTCATCGTAGCCCCATGAGGTTGCACTTTCATATTCTCGGTTTACAGATAAAGAACCTGAGGCGAAGAATAGTTAAGGCCATAGCTAGTAAGAGGTGGAACAGGGTTCCAAACACAGACACTCAGACGCCAGAACTCTCGCTGTTTCAACAAAGATCTACTATATCTCTTCATCGTAAATGTCCTGCTGGCAATTGGAAATACCTGAAACAGCTAAGAGGCTTGCTCATCAGGCAGATGTGGCAGTCATCAACATAGAGGTGACAGGTGGAAAGCTAGAGAGGTATTTAAAGAGTATGGAGTTGCAGCACCAGTAAATACCTGTTGACTTAACCAGCCCAGGGTAACAGCCCTATGCACTTCTGTATGGTTGTAAAAATGTGACTTGGGTTAGGGGAGTTTAAAGCATGATTGCAGGTGGGTGTGGAAATCTTGGGGGAGGGGAAGGGGACATTTCCTAGCACCCTGCCCCCACCTGCCCAGAGTGCTCTAGGGGTAATGGCCCTTTCCTTTATAGAGATTTAGGGGTGGAAATGGCTCCCTGCTCATTGTTTCAGGGCTTTGAAGACACATTTGGGAAGTTACAAAGCAACCATGACTCCATACTTCCTTCACCATAGAGACTTGTCTGGTAGATGACACCGGGTGTAATCTGGCCCCAGGCTGACACTGGGCCAGAATTTGCTAGTGGGTAAAGCAGGTCCTTGCAGAAGGCTAGATTACAGGAGGTAATGCCTCCTTGCTAGTCCTCCTGGACTAGCAAGGGGCTGAATTTTCCATGGAAGGGAATGACCTTGTTGGTGGCAGGTGCCATCCTATGGCCTTCTCATCTCTGTGTACTCTCCTGGGGATGGGGGTGGTCCCTTTTCTGCCCCAGCGTCAACTCTCACCTTCATGATAAGATTCCAGAATCTTCGCCTCTAGCCTGGACCTCTCTCTGGCCGCAGGCTTTTATTTATATCCAGCAGGCCAGCTCCTGGACCTTTCTATATGGAGGCCCTGCTGGTAACTCACACTCCATTTGTCCTGGTCTATTTCCCACAACTCCTGCCCTCTTTTGCTCTTCTCTTGTTAATAGAAGCTGTGTTCACCAAATTCTTCAGTGGTTTCCATCACGTGCAGGGGAAAGCCCAGACTCCTGGCCTGGAACCCAGGGATATTCAGGTGCCAGACTCACCTACGTTTCCAGCCCCATGCCCAGCCTTTGCATTCCAGCCACACCTGTGCCCTTTTACACCTCGGTGCCTTTCCTCTGACTGATTTTTTATTAGGATGACTTTGCTTTCTCTAGCAGTCTGATTGCTCCTTTTTATCCTTCAAGACCTGGCATAATACCTTAGAGAAGCTTTGTAAGACTGTAATCCTCTCCCTCCCCAGGAGAGGTCCTCCTTCCTTGGGGCTCCCTTGGCCTTTTTTTTGGAAATACAATCTTGCTCTGTCGTCCAGGCTGGAGTGCAGTGGTGCAATCACAGTTCACCTTGACCTTTAGCCTTGACCTCCCAAGCTAAAGCAATCTTCCCACCTCAGCCTCCTGAGTAGCTGGGACCACAGGCACTTGCCAGCACGCCAGGCTAATTTTTAAATTTTTTGTAAAGATGAGGTCTTGTCATGTTGCTCAGGCTGGGCTCAAATTTCTGGGCTCAAATGATCCACCCGCCTTGGCCTCCCAAAGTGTTGGGATTATAGGTGTGAGCCACTGTGTCCGGCCTCCCCTGGCCCTTTCTGCATGCCACTAGTTCATGCTTTCCATGTTGCATTGCTAATATTTGTTCACACGTCCTTCCTGCTAGACACCAACCTTCTCCATGGAGAGAAGCTCTCTGTTGTAGACTCTCATACTCAATTTTGTGTTGTTCCCAGTCCCAGGAAAATGCTCAGGAGATGTGGTCCAATAAATGAACACGTGGTTCAACAAATGGGGCAGAATTTCTGGGAGAATGGGCCTATAGTTTACTGGGCCCATCAGAATTTTATCCAAAGCATAATGGTGGTATAGGGAAGGACAGATGCCTGGAGAAGCTGCCCAGATACCATGCTGCCCAGGATTCTGCATGTGTGAGGCCCTTGGGCCTCCCTGGTCCATCCTCCCTTCCTCCCCTGTTGTCTCACATCTTGCAACAACTCACTACCTTCCTGTCTCAGCCCAGGACTCTCCCTTTGTTCCAGTCCTTTTGGAAATCTCTTCACCTCTTCTAGGAAGCCTCTCTTCATTAGATAGGATGGGGGAGAAAAGATGAGCTTTCCTAAAGCTCCTAAGTCAAGCATTTTCCCCCTCTCTGGCATTTCAGATTAATTGAGAGTGAGGAAGGGGAAGCACAAAAGCACAGATTTTAGTCCTGTAGGCTCTTGGTCCCATCAGAGAAGCAGTTAGTCCCCTAAACACTTCATTAGGATCATGCAGGTATTTGTTCAACATACGGCTCCTGGGCTCCATTCTAGATCTGCTGGATGAGAATCTTCAAGATGGGGGCCTGGAACCTCTATTTTTAACAAGCGCCTTGGGTAACTTTTAAAAATCATCAGACAAGTTTGAGAATTCTGTTTAGGTGCCAAATAAGCAAATTAAATAAGTTTCTGTTGGGCTCATTATATGAGAGTGCTATGTATTAATCATTATCCTTGTAGCAAGAGTTTATTGAGCACTTACTATGTGATTGCTCAATTTCTCTCTTTCTCTTTCTTTCTTTTTTTTCTTTCTTTCTCTTTCTCTCTTTCTCTCCTTCCTTCCTTCCTTCTTTTTTTCTTTGTCTCTTTTCTTTTATTTAGAAATGGGGTCTTGCTATATTGTCTGGGTTGGCCTTGAACTCCTGGGCTCAAGTGATCCTCCTGTCTTAGCCTCCCAAGTAGCTGGGACAACAGGCATGCACCCCTGCACCTGGCAATAATTTTGAGCCATTTATAGGTATTAACTCATTTGTTTTCGATAACAACCTTATGAGGTAGATACTATTATCTTCACTTAACAGATGAGGAAACTGAGGCACAGATTTAAGGTACCCAAGGTCACCCAGCTAGGAAGTGGAGAGCTAGGATTAAAATCTAAGCAGTGTGGATCCTGAGACTTTGCTCTTAGCCTTTGACACACGAAAGAGGAACATTACCAGAGCAGGGGCACGCTGCTCCATGCTGCAGACGATGAGTAAATAAATGTTCACTGAAAGGAGAAATTGGAAACAGACATGATGGGAATGTTTGATTTATTAGTCTGTTCTCTGCCATCAATAACTTATTCACGTTCACAGCATCCCAGGGGAGCAGTTTTGGGGGAGGTAGTATTCTTGCCTTTGTAGATGAAGAAATGAGGCCAGGAAGGAGCAATAGTCAGACTTCAGCACAGACCCCACCTCCATTCAGTGGATGGCCAGGGAAATCTACAATCTAATTTTCTGCATTCACAGGCGGGATTTCCATTTACAGGTCCCCTTTCATATTACAGCACTGTCTTAAGGCTACAGGGATCTAGTGCAATGAATCATTTCTAGAAATTTGCACATTGGAAGATAGTAGTGATGATCAACTGAGAAGCTGACAGCCCAAGGCTGGCTTCTGTTCCTGTAACACCTCACTCTCAATGGCTTAATCAGGTGGCATCAGGTTAACTGGTTTGCACTGCTCTGTGACCCTGGTTCCATGCCCCTGTCCGCCTCCTCTCACACTCTCAGTGAATCCAGATGAATTCCAGACTATGTTCCAGTTGCTGCTGGCTGGAGGAAATCACCTCCTTCCTAGGAAAGCACCAAGGACGAGGCGTGGGGCAGGGCAGGCTGAACTCCACAAAGGGAAGGGAAACCCCATAACACCATTTGCCTGGGTAGAGTTTTGAAGGACTTCAGGCACTACTGTTCCTTCCCTGAATTGCTGAGAAAATGCCTAAGACAGCAGGGTGAGTAGTAGGAGGGTGAATGAGCTCCCCAGCTAGCCTGGCGCCTGCCTGCTCCAGGCCCTGGTTTCCCTTGGGATTTACACCTGGGGCTGGCCTGGCCATGGGTAAAAAACAGGATATGAGTCTCTCCTCATTCCCCTGACACCTCTGAGGCAGTGAGTGGGGAGAGAGTGGTCCCACCAAGGAGAGCTGGCCTACCTCTGTATACCAGGCCCAGCCTTACAATTTAGCCGAGCAGACTGTGATGTGGCTGAACAGAAATCCTTAATGGCCCATTGCATAGTGGCTCTCTTATGCCTAATTTTTCCACCCGTATTACCAGGAGCCTCCCTCCAAAGGCCCCTTTTGAATGGAACTTTGGGATCCGAGAGTCAGAAGTCAAGCCCTTGGTGGTGATGGACCCAGGAGCATGTCTTGGTCCCCGGGTTAGGTGGCTGGGATAGAGCAGATGTGGGCCCTCTGATAATAGGATCAGGGGAGGGGAGCTGCTGGGGTGGACATGGGGAGGCAAGGGATGAAGGAATGAAGAAACAGAATTAGAATATCCTGTGTCCCTGCACTGCCCCAACCTTTCCCTTAGAACACTGCTTTACAACGATGGCTGCACATTAGAATCAGGTGGGGCACTTTTTAAAAAGTACTGCCCACTCCCACCCAAACCCACTTTCTGATTTTGGTAGTCTGGGTGGGCCTGGCTCCAGTATTTTTATTATTCTCCAGTGCTTCAGATACAAGCCGGGGGTGAGCACCGCCACTTTGAGAGTGTCTGCAGGTCTCCCCTCTGGCCAGGGGGAACATTTTTTCCCCATACTCAATGTGGGCGCAGCTTCAGTCCATGGAAAAAGCAATGTCTTTAGCCCTTTCACTAATTGGTAAGCTAAAGACCTCTACACGGGAAGAATGTGCAGGCCTGCAGTTCTGTGAATTTAGCCTGCAAGCTCCATGAGTGCAGGGACCACAGCTACTTTGTTTTCCTAGGACCTCAGCACCTTGTAAAAATAAATGTTTGGCCTCTGAGTGCTGAGATAGCTGCTCATGTTTCCCTGGAATTTTTTTTTTTTTCAAGATGGAGTCTTGCACTGTCGCCTGGGCTGGAGTCCGATGGCGCGATCTTGGCTCACTGCAAACTCCACCTCCTGGGTTCAAGTGATTCTCCTGCTTCAGCCTCCCAAGTACTGGGATTACAGGCACCCACCACCACACCTGGCTAATTTTTTGTATTTTTAGTAGCAATGGAGTTTCATTATGTTGGCCAGACTAGTCTCGAACTCCTGACCTTGTGATCCGCCCGCCTCGGCCTCCCAAAGTGCTGGGATCCCCTGGAATCTTTTGATCTGGAAATGCTCACTGCTGTAAGTGATCCTTAGCTTCCTCAACGGTAAAATGAGTTCAGCAACAATGATGTCTACCTCACAGTGCTGGGAGGATCAAGTGGGGTTGGTATGGAAAAGAGCATCGGAAAGTCTGATTCAGCTGTGACTTGTTGCATCGTTCCCTTGCTCTGCAGTATGAACTCCTATTCAATCTTTAAAACCCAGTTCAAATGTTACGTATCTGCAAATTCTTCAGAAGATTAACCACCCACTTTACACAGAACTCCAGTATGGCACTTATCATTCTACATTCAACGTGAGGTTAGCCAGTGGCTACTGAGCCTTTTCTCTTTCAGGCACTGGGTCAAAAGTTTTAATGCAGTGATTTGATACTTGTTCCTCTACCTCGAAAGAATTGGAACTCCTCAAGGTCAGATGCCATAAGGTAAATCAGTATATCCTCCACAATGCCTAGAAGGGTTTTCCTTCTGGAAATTTCTTTTGGTAGCTAATAACATGTCTGTCAGTACTTGTGTTGATAAGTTTTGAGTAACTGTTGGGTATTTGTAGGAAAAATGGGATCTTGGAGTTGGAAGGACAATGAGCAAAGGGGATGGTGATTTGGAGCAGATGGCTTTAGAATGCAGGGTAAGGGATGGTGTAAACGTCACCTGAGCCCCACAGGGCACTATGAGTTGATGAGACAGGCTGTTTTAGAAGGAAGACTTTGCAGGTGGAGGGCCAAGGCCATATAGCCCGGTGAACTGAGGAAGCTTGAGCAAGATTCACTCAACTATAGTGGGAAGGATCCCAAACTCGATCCATCTGAAGGTTCAGAGTTTTTCTGCATGCTTGAGATTCCAAAGGGACCCAGTGGAGTGAGACAATATCTCAGAATCACAGAAGTGAAAGGCATAACCTTAGGTTGAAAGATGACTACAGAAAACAATAAATGTCTTATGGTGTAGGGTAGCAGCAATGGAGTTTAACTGATTTATAAGCCTCTTATTAGAAGTTCAGACAAGGGAGAGGCTTTCTAGTGAAAACGGTGTAATTCTGATAACAAAACTGACAAAGACAGTGTTTCCAAAAGGCATGCCTCAGACATGAGTTCTGCAGGATGTTAAGAGGAATTATGTGAAATAGGGGGTCTGTGATCAATCGTGTTGGGAAATGCTGGATTATACAAATTGAAGCACAGCGTGCTCCCTTGCTCTTAACTCTAGCAGATCTTAGAATCTTTAAAATAAGAATGTACCTTGTGACTCTCCAAGAAGGATATATGTTATTTCCCAAACCTTGCAATGCCAGACGTTTCCTTTCCTTTCCTTTCCTTTCCTTTCCTTTCCTTTCCTCTCTCCCCCTTTTTATTGTCTTGTCTTCTCTTTCCATTTCTGGCGGCACAACTCAGAGCAACAGTGTTCTGTAGAACACACTTGGGGACATGCTGCTGTAAAGTCATCTCACTTGTGTGTATAGCAGTTGTGAAATCCTAAATATAACATAAATGAATCAAATTCAATAGTGCATTTTAAAATTTCACCAGAGGGGCCAGGTGTGGTGGCTCATGCCTGTAATACCAGTGCTTTGGGAAGATTGCTTGAGGCCTGGAACTGGAAACTAGCCTGGGCAACATAGCAAGACCCCTCATTTCTACAAAAAAAAAAATATATATATATATTTAAAATTAGTCAAGTCTGATAGCACATGCCTGTTATCCCAGCTACTCAGGAGGCTGAGGCAGGAGGACTGTAGGAGCCCAGGAGTTCAAGGCTGCAGTGAGCTATGATTGTACCACTGTACTCCAGTCTGGCCAACAGAGTGAGATCCTGTCTCTAAAAAAAAAAAAAAAAAAAAAAAAATCCCCAGAGAAAAAGAGTTTTGATTCCAGAAATGTAAAGCTATTGTAGTGTTAGAAAATTATGAGGTAATTCTTAACATCAACATGTAAAATAAGAAAAATACAATAATCTCAACAGATAATGAACATGTATGTGATAAATTTCAATACCCATTCTTGACTTGATTTAAAAGTCTAAGAACTAAGATTAGAAAAGTAGATCCTTAATGAGATAAAAATAATCTATGGTAAATTAAGATAAGATCACTGATATTATTACTATTAACATGATTCTTGAAGTTGTACAGTAACTCATGAAAAAGTATTACAGTTATTCAGAGAGTAAGATAATAGCTAGATGCAGGATATTTTTTCCAAACCATAGTTCAAATTAGAAACATTTAGAGGAAAAAGATCCCAATTCCCAATGGCCCCCCCCAAAAATAAAAAATTTATAAAAACCTCAACAAGAATGTTTAGGACCCATTTGAAAGAAAACTTTGAACTTTATTGAAAGATATTAAAGTCGGTTTGACTAAATAGATAGCCATATATTATTCTTTGAGTAGAAAATCCTAACACTGTAAAATGCCAATTTTACCCAATAAATTTATAAATTTAATGAACTTGCAATCCATGATGGGCTTATCACAATAAGTCTAAAATTAGTTGTTTAGACAATTTAGACAATAAGTCTAAAATTCATCAGGAAAAAGAAGTAGTTGAGAATAATTTTTAAAATGTTGAAAAAAGGGTGATGATGGAGGATTTGGCCCACTAGGAATTAAAGTCTATTATAACACAACAAGAGTGTAAACACTGTGGTATGGGGGCAGGAACTGGCAGGCACAGCGATGAAAGAATGCCACCTGGAAACAGATTCTAGACTACATATAGAGTAGTGTGTATATGTGTTTTAGACTACCTATGTGTGTATATATGTAGTCTATATATACATACATATATGTAGTCTAGAACACATATACACACTAAGACACAGAACTGAACACATACACACTAAGATACTGAACATATACACACTAAGATACATTCACACACACATACACACTCAAAGAACTGGAAGGAAATATGGTGAAGAGTTAATGGAGGGTTTATAGGTGGTAGATTATGGGTTCTGACTCTCTTCTTGGTCTTTTTTGTACTTTTCAAATTTTCTATGATGGACACATTTTAGCCAGCTCATCAGAAAAACAGTAAATGTTGTGTGTGTGTATGTGTGTACATGTGCAAATGCTTACAGAATGTGCTCTGTTAAATAGGAAGGCCCCCCTGGGAAAGAATACCCTGCTGAGTATTCTATACGGTGGCTATATGGTGGCTCACGCCTGTAATCCTAGCACTTTGGGAGGCCGAGGTGGGCGGATCACCTGAGGTCAGGAGTTTGAGACCAGCCTGACCAACATGGAGAAACCCCATCTCTACTAAAAATACAAAATTAGCTGGATGTTGTGGTTCATGCCTGTAATCCCAGCTACTCAGGAGGCTGAGGCAGGAGAATCACTTGAACCCGGAAGGCAGAGGTTGCGGTGAGCCAAGATTGTGTTATTGTGCTCCAGCCTGGGCAACAAGAGCAAAACTCAGTCTCAAAAAAACAAACAAACAACAACAACAACAAAACCAAAAAGACTTCCCTTAATGCTGACGCACTGCTCTCTTCCTTCCTGGTGTGGGCTGCTGTGAGTGTGGAAAGGGTGGTAACGAGGGCCCAGGCGGCAGGGGTGACAGGGCCCTGAAGGGAGAGAGGGGTGCAGAGGAGAGCGGCTTCAGGGGTGGTAAGGAGGAATGCTGCCCTTTTGCCCTGAGCTGGGAATTATGAATCCAAGAAAACAACAGTCATAAGCTATTTTCCTTGGCAAAGGAGCTGTGTTCTGAGGTTATAACATTGCCTTGAGGATTAAATGATGGTGAGTGGAGGAAGGGGGGAGATGATTAGGCTTGATCTGGGAAGTTCACCCCCTGTGATGTCAATAAAATGCCCAACTGGCAAGATTGAGAGGGTATTTGTAGAAGTTGGCCCTAAACGTGGGGTGTGAGCAGCAATTGTTGGCACACACCCTGGGGGCTGCTGTGGCTCCGTGTTGGAGGACTTGTGCCCAGAGCAGGCAGGGTGGGCACGGAGAGATCTTTCTCAGAGCCTCCGTGCGTGCCCGGGCAGTGCGTGCTGTGCTGAGGCGTGTGGGCTGTGGAGGCAGAGGGCTCTGGATTCCCTCCTGACTTCTCCACTTGCCGAGTGGCCTTGTGTAAGTTATAATACTCACCTTCGCTAGCTGCTATGTCTGGAATGGAGATGGTAACTCCTGTTTTCCTTTAGAAACTCCACTTGGCCCTTAATTGAGATTTTCTAAAACACTTGTGAGGGATTCAAGTTTGGATCAGAGAAAAAGGAAGAAAAAGGAAAAACATAAATAGCCTTTGAGCAATAATTCGACCTGTGAGACCCAAAGAGACTTTGTTAAATTCTATAATTTCTGGAATGGTAGTCCTAGAGGTGGCAGCCAGGCCAGTCATTTGAGAGTTGGGGGCCGGTGAGAAGGAGACACCCAGGATCCTGCTTCAGGCTCCAAGGACACTGGGCTATGTTGATCTTTGGTTAGAGAATCACAGACTTCTAGAACTGGAAGAGGTCTCAATTTAACAGGGAGAGACGGGGCACTAAATAATTGGCACACGAGGCCGGGCGCAGTGACTTACACCTATGATCCCAGCACTTTAGGAGCGCCAGGTGGGAGGATCGCACCACTGCACTCCAGCGTTGGGTGACAGAGTGAGATCTTTTCTCAAACAACAACAACAACAACAACAACAACAACAAAACACCCTTGGCACTGAAGATCGTGTGGCAGATGAACAGCGGATTCCTAAGTGAGGAATATAGTCCCTCTTTCTCTGTGTGGCTTCCTGCTTTTTTCTCCTGGTTGCTAGGCTATTAATTTACTGCCAAATGAAACGTGTGAAAACTTTATACCTTCCTTGGTTTTAATTTTCTTTTGCAACACAATTTCACGCAAATATCAAAGTCCAGATGATTTAGTAGAACGATCCTTTCAGGCTTTCTGTTCTCTAAATGCTGGACAAAGAAAGACTGAAAATAAGAGAAAAAACAAAAAGACACAGGGAGAGTCAGATGCTAGATAAACAGCTCAGTGTTCATTCAACAGCACAAGGCACAGACCCTCGGGTGAGGGTGAATGAGGCTAGGGCTGGGTGGTTCTGGGTCTCGACGAAGGCAGCAACACTGGCCTTCTTGGCTTTTCTTGACATCATGGGGAGTGAAAGCACCCCATGTCAGGTGGGGACCAGCGCCAGGCCCACTGTGTGAGGTTGGGGTGGGACAGGCCTCCTCTGCCCAGGAAGGGAGATTGAAGGAAAGCAGTGACTGTTGCCTGGCCTCCCACTTCCTAAAGCTGCCTCCCCCGGGCTACGGAAGGGAGCAGACACAGCTATGTAGCCAGGTCCTGGGCAATCCAGCCTCCGGCTCCGTCAGATCGCTGGAGTCAGCCCCAGGTAGAGCCTTGAGTCTCCAGTATTAGACTTGGTTGTGAACTGGGGTTCCTGGGTCAGAAAGGAGGCAACGGGGATACTGCCATAGCGGGAGGGAGGGATGACACAGAGGGAGGAAAAATGCAAAACGAAACATAGCAAGCTGCAGCTCCAGAGGCCCCTGCAAGCCCAAATTCCAAAAAGGAAGAGGAGAAGGGAGGCTAAGAGAGGTGGTCAACAGCACCAACAGGCGGGAGAACTCACTTTAAAGAGATACAGGAGAAATTGACTTGGCAGCAGAAGTCCTGGGAATCTGTAAAACAAACATTAGGCAGCTGTGAAGCAAGATCAGATGGATATGATGAAGAAACAACAAATCCTGGAAATAAAAATTATTAGTTAAAATGTTAAATTATCTGTAAAAGACTAAAAGTTGTGAGTTATTGAATAAACTCAATAATCAGGATAACGTTTAGTTGGGTAGAGTTGAAGAAAGAGAGTGAGATGAAGAAGAGTATTGAGGACTTCACCCAGAGTACACACAAAACGTTTTTAAAATGCGAGAGAGAACTTATGAGAAAATTAAGCCTGATGGAGAGACTCCCATATGTATCTCATTGAATAGGAGGCCAGAAGGCGAGCGTAGAGGGAATGGTGGAGCACCACTTGAAGAGATAATGGCTGAGACTTCTCTAGACTTGAAGTAAACACAGATTGGGCCAAGCAGTGCTTTCCAGGCGGACGTGTTGGGGAGCTGGCCTTTTCTGTCAGTGCCAGACACACAGCGGGTTGCTGTTACATGTGCTATCTCACGTGATGGCCACCACCGCCTTGCGGGATAGGTGTGATCATCCTTGTTTTCAGATGAGGAATATAAGAAACCTGTGGGTGGAGAGGCTGGCCCCATGTCACATGGTCATAAGTGGTAGAGCTGAGCTTCCATCTCAGGCAGAAGTCTCCAAGTCAAGATACAATGGTCAACTTGTCCCTGTTTGCCTGGGACTTTCCCGGTTTTACCACTGAAAGTCCCATGTCTTGAGCTACACTTCAGTCCCTGGGAAACTGGGATAGTTGACCACCCTAGGTGACGGGCATGAACTTTGGAGCTTGCCAGATCTCAGATCCCATTTCTATACTTACTGTGTGTGCCTTAGTTTTCTCATTTGCAAAATGGTAATAACAGAGCCAATAGGCAGATGAAATGGCAATTCATTTAAAGTGCTTAGCCTGACACCTGACATCTGCCATGCACTCAATAAATGTTAGATGCTGTTATTTATTTATATCATTACTACATAATTTGTGTGCTTCTTATTATGGTGCTCCACTTGTAGAGAGCAGGGCCTGCTTCTGGAGGCCCTGAATGCCAAGGTTAAGGGTACAGATGTCAACCTTTAGGAGAGTAGTTTCAAAACATGATTGCACATCAAAATCAGCTGGGAGCTTTGATTAAAACCTAGATTCTCCAGTGGCTCACACCTGTAATCCCAGCACTTTGGGAGACCAAGGTGGGAAGATCACCTGAGGTCAGGAGTTCAAGTCCAGCCTGGCCAACATGGTGAAACCCCATCTCCACTAAAAATACAAAAAATTAGCTGGGCATGGTGGTGTGCACCTGCAGTCCCAGCTACTTGGGAGGCTGAGGCACAAGAATTGCTTGAACCCGGGAAGAGGAGGCTGCAGTGAGCCAAGGTCACACCACTGCACTCTAGCCTGGGTGACAGAGTGAGACTCCATCTCAGAAAAAATAAATAAATAAATAAATTTTTAAAACCTAGATTCTCAAAACACATAGTCTAAAAGTGTGATTCAGCATGTCTGGGACAGGATCTCCTGGTCTGCAATAATTGGTCTTTGAAAATTGTTTAAATACCATTGAAATTTTAGAAAACATTCTAATCAGTGTGTTGGGCAGTTTTGCTATGTATGAATATTTTGAGTTGTGGCAAGCCTTAACTGTGGTCAGATCCACCAAGTTAATGCAAGGTTAGGGCCTATCCTAGCCAGGAGAGGAAAAAAGCCTATTGTTTGCATTTTTCCTAGGACTTGAGCCTGCAGGAGGGTGAAACTACCAAGCAACCTGTTGAGACCCCAAATGGTTTCTAACCCACAGAATTTATCATCCTCTTTCCATCCATCTGTCTCAGGGCCTGTGCCTACCCAATCATGCTCCTGGCCGCCTTCCCAGGCTCCCGTCTCTGCTGAGGAAGGCATTCCCTCCTCATGACCTCATCAGAAACGGTCCCTTCCTCAGGGCAGGACTTCCCACCATAAATTCTCCAACAGCAGAGGCCCCTCCGGCCAACTGAGGGCGAGTATTATGTTCCAGACAGTGTCCTGTAGCTCTGAGTCAACATGGAGACTCTGCCTCAGTGCACCAATCATCCCTGGAGGCAGTCTGGCTTAGAGGGTGTTTCTTACATGTTTCGAGATTGCAGAACAGTCATCAGTTTTATCCAGAACACTTGTAAATAGTTTTTTGAAACAAATTATCAGAGCCAAAAAGCAAAATAATTCTCGCTTCTACTCCTCTTCCTTTTCGAATTGACATATCTAAACAAAAACCGAAAGGAAGATGCTAAATCAGGCTTTGCTGCAATGAAGAGATAGTGTCCCATCTCATTGTCCTAAGAGGACATATGTAAACGCTGAGTTATTTCTTCTCTCATGACACATCTGTGCGTTGTTTGGGGGGACCAGCATTCTGCCAAAAAATAATTTAGGAACACTAGGTAAATGAGAAAACTTTGAACCAGGAGACAGAGAGATCTGGGATGTTGATGTGGCTTTGTCATAAATGGGTCCAATGGCCTCTGGGAAAGACCATCTCTCTAAGAGTCTAGATTCCTCCTTTGTGATGGGTAATGAGGTGAGGTGGGAGGTGCCTGGGGGTGGGAATGGGTGGGATTAATTTAGAGTTGTTTTCTGATGAGGTGGCCACTAGCCACAGGTATCTATTTGAATTTAAATGCAAATAATTAAAATCAAATAGAATTAAAAATTCAAATTTTCAGCTGCACTGGCTGCATTGAAAGTGCTCCAAAACTATGTGCAGCTAATGGCTACCATATTGGACAGCATAGATGAAACATTTCCATCGTTGTAGAAAGTTTTATTTGCAGTACCTGCCTAGACTGGAAAGTATAGTGATTCTATTCTACCTTTCCTCTGCATATTGTCCCTGTGACAGACACTGCTAATTGATCACAGCGTTCTTGTCTACTATGCCCTGATGTGTCTTCACCATTTTCCTTGGAGATCCATTTGTGCTCAGTTCACCTGGAATATGCATGTGAGACAAACCATGTGCTTCTAGGGACCAGATCTGAGTTCCTAACCATTTTTGTGCTGTGACCCCTTTGGCAGTCTGATGAAACTTATGAACTCCCCTCCCAGAAAAAAAAATGTTTTTAAATGCAAAAAAACATAATGTGAATTACCAAAGAAACCAATTACAGTGAGATATAGCTATCAAAATGTTAAAAGAATAAATGTTTGACATAACAATAGATATGCTTTTTTATTATTACATCAAATAATAAGATCTGGTGACAGGTAATTTTTTTTTTTACTTATAATTTTATAATGTTAATGTAATTTTGAAGTGGTGCTGAAAGTAAATGGTATTTTAAGTATTTTGCCAAAGCTACCATGGGATATAAAAATAACTTTGATGTCTTTGATGAAACAAAGTCACAGATATTGCCAACATTATTGTGTGATGCTTCCATTCATAACTGAAGAAAATGCTAAATTTCAGTTAGTAAAAATAAAGACGCAGTTTTCCCATTGTTAAAAGAAAAACTTCAGCTGAATTAAATGTAACGGAGTTTAATTGAGCAATGAATAATTAGCGAATCGGACAGCCCCCACAATCACAGCAGATGCAGAGAGACTCCCAGGATGCCTGCTGGTCAGAACAAATTTATAGACAAAAAAAAGGAAGTGACGTACAGAAGTCAGAAGTGAGGTACAGGAACAGTAGGATTGGTACAGCTCTGCATTTGCCTTATTTGAACACAGTTTGAACACTCAACAGCGTATGAATGGTTGAAGTATGGCTGCTGGGATTGGCCAAGACTTAGCCACTGATACAGGTGCATACTCCTAAACTAGGTTTTCAATCTTGTCTACCCACTAAGTTAGGTTGCAGTTCATCCACAGGGCTCAAATATAGAAGTACGGAGTCCTTCTCAGGACATATCTAATTTGCTTTAACACCATCCAAATTCATGGACTCATTAAATTCTACTGACAAATTTCTTAAGGTTCCATGGACCTTTGCAAGGAATCCCTGAAGTAGGTGATCTGTGAAGTTCCTTCTGGATTTGCCATTTTGTGGCCACATAAAAAAATTTCTCCAAATTGTTCATGCATTTATGGAATATCTGTGTGCCAAGGCTGATGTCCCTAACCATAATCCCCCTTCTTCAAGAGCATCTCATGCAGTTGAGGAGACGTGGTCGGGAGTGGTGGAGAGGGGAGCACAGAGTGAAGAAAGGGGTCAGAAGAAGGCTAGAGAAATCTGCCACCTCCGTCACTTCCTGTGTGGCAGATAGGGAGGGGAGGGGCTCACTGTCACTGCTGACTGCAGCAACCACAAAGGGCATTCCCTCCACAGTGAACTCAAAATTAGTGCCGTGAACTCCATAGACAAAGCTAGAAAACCAAATGGTCAGCATCTGAAAATGACACTCCCTTCTCTGAGCACCCTCTAAAGACCTTTTATGTTGTGGCCTTCAGTGCCTTTGGAACAGTTTTATGTCTTTTTCAAAACCAATAGAATGCCCACTTGTGAGAAAGGACTTGCTACAAATACCAGTGACAGTGCAGAAATAAATATTTATAGCCTGGGCTCTGAGACCTACATATTCTCATGTCTTATAGAGCCTGGAGCCAGGCCTATGCCAGTGAAAATTGATTTACACAATAATTTTTTTTCCATTTATAAGAAACATACGCCTGCCACTACTTTCTTTTCTTTTTTTTTGTTTGTTTTTTGAGATGGAGTCTCACTCTGTAGCCCAGGCTGGAGTGCCCTGGCGCGATCTTGGCTCACTGCAAGCTCCGCCTCCCGGGTTCACGCCATTCTCCTGCTTCAGCCTCCCAAGCAGCTGGGACTACGGGTGCCCGCCACCACGCCTGGCTTATTTATTTATTTTTTTTATATTTTTAATAGAGACGGGGTTTCACCGTGTTAGATAGGATGGTCTCGATCTCCTGTCCTCGTGATCTGCCTGCCTCGGCCTCCCAAAGTGCTGGGATTACAGGCGTGAGCCACTGCGCCTGGCCCCCTGCCACTACTTTCTTCTGGGGATCTGGGCAGATCACAAACTCAGTCAAATGTATAATAATCAGCTGGCTGTAGCAGCAACACCCAAATCAAACTCGATTTCCCATTAATTGACATTTCATCATCTCCAGCCTAGTAGAACATAGCCCCGCCACAGTCTCCACCAGCAGAAGCTCTCCCCCGCCAGCCGGGGACAGGCACTCGGTTTCTTTGGCACTGTCTCTCTTGTGGACTCAGAATGCGTCATTTTATTCTTTGAGTTCTTTGTCATTTACTTATGCATCATTCACTCATTCAGTTTGCAAATAATTACTTCACAGTTACTATACCCTCAGCTCAGGAATAGATATTGGGGGGATGGGAACTAACATTTACTGGGTACCTTCTATGTGCTCCGCACAGCACCACGCACTTTCTCATTCCTTATTACATGTACTCGCACAACCATCCCGTCATTCCGGAATTATTATCCCCCAATCTTAGCTATAAAGAGCTCAAGGCTCAGAAGAGTAATTAACTACTTATCTAATTCTCTAGAAAGAGAAAAATGAATAACATGATTCTGATTCTCCAGAAGTTTGCAATCGAGGTGGGGAGACAGTATGATACAGCTGAGGAACTATAGATACAAGAAAGAATTAAATAGCAACGCAAGATAGGGTGATTACATTTTGAAATGAGAGAAGATATAAGAAAGGCACAAGTCACATCTGTAATCCCAGCACTTTGGGAGGCTGAGGCAGGCAGATCACAAGGTCAAGAGATCGAGACCATCCTGGCCAACATGGCAAAACCCTGTCTCTACTAAAAATACAAAAATTAGCTGGGCGTGGTGGCACACGCCTGTAGTCCCAGCTATTCAGGAGGCTGAGGCAGGAGAATCGCTTGAACCTGGGAGGCGGAGGTTGCAGTGAGCCAAGATCGTGCCACCAGCCTGGTGACAGAGTGAGACTTAGTCTCAAAAAAAAAAAAAAAAAAAAAAAGAAAGAAAAAGAAAAAGAAAGGCACAGGGATCATTGTGGACCGGGATAGTCAGTGAAGGTGGGCTTACATCCAAAGATGAAGACTTGGTCATTGGGAAGGGGATGAAAGAGGACATTCCAGGAAGCAGGGTGGTGTTGAGCAAATAACTAGACTCAGAAGTTAAATGTAATTTGGGAGATGGAGTGGAGCATGCCATGAAGACTCAGACATGTGGAGTGAGAGTATTCGTTAGCACAATGCCTTATGTGAAGGAATGATCAGATGCATCAGAGAATGAAAGAGTAAGTGGTGGATACTGGTATGCAGGTGGGAATGAAGCTGGATAGATGTGGTTGGATTGGGTTTTGGAGGGCTTTGATTGGCAGGTTGAGGAATGACAACCTCTAGAATCTAGAATACCTAGCTGGAGATTTCATCTTTGTAGCAGGGAATTGGATGTTATTTGTGATTCTTTATTTGTAAAGCCTACCCTAGAGTCAAGTATATGAATATCATGAAATCCAAATCCAAGCAAACAAAGAACACAAGTAGCCAGACATTTTATAAAAAAGTGTAATCATGTACAAAAGCCCTAAACATCCCATGATACAAGAGTGGTTAAGCAAATTGTGGGGTAAGACTGGAGAAAGGGAGGTCAGTTTAGAGGCTGCTGAGGCTGTGATAGTGAATAGTATTGGAGAAGTGACAGTAGGAATGGAGAGAGGTGGATGGATCCCAGAGATACATCAGAGGTAGAATCTACAGGACACGGTAACTGATGGAGTGAGAGACGAAGGAGAGGGAGGAGTCAAGGATAATTTATGCCTGGGTTTCTGGCTTGGGCAACTGAGTAGATGAAGGTGCCATTTCCTGAAATAGGAGAAGATAAAGAAGTCAGTGTGTCAGGGGAAATGATCAATCTGGCTTTCGACAGTTTGAGTTTGGCATCTGACTAAAGGCGTTCGCCAAACAGCCGGCTGTGTGGGTCTGAAGCTCAAGAGAGAGACCTGAGCTAGAGACTAGATTTACAAAGCACCAGCTTCTAGCTGGTAAATGAAGGTGTGGGATGGACAACACTGCCCTGGAAACACAAGCAGAGTGGGAAGCGGAGCTAGGATGAGGCAGGAGGAACACCAGCATTTAAGTGAGGGGAAGAATTGGAGCCCAGAATGGAGATGGGAAGGAGTGATCAGAGAAGTCAAAAAATGCCAGGGAAGGAGGATTGTGGTCAGCACCCTCAGATAGTGCGAAGAGGTCAGGTAAAAAGTGGACTTCATGGCGGCTATTGGGTGGAGCAACAAGAAGGCCTTTGATGACTGTGGCAAGGACAACTTCCATGGAATAGTGGGGACCGAAGCCAGATCCAGTGGCTTGAGGAGCAAGTGGGAGGTGAGTCTAGCCACGCCATTTCAGAAGTTAGGCTGTGAAGGACATAAGAGAAATACGACAACAGCTGAAGGAGAACAGGGGATAAGGAAAGACTTAAGGTGGGCTAGAATGGGATAGACAGAAACATCTTTAAATGCTTCAGGTGGAGGCAGTGGAAAGAACATAGGAAAAACCTGGAAGGCCATATACCCACATGTTAACAGCAGTAACCTGTGGGTAGTGTAATCCAGAGGTTTCTGAACGTTCAAAAACAGGCTAAATGATGTTTGTCGGAGTTTTGGTCTTGATAAATGGAAGCATCCCCCTGCCTGCCTACATTGGACAGCAGGGAGGTTTGCCCAAAGCATCGCGATGATGAATACCAGTGGTGCCCCACACCCAAGATGGCCCCAGTGAACCACACCTCCTGGCTTTCAAGCCTTTGTATGAAAGCCCTCCCCACATTGAATCAAGGATGTCTGTGTGACCAACAGAATATGATAGAAGTGACAATTTGGACCAAGGCGAGGTCATAAAGGGATTGCCATTTCAGCCTCAGTCTCCTGCATTGCTCACTCTAAAGAAAGCTAGCACCATATCACAAAGACACTCAAAAAGCTCTGTAGAAAGACTCATGTGGAGAGAAACGGAGGCCTCTGGCCAACAGTCAGCACCTGCTTGCCATTCCTGTGAGTGAGCCATCTCAGAGTGGAGCCTCTAGTCCCAGCAAGCATTTGCCGCAGCCCCAGCAGACCCTTGACAGCACTTCAGGAGAGACCCTGAACCCGCACCTCCAGCTGAGCCTCTCCAAATCCCTGCCCCACAGAAATCAGGAGAAATTCCCAATGATTAGTACAGAAGCTGCTACATTTTGGGGTGATTTGTTATGTAACAATTAACTATTGTGGGCACCCTACACGTGTTGTGGGGCTCATGGGAGCGTCATCCACTAGACAACAGTCTGGCTATAACAGCATTTAAAAATAGAGGTACCAATTGTGTGTTCGATTTAAACAAGTCACGTGCTCCGGTACTCTCCTGTGTGAGGAGCACAACCACTCCTACCACATCACACACACACACACACACACATTGATAACGCTACCTGTTTTGTAGATAGTGTTTAGTATGTGAGTGTTGTGTATGACTCAAGTATGAGTCAAGCATATGTGGAGGTTTTCAGATGCTATAGTTTTAGGATTTAATTTTGGAGGAAGTGAACTTGAACAGTTTCAGACTGCATAATTAATGACATTCCATTTCCATGACAACTACAATAAATCATGCCTGTTATCATAAACTTTTAGCCTGTGGGAGTTTGGGTCTTCCTAGCTCACATGGGAGAACAAATTGTGTTAGACTTTCAATTTTTTTTTTTTAATTGTGAAATGACTGGGGTTGAGATGAAGTGGTGGGAAGGGGTGGGGTGGGTGTGCTCCCTGAGAACCGCTGGACCATTCATTTAGCACCTGGGGTTATCAAACCCCCTAAAGTCAGGGGTTAGCTCTTTCACATCTGCCCCATGGCCAGTACAGTGCCTGGCACATAATGCCGGTTCCTTAAGTATTTGTTGAATAAATACTAACTCTGCTTCTCTCCCTGTTCTTTCATTCTACTCGTAGAGTTTAATAAAAACCCTGTGGAAGGTTCAGTATGTTTCACCTCTATAGAGAAGGATTGAGAAAAAGTATTTCACATTTCTCTGGGGTCAGTACGACAGGACAGTGAAATCTCCCTTCCCTTCTCCCTCCTCATGCCCTGGAGCACTGGACCTGGAGGATAAGAGCTAGGCTCCTCTCCTGGACCCCTTCCCGCTCTGTGAGCACTAGTTGAGGAGTGTGTCAACAACAGCAATAGTGGCAGATACTTGGGGGTGTCTGGAATATCTGAGGAATGGTCTTGTGTGCAGAAGTGAAGTGACTTCATGAGTGAGACCCATTGTCGTTCAACGGGGCCCTTCTGGTTTCATTGTGCGGCCTAGGGTTAGAACATGGCAGCTGGGAGACACTTTGATTTCCCAAACAAGCTTGGCCAAGTCTCCCTCTGTCCTCTGAAGAGGAGGCAAATCTCCCCTCAGGGCAGTCAGTGGATTTGCGCCTGGCCCTGGCGAATGTGGTCATTTCCAGAAGGAAACAAGAATACTTTTCCACTCCCGCATTCGGGCCACTGCAGGGCAGGGAAACCACATGCCAAGTCAGACAAAGACATTCCTGGCTCGTCCCGGGGCATTCTTTGAGCTCATCATCTGAACCTGATGACAAGAGACAGGAATTGCTGTTGTGAGACTCATGCGTCAGGGAGCTTTGCTGGTTCAGAGAGAGGATTGAGGTCATGAGACCAGGCAGGCTACCATGGCCACCAGCAGCTCTTTAACTTCCATGATGACTTGTAGATAAGCCTGGAGAGATGGTTGGCTGCAGAATGGCAGGAACACTTGTCCTGGATTTGGGTGGCCAGGGACACCAGACTGCTCTTGCTGGAATACTTAGAGCAAGAGCACTTGTTTCTGAAACCAGATATCTTATCTTATCATAACCAGCTCTTGCCTCTCCATTTATAAAGGATGGGGTCAGCTAGACTTGGGAAAGGACAACACGACACAGACATTAAAACAATTGTGTGTCCAGACCTGCCCAAAGGCTGTGGGCGAGTTGGCCAAGTGTGTTTCTGGTGCCCTCAGGTGCCCCTCTGTGGAGCTCATTTTGGACCCACAGATGCCCCGTGCTTACTCCCTCCTCTGCTCCATCAGAATTTATTTCAGTAAAGGATTCTATATCAGTCATGCATACTATAGTGGGAATTAAAGCCATTTAAGCTTTTCCTCTGAGTGTGGCTCTCATGCCTTAAAAGGCAGTCTACTTTGATTTATCAAAGGCCACAGTACAAACCTTACTTAATTCAAAGAAATTCTAGTTTTTTGCTACTTTAGAAAAAATGAATTAAACGGTTTTTACTTAAAAAAAAAAACTTACAAGGGATGTTAATTAACTTTTTAATCTTGTAACTTTGGGAAGTAAGTTGGACAATTATTATTATTATTTTTAGAGATAGGATCTCAGTCTGTTACCAATGCTGGAGCACAGTGGTGCGATCATAGCTCCCTGTAGCCTCAAACTCCTGACTCGAGTGATTCTCCTGCTTTAGCCTCCTAAGTAGCTAGGTCTACAGCCATGTACCAGCATGTGGAGCTAAATTTTTTTTTTGTAGGAATGAAATCTTGCTATTTTGTCCAGGCTGGTCTCAAACTCCAAGCCTCAAATGATCCTCTCACCTTGGCCTCCCAAAGTACTAGATTTGCAGGTGTGAGCCACCATGCCTGGCATGGACGATTAGTTTTATTTCTATGTTGCAGGGAGGAAACTGAGGCAGAGAGCATGAATGATGTGCACAAGCTCCACAATGAATTAATGAGCTGGCATTAGCATGAAGGGCTGTGACTCAGGCACCAAGGTCTTTCCAGGGACCCTATATTCCCAGGTAGGCCAAAGAAAGCTCCATATACCTCCCCTCTGCAGGTGACAAGTATTTCATGCCTGAGTATCATTCAGCCCACAGAACAGTCCTAGGAGCTAGGGACAGTGCCTGCACTCACAGATGCAGGCATAGGGGCTCAGAGAATTTTTAAAAGTTTTTAAATGTTTGTGGGTACATAGTAGGTGTATATGTTTACGGGGTAATGAGATGTTTTGATATGCAATGCATAATAATCACATCAGGATACATGGTAAGCAACTTGTCCAATTGCTTACAACCAGAAAGAGGCAGCATGAGATTTGAGTCCAGGTCTCTCAGGCTCCCAACAGTGCTCTTTGCTGGTAGTGGGTCATTTACAGAGTCCCCAGACCCCTCTCAGCATCTGAGCAGAGAGGGGAAGAATGACATGCGAGGTCATAGCTTCCAGGCCTTTAGCTCTGGGGGAATAGTTAGTGAGGGGCTCCTGGGACCTTTCTAAGTCACCATGGCACTGGGAGTTCCCATGATGTGAAGATCTGCTGAGCTGGCTGGAAAAATGTAAATGATGCACTTCTGGCTTTTTGAAGCCACATTCCATTTTAGTGATTTATCATCTTATAAAGGCAGAGAAGGGCAAAAACAAAGTATGGGAAGAAGTGATTTCCTCTAGGGAGGAAGAGACTAGTCCCTGCTGTGTTGTTTATTTATATAGGGTGGCAGATGCCATTCTTCTCCTGGATGTTAAGGAGAAGGGGTCTGATTCTCTGAATTTTTCCTCTGTGCTGTCATGAGACAAGGTGTCTGGTACAATCAAGAAAGGGCTTCAGTGTCCACTGCTGACTGCCCAGCCCCCAACCCTCTCCCCACCTCCATGAGCCTGTTAATTGGAAAGGAAGGGTCATAGTCTCTCTAGCAAGGCTGCCAGCAATTCATCAAATACTCAAAGAATTTCTCCCAGTTCATCTACTTTCGTGCATTCATTCATAAAACATTCACCAAGCATCTGTTCATATGAGATGTCATGCTACATACATGTGTATATTTATATATACACATAGATAGTATGAATAATGTATACATGTTATATGTATACATGTAATATATGTGTAATATAATATGAATATATTGCATATGAATTTATATTACATCTATGAATTTATATTATATATGATATGTTATGTGCATATTCATACTATACACATGTAATATATACATATATTTATACATGTATATACTATATGTATGCTATATATATATACATATATGTATATACATATGAATATATAGTATATACACATAGTAATAAGAAGCTAATATTTGGTGACACTTTCTATGTCCCCAGGCACCATTCCAAGAAATTTACCTTATAACTCACCTCAGCCTCATATTTGACCCTATCAGGTAGGTATTTTATAATCCTTCATTTACAGATTAGGAAAACAAGGCACAGAGAGAGATAAAATAGCTTGGCCAGGACAACATGGAGAGTTGAACCCAGTCTGCCTGAGTGCACTGTAGTGCTCTCACCCATCACTAAATGCCATCTTCAGGAAGACAAGGCATTCTAACAGAGGTAGGAACAAAGGCCTGGGGAGTGCGGAGGAGGGCGGGGCTGTCTGCCAGGGACAGGTCTGTGGTGAGAGAAGTTTTCACTGAGGAGGTGGCTTGTGAACTGACAGCTCATCTCAGCCTTGAAAATAATTGCCAGCCAGGTGCAGTGGCTCACGCCTGTAAAACCAACCCTTTGGGAGGTCTAGGTGGGAGGATTGCTTGAAGCCAGGAGTTCGAGAACAGCCTGGGCAAAATAGTGAGACCTTGTCTCTACAAACAAACACACAAAGAGAATAATTGCTTTTATACCAGTATGATCAGTGGTTTCTCCTTCATCTCTCCATGGGAATAGATTGACAACAATGATCGCAGCAGTAAGAGTAGTAGTAGCAGCCGCAGCCATGGTAGTATTAATCATGATGCAATGCTTGATTTGCCCAGCACTGTGAGAGCGATCCAGGGCTTTAGATCTGCACATTTCCCTGGTAACTGATGCCTACTTTTTCAAGAGCAACATCTGCGCTGGCTCCAGTCTATGTTCTTTTTATTTTTATGTTTTTATAGAGTCTCGCTTTGTCACCCAGGCTGGAGTGCAGTGGCGAAATCTCGGCTTACTGCAACCTCCGCCTCCCGGGTTCAAGCAATTCTTATGCCTCAGACTCCAAGTCGCTGGGATTACAGGTGTGTGCCACCATGCCTGGCTAATTTTTGTATTTTAGTAGAGATGCGGTTTCGTCATGTTGCTCAGGCTGGTCTCGAACTCCTGGCCTCAAGTGATTGGCCCATCTCAACCTCCTAAAGTGCTAGGATTACAGGCGTGAGCCACCGCGCCCGGCCTATTATGTCTTTTAAGCCACTCAACAATTCTGTGAGGCAGCTCTTATTATTCCCATTGTGCACATAAGAAAATGGAGGCTCCAAGGTGTTAGGTAAACTGTATGCCTCAAGGGCCAGGTCTGGATGGAGCTGGATTTGAATCCAGGTCTGCATGACCTTCCCACTTTACCTTGCTACCATTTTTAATTGATATCTTTCTAAAACATGCCTCACCTGTACCTTCCTTAGTAAAACATAGCACAACACAATGTAACCTTTTTTTTTGTTGACTCAAAGTCACCCTTTTGAACATATTTGTGAAGCCATTGTCTGTGGTGTCCGTTTGAGCACTAAAAAAGGACCTAGCAGCCACCTGAGCCATCATTGACTTGGTCCAAACTACTCTGCTGTTCTTTACCTCCCCAGAGATACTTTTAGGGATTATTAAGCTTTATGGGGTGATGGAGTTTTATAGCACTATAAATAGCTCAGTCTGTTCTGTCCTTAGAGTTGTTGTTTTTTCAGATTCCCTTGCTATGACCTTCTTTGTTCTCTGTCATCACTTCTTTAAGCCAGGTGCCTGTCCATCTGTTTCC
Source organism: Theropithecus gelada (assembly GCF_003255815.1). Classification (NCBI taxonomy): domain Eukaryota; kingdom Metazoa; phylum Chordata; class Mammalia; order Primates; family Cercopithecidae; genus Theropithecus; species Theropithecus gelada. The sequence continues at coordinate 38,307,270 of NC_037674.1, read as the reverse complement.
ATGACCTCCACGCTTCCAAACCAGCATTTTCCCACTCTCAGTTTGGAATTTAGGGTGGAACTGATGAAAGGTTGTCCAAGGAAACCAAGGATTGTGTTTGCAATGAAATCCAATATGATCTGTGCTCAAGAAAGAATGAAATGCATGAGCTCTGAGACAGCGGTTTAGATGGGACTTCCCAGATAGCTTCCTCGTTGATTCCTCCCAACAAGACTGTGTCATGGGTAGAGATAGTGGTATCTCCACAGTTTTACTTGCTTAGGGTCATGCAGACTCATGAGCTGGAATTGGAAATCAGGTCTTTTTTATTGCCTAGTTTCCTGCCACTCCCCCAGGTCAGTTTGCAGCAAATGGTCAGACACTTCTGGCCATCCACCTGTGGCTTCAGTGGGACCTATCAGGTAAGATACGGTTGAAAAGGTCCTTGGAATTTGGCTCCATAAATTTTAAGGGTCCCCAGATGACTGCCTCAGCTCAAAAGCATCTCTCTCAGGAACCCTGACGCCACTCTGTGAGACACTGATGGTAGTTGAAAATGGTTTCTGGGATACTAAACTACTATAACCCATTAACATCTTAAGAGTAATTAATTTATCATTCATTCATGCGTTCATTTGTATGCCAGGTGTCAAGTTCTTTGGCCATTAAGATATAAATGAAATAGCCTCAACTCCATCCCATATATGGTGGGAACTGCTTTCTTTCCTTCCCTTCACTGCTAATTTTCCCAGGGATTTGGATCAGGAAATGGGCTTGAGTTTTTCTTTGTCACCTGGGCTCTGAGCACCAGCTTCTGCTGAATTCATTCTGTGGATGGATCAATTCCCCATCCCTATTCTCTCTGGCTTCATTCCAGATGTACAACACAGTTGCATTTCTTTGATTTCCCACAGAAAACATCACCCATACAGGGTACCCAAGGGTGCGTACCCTATAAGCCGCAGATTCAAATATTAACCCCTCTTCCTCCCATTTTAAAAAATCCCTTGCCCGTTTTTACTTATGCAGGTTCCTATCGTGTTTATTAGCTCTCTCCTTTTCTTTTTTATCTTCTGCCTTCCAGAATTCTATTTCATTTCTTTTGCTGGTCAGTTTTGTTCTCTCCAGCTCCAACCCCTCTAGATAACATTTTCTCCTTCCATTACACGTTCATTCGTTCATTCAACAAGGATTAAGCAGTATCTATTCTAACATTTATTTACAATGGGCTGCCGAATCATTCAGCTTTGGTACACGATACAAGTCATGCCAGGCACTGTTGAGGATACAAAGGTGAATTAGACATGGATCCTGAGCCCATGGTACGGATAATCTCGTAGGGGAGATGAGTTACGTGCCAGATAACCAGAACGGAAGTTAGAATGTGTTAAGAAATGTAAATGTGTGGGAAGAGAGGCCATGCTGCAGGTGATGAGATGAACAGGGAATGTAAGGACGTACTAGGATACAGTATCAAAAGAGGGATTAGGGCACAGGAAGCCTTTGGGATCAATCTTTCTCCCTCCATTCCCCCACCTTAAAATCCTGACTCTTCTCTCAGACTGAGCTAAAGCAGGGATGAGAAGGGAAGTGTGTTCCCTTCCCTGGAAGCATGGCTTGGACCTCTTGACTCTGTTAATAGTGATAGCCATGATCAATACCCCCAGTTCTCTGTGTGTAACTATTAGAAGAAGCACCTGCCACGTAGTAGGTACTCAGTGTCCCTTTGCTAAATGAGTGAATGGGTGTTGAGGAGGACTGATAACTCATTTGGGTTTGGTACAAGATACAAGTCATCCCAATGAAAGCATAGAAAGATATAAGAACCTGGCTGGGAGTCAGGAGATCTGAGTTTTAGTTCTGGGTTTAGTCATCTTTTACCTTCTACCTTGGGCAGGAAGTCACTTACCCATTCATTCATTCATTCATTCACTCAGTTGTTCAAAGAGCACTGGAAGTATCTCCTTTGTGTCTGACTCTAGGCAATGAAAGCTGAAGAATGGGCACAAGCGGGACAGACAGAAACATACCCAAATGATAAAGAAGTTTCATACAACTTAGGTAAGAAATTTAATAAATATTAGAATACAGAAGTGCTCTGAGATCCCTCTTAAACTGTTTTGCGAACAGAGAGGATGGGATGATTGTCTTAACCTTCCTTTGTCCAGCCTGTCTGGATAGTCTAATTTAAAGCAATATCCTTAGAGTGCATTTAAATTGCTTATATCCTGTGACACTGGGAATAGCGAACTCTGCTTCATTCTGAAAAGCATGATTGCATCAAGGAGTAATAGTAGGACATATGGGTCACATTTAATGAAAACACATAAACTAGTTTTTCTTTGATCCTGTCCACTTAACATCCTCCAGATGAGTTTAGGAGGCATTTACACCTCTAGGTCGGAGGAAGGCTGCAGCACGGTTACTGAGGAGGGATGCACAGTGCCTGTGTGGGACTCAAGGTATAGGATGCAAGCCAAGCTCTGCTTCCACTTGCTGCTCTGCTGGAGCTGAAATAATAGCATTTATTCCTTATTCTAGAAGTATCCTGGGACTCAGCTTCCACTTTTATTATATGTGTGTATATATTTGCAAAAATACATTTGCAAAGTTGAAAACGACAGAGAAGGCACATGTCAAAATGTTATTAATAATAGCAGTCCAGCCAGGCGCGGTGGCTCAAGCCTGTAATCCCAGCACTTTGGGAGGCCGAGACGGGCGGATCATGAGGTCAGAAGATCGAGACCATCCTGGCTAACACGGTGAAACCCTGTCTCTACTAAAAAATACAAAAAACTAGCCGGGCGAGGTGGCGGGCGCCTGTAGTCCCAGCTACTTGGGAGGCTGAGGCAGGAGAATGGCGTAAACCCCAGAGGCGGAGCTTGCAGTGAGCTGAGATCCAGCCACTGTACTCTAGCCTGGGCGACAGAGCAAGACTCCATCTCAAAAAAAAAAACAAAAACAAAAACAAAATAATAGCAGTCCACAGAGTTCTTACTATGGATCAAGTGCTTTAAAAGTATTTTTCCAGTTAATCCCCATAACAAATGGATATGGCTAAGTATTCTCCCCATTTTACAGATGAGGAACCGAAGGCATCATTAGGTGGAGGTACTTGCCTGAGCTCAGTGCCCAGCCGTCTCTCTGCCAGGTACCAGGAACCAGAGTCCTCCTCTGCAAGGAGCTCCCAGTCCAGCAGCATCTCTTCTCTCACAGTGGTGATGTCATCTTTTCAGATGAGAGTCAGGACCCTGAAGGAATTATGACAATCAAGGTAGGTCAAGATGGGAGAGTGGCCACATTACTTCAGTTATTCGAAATATACACATAAGATTTAAAATAACCAGATTTCAATGTTAAGCATCATTCTCATTTTTGAAAATAGAAAAAAAAAATGGAAAAAAATGTGACTAAAGAGAAAATAAAGTGAAAGCAAAAATCGAAGAGATTTACTATGAGGAAACGAGGTGTGATCATAGATGTAGAAAATTACAATAATTGTAGGCAAGTGCAGGTGTAGCTCTACAGCAACAAATTGGAAAACCTAGAAGAGATGAAGCATAAATAGATGCAATAGGAGGTGAAACACTTGAATAGAGCAATGCAATTCTTTGTATATAATGCTACTTTATTTAGATGACCACTTCTACCGAGGCAGGCGGATCACGAGGTCAGGAGTTTGAGACCAGCCTGGCCAGCATGGTGAAACTTTGTCTCTACTAAAAATACAAAAATTAGTGGTGGTGCACGCCTGTAGTCCCAGCTACTTGGGAGACTACCACTCCTATATTCCTCAACAGATTTAAAGGAGGAGAATATGTGATCAGATTAATAAAGGCTGATAAGACATCCAATAAAATTCAGCAGGCTTTCCTAAAAAAAATTCTGAAGAAGAATAGAAGGAAATAGCTAAATGTGATCAGTCTTATCTGTCAAAAGCCAACACCAAATATTACAAGTGGTGATACATTAAAACATTTCCATTTAAATGTGAAGCAAGGAAAGGGTATCCACTATCTCCATTATTATTCAACATCATTTTGGAGGTGTTAACAGGTTCTATAAGACAAGAAAGTGAAATAACTTGTACAGGTTGAGCTTCTCTCATCCCAAAACCTGAAATCTGAAATGTCCCCAAATCTGAAAATTGTTGAGCACTGACATGTCGCCACAAGTGGAGGATTCCACTCAAAAGTACTTAACACAAACTTTATTTCATGCATAAAATTATTTAAGATATTATATAAAATTATTTTTAGGTTATGTATGTAAGGTGTGTATGAAACATAAATGAATTTCATGTTTAGATTTGAGTCCCATCACCAAGATATCTTTTATATCTATGCAAATATTCCAAAATATAAAAAAAGTCTGAAATCTGAAACATTTCTGGTGCCAAGCATTTTGGATAAGGGATACTCAACTTGTATAAAATTTTGGAAAAGAAGAGATAAAATTGCCCTTTTGGCCAATGCCATAATTGCATGTAGGAAACCCAAGTATTCTAGAGTTGGTAGCACAGGTATGTGAATGCTGTCCTTGAAGGTGTGTGCAGCACACTGGCATTGGCTGAAACGTGTGTGTAGTGGCTAGACATGGGAACTCAGGCAACAGCCTCTCAGTGGACAAATGACAGAATGAGTAGAGTGGACGCATACCATGGAATATTGGGCAGTCATTAAAGAGAATGAATCAGATCAATACTACCTGACTCGAAGGAATTTCCGGGATGCATTGTGAAATTAGGAAGGTAAGGTGCAGAGAAATTTGCGTAGCAAAGTCCCATTTTTGTGACATAAACTGTGCTCCCATGTTTGAATGAGCATGAAGAAAGGTACTGGAGGATACATGCCAAGGAGGGAGATGGGGAAATGAAGCCAACCAAGCCAAACCAGACCAGACCAAATGAGATCAGATCAGATCAAACTACACCTGACCACAGCAGACCAGACCAGACCAAACACAACTAAACCAGACCAGACCAACTAGTCCTGTCCAGATCAGACCAAGTCAAACCAAACCCAAACACAGCAGACTGTTAAAAGTGTCCCTGATTAAGCAACTTGAGTGACATCCCTTTTATGTTATGTATGTGTGTGTCTGTATGTAGATGCATATAATCACAGATGAAATGATGGTCATTGAATTATTGATGGTGATAACTCAGTGTATGGGATCTCAGGTGACTTTTTATTTCCCTTGAATTTTTAATATTATTTTATTTTAAAAATATAGAGAGTATGTATTATTTACATAATTAGGAAAAAATGGAAAATTTTGTTTTCATTGTAGAGTGATTTTTGGAAAAAGGAGGGAAAAAAGGAACCTCATTATTCTGCAAGTGGCAGTATAAGGGGGCCACTCTCCTCGGTGGCCCTTCTGCAGCCCACTTTGGTGAGGTGTATCTATCCCAGAGCCCGCTGGGGAATGCAGAGGCTGAACACTGACCGCATAGACCTCAGGGACCCTCACGCACACAGTACATTTCTGGACTCCAGCCACATTGCAGTACATCTTCTATGTCTCTGGCTTCTGCTCTGAACCTCTTCCCAGAAATTTCAGGAGAGAGATTGGGAGGGACTGTAGGAAGCAGAGTGAGCTCAAAGTCCTCTTCCAGGACAGGAAACCAAGCCCTGCTGTGGCCCACACAGAAATGAAAAGATAAAGCTGATTGGGACACAGGACCCAGTCATTCCTAAGGGAGCTCACATTTTCACATATTGATGGATAAGAAGAATCTCTAGTTACACTGGTGTAATTCCCCAGGCTTTTCTCTTTCCTGGTCCCAAACTGCTCTGGAGCATGTGGCTTTCCAGAGAGACCTGTGGGATTAAGAAGAGAGTGGGCCTACGACCCTATTTCCAGTTGTCTACTGTGGAAAACAGAGTACAGGCTCTCATCTGAATCCGTGGCAGAGTCTCTGGTTGGGCTTTCTATAATCCTTTCCTGACTCTGCAACGAAGGGTTGAGCACGTCCACACTCTCTTTCTCCCCGCAAGTCTTGATGCTGGAAAGGAAAGCATTGCAAAATCACAGCTCAGTGTTGCAGCTCTGTTTTCATGCAAAGCTTGAGCTCTCTTAGTTCCCAACTCTGTCGTCCTTTTACTTTTATTTACCTGATGCGAGGAAAGAGTTAAGTCTAACGGCTGAAACATGAAAAATGTCAAGGACCAGCATGAGAACTAGGCCCTGGGGTGCCTCTCCCAGTCTCTTTCTCCAGTAGCTTTCTCAGTTTTGGGGGACATTGACGAAGTCTCCCACAATATCTTGCACTAAGTAGTTGTTTGATAAATACGTATTGAAGTAAGGTCTTTGTCTGCCCCAATACCGCATATGAGAGGCCATGCATGAACCTGCCTGCTTCACTCACATGTCAGCATGGGCTTGTTTATATGGTTAACTCACAGACCTACCCATCGATTAGAATAGCTGGGTGTTGTGGCAGGTGCCTGTAATCCCAGCTACTTGGGAGGCTGAGGCAGGAGAATCTCTTGAACCCAGGAGGCGGAGGTTGCAGTGAGCTGAGATCATGCCACTGCACTCCAGCCTGGGTGACCGAGCAAGACTCCATCTCAAAAAAAGAAAAAAGTCCCCTTTCATTCTCTGGGACTCCTTAGGCCCTGATAGAATGAGTCAAGGGCAGACATCTTTTGAGGCCTGGGGCAGTGGGGAGAGGACAAGCAGAGAGGGAGTGGTAGATCCAGAGAGGCCCCGCCACAGAGAAAGGTGGAAGGGAATGGAGTCAGGAAAGGGGAAGGAAAGCCCTTCAAGAAAGCTTGGGGGACCTCAAAGATAGCCAAATGGTAATGGCGACAATAATAGGATAATCGCCACTGGGCAAGGATTGGAAGAAAAATCATTTTCTCTCTTGCTCTCCAGGGGATGTTTGTGGATTGCTTTTTCTTTTACTTTTCAGTGTTCCAGCCCAGGAACAGCAGGAAGGGATCCCTGGGCCAATGCCACATGCATTGGTTCTGGGCTGTCATGCCTGGGTTGCTGTGTCTTTCAGTAGGAGATAATTGGGTAAGGCAGGAAGAAGGGCCTTGCACACCTAACAAGGCAGGGGCCCTTGTCCAGCCAGCTGGGCAGGGACAAGGGAGGTTCAGGAGAGGCTAGGGCAGCAAAGAAGTTCACTGTTACAAAACCAGAAAGGTAGGTTGAGCCTGAGCCCCGAGCCCTGGGCCAAGTCGTTTCAACACCACTCTAGCTGGCCTGGGGAAAGGGGTTCATTGCTGGCACCAGCCCAGGTCTGAGCAGCCTAGGTTCAGGGTGGGTTCTGGTTATACTGTCTGCTTTCCTGCTCTGGGCCCCTCCCCAGCAGGACTGGCTGGCCTGCAGGCCTGCAGAGGGTCAGGCCCACCTCCTCCCTGGGGACAGGAGCTACCCTGACCTGTGGCTCCCTGTGCACCTTATCTTTGTAACCCAGTGTAAGCTATTCTGGGTAGGTCCTCCATCTCTTTTCAGGCCTCCCCAGCACTCAGCCAGGTGTCTCCTACACAGGTGATCTCAGAACCAGCTTTGAGGTCACACAGACTTGGGTGCAAATTCTGCCTCTGCCTTGAATCAGCTATGTAGCCATAAGCCAGAGGAATTCTCTGAGCCTGTTTTCTCGCCTATAAATCGGTGATAAATGCTTCTTAGAGCAGTTGTGAGGACTGAATGAAGTAATGCATGGAAGATGCTTGCAGCTCAGTGCCGTGCCACACACACATACGATGGCCACCAAGCCTGGAAACAGGTCTTATCACTTTATTATGTATTGCAATGTCATATTGATAAATCATTTATCATGATTTTGCCTGTGTTTGCAGAATCAGTGGCCACTGACTGATTCTGGATTGAGTTGAAAGCCTTCAATCCATGGTCATCCATTCACAGTGACAACCAGGGACAGCAGGTCTAAGCACCTGCTGCCTTTCATGGTCGAGATTTCCCTTGGTTGTTTCCCCTCCAGGACACCCCAGCTTTCTCCCACTTTTTGGAAGGGATGCCATCCAGGTCTGTTTCTGATGAACAGGGAAGGTGCTCAGAGGCAGGCTGGGCCATGAGGATATCCCAGGGTAAAGTCAGATCAGGGCATCCACTGTTCTGTAGGGGTTGGACACAAGTATTCCTTAGAGACCAACAAACCATGTGGTACTGACACACCGCCTTCAAGGCCCCACAAATCAACACTTGGATCTAATTGCTGTTTGCCTGCCACACACAGAGATTTTAAATATTCAGGAGGATCAGAAAAGTGGGCAGACTTTCAGTGGTTGCTAAATCATCAATCTGACCATTCTATGCACAGTTTTTGAGCACCTATGTGGCAAGGGCATAGGCACAGGTACTAAGAGATGGTCCCTGTCCACAGGGGGCAATGTCTGTTTTCGGGGGAAAGGAGAAAGTGCCCAGGATAGCATAAGCTAGAGAAGCTCACAGGGGAAAGACCACCCAGACCTGGGCATTTAGTGAGAGTTGCCCAGCAGAGGTACCCATGTTGATTTAATTGTTTGTTCTTTCATGGAAACACCACATTTAGGCTACTTTGAGAGAATATTGGTGGTGGTAGTGGTGGAGTGTCAGTAACCTGTGACACTCCTCATTTTGGGCTTCTAGAGCAAAGGCTGGCAAACTTTTTCTATAAAGGTCTAGATAGTAAATACAGTCTTTCCCTGTCCTCCTCCTCCTCCTTCTTTTTGCAACCATTTAAAAATGTAACAACCAAAATAAATAAATAAATTTTAAAAATATATAACAACCACTCTTCGCTCAATGGCCATATAAAAGCAGACCAAGGGCTGGATTTGGTATACAGCAGCAGTTTTCTGACCACTGTTCTAAAGAATTACCAGAAGCCTGATATCATTATTATTAACAATAATAATAACTTAGCCCTGAGTTTAGTGTGCGGACACCAAGCTATGCACTTTACCTACATTATCGTATATGCTTCTCATAACATCCCAGTGAGTGAGGTACTATTATTATACCTTTTCTAGGTGAGCAATTAAGGTGCAGAGAGGTTAAGTAACTTTCTCAAGGGCACTCAGCAAGGAAGTGGTAGAGGCTGAATTTAAATTTAGGTCCATGTGATGGAAGCACCCACTTTCTTAGCCTGCATCATGCCAACCTCAGCACTGCCATGTGGGAGCACAAGGAGGCTGGGATAGTGCTTTTCCTTCCAATGGCTCCAGGGAACAACCATGTCACTAATAGAAAAATGTAGGCCGGGCGAGGTGGCTCACGCCTGTAATCCCAGCACTTTGGGAGGCTGAGGCGGGCGGATCACAAGGTCATGAGATCGAGACCATCCTGGCTAACATGGTGAAACCCCGTCTCTACTAAAAACACAAAACAAATTAGCTGGGAGTGGTGGCAGTCACCTGTAGTTCCATCTACTCAGGAGGCAGAGGCAGGAGAATCACTTGAACCTGGGAGGCAGAGGTTGCAGTGAGCCGAGATCGCACCACTGCACTCCAGCCTGGTGACAGAGTGAGACTCTGTCAGAAATAAAAGAAAAGAAAAGAAAAGAAAAGAAAAATGTAGAGAAGTAGATGGAATTGGGTAGAGGGTTGAAAGACACACAGTCTGGCTTTCTAGTGGTTTCCCTGTACTCCAGGTATTGCTACTGACATAAAGAGGCAGTAGAAGCAGAGAGGATTGTAGCAAGTCGCACTGATTGCAAAGATTATCTTCATTTGATCATATTTAAAATGGGGGTACAGTGGCCACACCTGTCCCCACTGCCCTCCTCTCAGCTCGACTATGATAGAGGACTCTCTGCAAGGACTCTTAGTAGCTTCTGAGGCATTAATTAAATGAGAGTCTGGATTTATTCATTCATTCCATATACACATGGCTCCATTCCAACAAGGATCTGATATATATAAAAGATTGCATATGTGATTATTCTTTCTCCAGTGAGAGTGGGAAAATAGCTACCAGCTCTGAGAACATACTTTAAGATTTTTTTTATTTTTTTGAATCCAGAGAGGAAATTAAAATGAAGAGAAGAAAATAAATGCATTTATTACTTCCCAGAATGAATTACTTAGAAATGTTTTAAAAACCCAATAAACAAACAAAAAAACACACACATACACACATAAAAGAAAGGGGTAATTTTGGGTTGTTTTCCCAAAGACAGGCCCTGCCACAGTACACAGGACCCAGCTGTTGCCCATTAAGGATGACACAGAGGGCTGGGCATGGTGGCTCATGCCTATTATCCCATTGCTTCCAAGGCAGGAAGATCGCCACCAGTCTGAGGGTAACTCAAGGTAGCCCAACTGAGTGGCACTGACCTCTGTTCCACAGACCCTTGGGCAGCCCTGAGACTCAGAGGGTTGAGAGGTCAAAACTATTTTCATAACAATACCGTGCTGTGTGGACACTTGCACTCCAATGGTGCAAAAGCAAAAGGAGAGTATAAAACGGCTGGTGCCTTAGCATGAATCAAAGCCAGCCCTCAAAGGTGCTAGCAGTCTTGTTCTTCTCTGCTGCTATGCACTCACAAGGAAAAAAAAAAAGGGCAATATGGGTTAAGAATATCCTGATGAAATGGTAAAATAATTGTATGGAATCTCAGCCCTGGAGCAGGAGTCTAGTTACCACCATGTGACGGAAGGGACCGAGGCAGAAAGCATGGCGGGGAGCTGCAGCGGTGCTCTGGAGCGAAAGCACACGTGTGAAAACCGAACTAGCCGCTTCTCTTTGAAACATAAACTTTTAATCAAAAGAATGACTGACAGGCAACCTCTGTTCTCTAGACCTGTATTTGGCAGACAATTTCCTGAATATGGGTGAACTAGATGTCTACTATCGGCCAAAATGGAACAACAGGAACGGAATTACCTTCTCCCACCTTAAAGAACTAAGAAAGAAAAAAAGCCAGCTAAAATATTGAAAATAACAGGCTCAGGACAGCGAACCCTGAGAAGGGACACAAACGAGCATCCCAGCTTGCTGTCTGGAGCGAGTGTGCAGGCCACAGAGCAGTGGGGGGATCCGAACAGAGCAAGGGGCTCCCTGAATTAAGAAAACAGTGTTGAGAATTCAGGGAGGTTAAGGTGACTAGAATTCACAGGGCAGAGCACTAGAGGGGAGAGAGCTGCTCAGAGAAAGAGAGAGATTGCTCCGGAGATCTGCAGAGGAAAGCTCTAAGCACTGAGCTGAGCACTGAGCTAGGCCTAGAGGCCTGTGCAGAAATCACTTCCTCATAATGGATGTCAGGCAGCAGGGACTGTAGGTAGATGAGGTTTGGCGGGACGCCTAGGGGCCCATGACTCTCCATGGGTTTTTGTCTTTTATCCCCAAACCTGTCACCCTTCAGAGCCCAGATTAACCGAATGGGCTGTGGCTCAGGAAAGGGAAGCTAGAGGGGACAGAGCTTGTGGGCTAGGAGTTCTCTCTGCTGGTGTCTTTGGCTCTAAAGCAGTACCATTGGCAGAAGTGTCCTGAGACACGCTGGGCTGCCTCAGGAGCCCAAGGATGGAGTAATGACGCACACGCTGTACAGTATCTCACTTTATTTGTTTGTTTGCTTGTTTGTTTGTTTTTTTGAGACGGAGTCTCGCTCTGTCGCCCAGGCTGGAGTGTAGTGGCCGGATCTCAGCTCACTGCAAGCTCCGCCTCCCGGGTTCACGCCATTCTCCTGCCTCAGCCTCCCGAGTAGCTGGGACTACAGGCGCCCGCCACCTCGCCCGGCTAGTTTTTTGTATTTTTTAGTAGAGACGGGGTTTCACCGTGTTAGCCAGGATGGTCTCGATCTCCTGACCTCGTGATCCGCCCGTCTCGGCCTCCCAAAGGGCTGGGATTACAGGCTTGAGCCACCGCACCCGGCCCAGTGTCTCACTTTAACTCCTGGAAGTGGCCCAGATACGTCCTTCTATGTCATGGGTTTTGTAAAATTTATAGTATAATTATTTTTTTTTTGTATTTTTTTCTTTAAAGGGGCCCCCAAATTAATAAGGTTCAGGGTTCACAAAAATTGGATCCTCTTCTGGTAAGGCAGTTTCCCACACCTAGATTCCTGTTGTTACACAAGAAGCCCCACTAGAAAACCAGCCGTTTTTCCTTCCTTCATTCATCCATGTAACACAGAAGCTCCGGGGGCTCGCCACGTGCCGGCCCGGCCAGCTCTGGAACTCAGGGATGAACGCCACACCACAGCTGCAGCCCCTGCCTTTGTGCTCTTCAGTCTGATGGGGACCAAGGGAGGGGAGGAGTCACCCGAAGCAGTGAACTGAACGGGTGGTAGGTGCGTTGAGGGAGGGGATGGGCGCTGTAAGCAAGGACACGTCGGGGCCCCAACTGCTGGAGAAGCGGCATTGAGTGCAACTGTGAACAGGAGCAGGGGCTGGCCAGGCAGAGGGCAGAGGGCGGCTGCCGGGAGGGCTGACTTCCAGGCAGAAGGGGAAGGCAGCTGTGTGCAGGGCGGGGACTCAACTGCCGTGGCACGGTTTCAGCCCAAATCATAGGCTCTTTTTATGATTCTTTGTAATTCTGCTCACATCAAAGTGAAAATTGCCTGCATCTGGACAGCCACTCTCTCCAGGCCAATTACAGACACTGTTTCTGGAGTGTCTCCTGGTAGCTCACCACTTCCTCCCTGCAACACCAGCCCTGTGGGCTTGGCCAGAGCTGGTCCTTGTAGGAAAACTACAGCAGTGAGGGACAGGGGTGTGGGGTGACAGATGGACAGCTACAGAGGTGACCAGCAGGACCACACCCCCAAAGGGGCATCAGGAATCTGACCTAGTCAGGGAATGTTGGCGCCCAGAGTAAGTTGCTCCTAAGCCTCTGCTAAGATGTCTGATAGGTGTGAGTATACTCCCCACACCAGGTCAGAACTGACCGCAAAGCCATTTTCTAGGAGGAGGCAGCTGCCCACAAAACCTCCAGCAGCTCCCTGGGCCTGAAATGCCCACTGTGAGAGTTATCCCTTAAAGAGACATGTCCTGTGCCGTTCAGTTAGGCTGAAGCACGGCTCTCTGGGGTCAGTGGATGGAAGGATGGAGGCGGGAGGAGGTGGTGAGATCCGGCACTTAGTGAACACCTGCTCGTCTTGTACCAGGCATTGTGCCACTGGGCGTTTACAGGTACATCATCAATTCAATCCTCCAGTGCACCTTGGTGGTGGATAGTCTTGTCTCAGATAAATCGAGGCCTCTTGGTTTGCGCTTTAGCTTTCATTCACAAGGTGTTGCATTCAGAAGTAACAACAGAGCTACATCCAAACATAATTGAAAAGCAATTTAAATAGTTTCTGTTGTCTCTTGAAAAACATCTAAGGGGATTATATATCCATCAAGCATAGCAAAATGTTTAGAATTCTGTGCCACCATGTAGCTGCTCCCACTCCCCGACATCAGAGTAGGGCAGCTGCTCTGAGATCTGCCATTGCCCCTTCTCAAAATCCCCCCTCACTCTCCAGGGACTTCTCTCCCTTCTCCCCTTTCCCTTTGTGGATAGCTCTCTGCTCTTTCCAGTGGCGATCCAGCTAGCCTTCCCCGTTCTGCTCAATCCTGCAGGCACAGTCCCCAACCTAGGAGGGCCCAGAATCTCTTGCCAAAGATCTCTGACCCCAGGGCTACATGTTTGTTTTGTGAAGCCTTTGACGTTTGTGGGGAGGGAAGAGGAGGAAAGGGCCAGGGTCTTATAAAACCGGAGTCATCACGAGGCTGGCCCGCCCAGCACCCGCTGCGGTCTGGTCCTTGTGCCCACTTCAGACCTGCAGGCTGAGCGACTGAGGGAAGGGAAGGGAGAGAACCCTCCACCTGGGGAGGGGAAGCCCCGAGTCAAAGGGGTAGCCTTCCAGGTGTGCATCGAGGTGTGCAGGCTGGCTGCAGTCTGCAGGAGACAAATGTTCCCACCTCTGTGAGGCTCTACTGAGAGACTCAAGGTCATCAGTCAAGATAAAAAAGGACTCTCTGGGCAGAAAATTCAAGCCATTGATTCTTTCTCCACTGGGAATGAGAAGAAAGAACCGTGACCTTCTGTAGCCTACAGACAGCAAGACAGAGGCAGCTGCCATTTGGTGTGAACTGTCTTCCCTCCTGCTGCGCTTGCCCTGTTTCCCCTCCCTCTTCACTTCATTCTGAGAAATCTCTTGGTGTCAGTGGCTCTGCTTCCATTCTTCCCTCCCTCTCTTCTTTCTTTCCTTCCACTTTCTTTTTTTTTGGGGGGGGACGGAGTCTTGCTCTGTCACCCAGGCTGGAATGCAGTGGTGCGATCTCAGCTCACTGCAACATCCATCTCCAGGATTCTAGCAATTCTCCTCAGCCTCCCGAGTAGCTGGGAGCACAGGCATGCACCACCATGCCCAGCTAACTGTTTGTATTTTTAGTAGAAACAGGGTTTCTCCATGTTGGCCAGGCTGGTCTCAAACTCCTGACCTCAGGTGATCTTCCCGCCTTGGCCTCCCAAAGTGCTGGGATTACAGGCATGAGCCACCATGTCTGGCCCCTTCCTTCCACTTTTTTCACTCTTATCACCAAGAGGACTGGTTTTTAAAAGAAGTCCTGATCTCATTGTCAGTGTCTGCACATAAGACTCACTTGGGGAACTTTTACAAAAAGGATCTCCCCTCTTTCCAGACCAATTAAATCAGAAACTCTGGGTAGAACTGGGGCATCAGCATTTTTAAAAAAGCTCCCTCCAGGAGATTCTAAGAGGAAACCAGGATTGAGAACGCAGAGACCCAGAAACTGTTGGAACTGGAAGGCACCTTAGGGCTTGCCAAGAGCCCAGGAGCCCAGGCCTACAGAGCTGGGACTATGCCCCTGCACTGGGTTTGGTGCCTGGCTCAGCAATGGAGGCCTCTGTGGTGTGGGCAGGAACTGCAGGGCCTCTGAAGGTCAAGCTAACCGGGAAGCTTCATCTGCCCCCCAACCCCTCCTACGCACCCCCACCCCTGCCCCCAGTATCCCACCTCATCCTGAAGGTCTGAGGCACCCTCTGAGAAGTGAAGAGAGGCTGGAGGGTCTGGGCTCTGCTTGGCCACATCTCCAGCTTTTATAAAGAGCAATACTGCGGCTCTAAGTTCCCAAACCCGGGGCATTTTTGGCAAGTTATTAATCCCTATTAAGCCAGCCATTAATCTCAATTAACTTGATTGCTTAATTAGGCAGTGCAAACAAAGAAGGAAGTCCATAGAGATTGCTCCTGGGGCACCAACAGGCTGTGTGGTCTTTGAGAACCAACAGGAGTCAGGGGCCTGAGTTCTGTTAGCCCTTTTGCCAAGATCTGTGTGGAGCACAGCATTTCGCATCACTAAGCCAGGGGTTGATGAATGGGCTGTTCCAGTTAAAGGGTTACGTAGATGAGCAATTTTCAAAGACTTGGAAAAAAAAATAGATTCAAACTTAAAAACTGTACTAAACAGTCTATAATTTCTCTTTGCTACAAATTGCATTTCAGATGTGTGCCCTGTCATTAGTATTGCACTGTGAAGGTTGATTGGAATCACATAGCACTGTAAATGGTAATAACAGGCACTCAATAAAAAGTTACTAAATAAATAAAAATATTTCTAAGATTCTGAACTGGGCTATCAGGGAATTTACTTTGATTGGTTTATATTAATACATGTTGCCCAGGCACAGTGGCTCATGCCTGTAATCCTAGCACTTTGGGAGGCCAAGGTAGGTGGATCACTTGAGCCCAGGAGTTCAAGACCAGCCTGGGCAGCATGGGAAAACCCTGTCTCTACAAAAAAATACAAAAATTAGCCAGGTGTGGTAACGCACACCTACTCAGGAGGCTGAGGTGGGAGGATCGCTTGAGCCAGGAAGGTCGAGGTTGCAGTGAGCTGCAATTGTGCCACTGCACTCAGCCTGGGCCACAGACTGAGACCCCGTCTCAACAACAACAACAACAAGAATGTATGTTAATGTAGCAAAATTGAAAGTTGTGGAAAAAGACAAGAGAGTCAAGCTGAGATCACCATTGTAAAGTTTTGTGTTGGTGTTTCTAGTTCTGTTTTTTCATGTACATATGCATAACTTTCAAAGATAAAATCTCTGCTAGGCATAAATGGGGCTGGGCAGACGGCCTGCATGAGTTTTAGGCCCTCATGCTAGATTCTGTTGGGGGCCTGCCTGGATCCTCTACACCGCGGGGGCACCTGCCCCCCAGCTGCTGTGAGTGTTGCATGCTGATGGCTCGTGGTTGTTTACTTCTCTGGAGACTTGCCCTTTACCAAATGGGAGCCGCCAACCCTGAAAATGCCTGGAGGTTATCCAGGGAGGGCAATGTTCTTCTCCCAGGGGCATCTCACAGCTCATGACTGCCTGATGCTGGAAGCAAAAACCTAGCTCCTTTGCCTCAGCTGACACTGGAACAGCTTTATGGTGTTTTATGTTTTCTCAGCTTTATGAGACTTATGTCCCAGAGCAACCTGTGGATCAGGCTGAGGTTAGATTTTTAGCTGAAGCCAGCCCTTTGCTTAGCTTCCTTTCTACCTCATTCTACTTCCTCGACTATATTACTGGTTTCTCTGGGGCCATATCTATAGGAATTGCTGGCTTAGCTCTACTTCTGGAGCACCTGACCTCTGGCAGCTCCTTTCAGCTCTAGCCCTTTAGGACCAGAGCGTGAGACTTGCTCCTCAAAGCAGCCTCAGCATCACCGGGGTCTTGCTAGAAGTGCAGAATGTCAGGCCTCAAGCCAGACCTACTGAGTCTGCACCTGCATTTTAACAAGATCCCAGGGAGATTCTTATGCACATTAAAGATTGAGAGGACTATCCTAGATATCAGTGTTGTAGGAGAGAGTGAGGTAGGGCTGGAGGGGAAGGTGATTCTTCTTTGGCCTAATCTCCACTGGAGCCCAGGGAGGGTGAATGAAGAGGGAAGACTATGTTAGGAAATCTAAGGATTTATGCAGCATCCCTGAAGGCAGGGTGAAGAACACCTTTGCAGTGGAAACATATGAGGAGCTGACAAAAATGGAGGATTCATTCTAGGCAAGGAGGGGTGGTTCCTGGACAGGGAGGGTTGGGTGTGTCATC
Organism: Theropithecus gelada; assembly: GCF_003255815.1. NCBI lineage: Eukaryota > Metazoa > Chordata > Mammalia > Primates > Cercopithecidae > Theropithecus > Theropithecus gelada. Next base: position 38,290,295 of record NC_037674.1, on the reverse strand, counting down.
TGCGGGTTCTAATTCCTTACCTTCCGCCAATTCAAGGGCGCATGAGCTGGGGTGAGCCTCTCAGCTCTCTGGGTTTTCTGTCCTTCCATATATAACATATAGGATTTAGACAAGTTGATTTCAAAGATGCCCTACAGGTCACACCCTGTATAGGTCCAAGAAGAAAACAACAACAGCAAAAATGGCCCCTATAGCTACAGTCACAAATCTTAGGCAAAGATGACAGACACATCAATTGACAGAGGCAGGTGCTGGGATGTAGAACCCATAGCCCCAAACTTAGGACCTGTGCATCACATCAAAACTTTTTTTAAAAAAAAAAGAAAGAAAGAAAAAAGGAAGGAAAGAAGGAAGGAAGGAAGGAGGGAGGGAGGGAAGGAAGGAAGGAAGGAAGGAAGGAAGGAAGGAAGGAAGGAAGGAAGGAAGGAAGGAAGGAAGGAAGGAAGGAAGGAAGGAAGGAAGGTGGTGAGACCAGCTAGGTCGGGGAGACCCTAACCCAGTGGCGCTAGAGGAATTAAAGACACACACACAGAAATATAGAGGTGTAGAGTGGGAAATCAGGGGTCTCACAGCTTTCAGAGCTGAGACCCCTGAAAAGAGATTTACCTATGTATTTATTAACAGTAAGCCAGTCATTAGCATTGTTTCTATAGATATTAGCTTAAAGTATCCCTTATGGGAAACGAAGGGATGAGCTGAAATAAAGGGATGGGCTCTGGCTAGTTATCTGCAGTAGGAGCATGTTCTTAAGGCACAGATCGCTTATGCTATTGTCTGTGGTTTAAGAACGCCTTTAAGGGGTTTTCCGCCCTGGGCGGGCCAGGTGTTCCTTGCCCTCATTCCAGTAAACCCACAACCTTCCAGCTTGGGCATTATGGCCATCATGAACATGTCACAGTGCTGCAGAGATTTTGTTTATGGCCAGTTTTGGGGTCAGCTAATGGTCATATTTTGGGGGGCCTGTTCCCAACAGAAGAAGGAAGGAAGGAAAGAAGGAAGGAAGGAAGGAAGGAAGGAAGGAAGGAAGGAAGGGAAGGAAGGGAAGGAAGGGAAGGAAGGGAAGGAAGGGAAGGAGGGAAGGAAGGAAGGAAGGAAGGGAAGGAAGGGAAGGAAGGGAAGGAAGAAAGGAAGGAAGGAAGGAAGGGAAGGGAAGGAAGGGAAGGAGGGAAGGAAGGAAGGAAGGAAGGAAGGAAGAAGGGAAGGAAGGGAAGGAAGGGAAGGAAGGAAGGAAGGAAGGGAAGGAAGAAGGGAAGGAAGGGAAGGAAGGGAAGGAAGGGAAGGAAGAAAGGAAGGAAGGAAGGAAGGAAGGAAGGAAGGAAGGAAGGAAGGAAGGAAGGAAGGGGTTGAAATCACAGAGTGGGTGCTCTCTGAGAGGTACATGCAGTGACCAAGGGAAACAACGGAGTGAGCAGCAATTCTCCCAGCTTGTGGGACCGGATGATATAGACAGAATGGGCCTGACATTGAAGAATGCTCACTGTCATGTCACATTGCTTCCTGCACAGCAATGTGCCTCCCAGAGCTTGCACAGAGTTTGGAGGTCAGTTCCATACCGTGGAACCATATCTGTCTGGTCAAATTCCAGCTGCTTAATGAAGAAGGTTGTTTCTGGACAAACTTGGGCTGGCGAGGCTGTCACGCTTCTTAGTCACTTTCCCTCCTTTGGAATTTCCCCTCCTGGTCTCAGATGCCCAGAGCTGCTTAGGAAGCCCTCAGGGTGGTGCCTGATCAAGGCTGACCCCCTATAGACAGTGGTTTATGTTCCAGAATTTTCCCAACCTTTTTCCTTCCATCAAACTTTTAGGTCGGTTTCCTCTCCTGTGCCATCTAATCCAGGAGCCAGTAGTTACATGTGGCTGTTTATGTTTTAAATGCCAATTAATTAAAATTAGGCAAAAATTCAGTTTCCCAGTCTCACAAGCCACATTTCAAGTGCTGAAGAGCTGTATGTGGTTAGTGGCCACCGTATTGGACCATGTAAAGAATAGTTCCATCATCACAGAGAGTTCTATTGGACAATACTCGTCTATCAAAAAAAGAAAGAAAAAAGGAAGGAAAGAAGGAAGGAAGGAGGGAGGGAGGGAGGGAGGGAGGGAAGGAAGGAAGGAAGGAAGGAAGGAAGGAAGGAAGGAAGGAAGGAAGGAAGAAAGGAAGGAAGGAAGGTGCTGAGACCAGCTAGGTCGGGGAGACCCTAACCCAGTGGCGCTAGAGGAATTATTCAGCTGGCAATATATCTGACCAGTATATGGCATGCAGGAGGGGGAGTATTCAGAATGCCTCCAGGTTCTGCCTCCATGTATCCACTCCTCTGGCAAGCCCTCCTTTCACTCTTCCTTCAGATCCTACCTGCTGTTCTCTGAAAGTTCTGCCTCTGGAGATCTCTGTGCCCCTCCCCTCCTGGTCTTTTATCACCACAGATAACTGAGCTGTCTACCTTCCATCACTGTGCTGAAATCCCCAGTATGGCCTCAGACTTGCCAGCAGCTTCATGGTCATTGCTTATATTAACTAAAATATCAGGCTGGTGCAAAAGGAATTTTTGAAAACATTGAATTGAAGGTGAGGATTTAAAACAATCAGGGGCATGAAGTCCCTCAAACCATCTTCTGCTTGCTCTTCTTACATCCCCAGTACAGCAAGGAGGCCTCAGAGTCTCGAAGTTGAGAGCCAGCTAAGTGCATGAGATAAGGTTCCAGTTGACCTGCCTTTTACCCAGCCAATGGCATGCCTCTTTTAGGCCCAGCCTAATTCCCTGGAAGAACAATAGTTGTCACTTTTTTTTTTTTTTTTTTTTTTGAGACGGAGTCTTACTGTGTTGCCCAGGCTGGAGTGCAGTGGCGCCATCTCGGCTCACTGCAACCTCTGCCTCCCAGGTTCAAGCAATTCTCCTGCCTCAGCCTCCTGAGTAGCTGGGATTACAGGCACGTGTCACCGTGCCTGGCTAATTTTTATACTTTTGGTAGAGTTGGGGTTTCACCGTGTTGGCCAGGCTGGTCTCAAACTCCTGACCTCAAGTGATACGCCTGCCTCGGCCTCCCAAAGTGCTGGGATTAAAGGCGTGAGCCACGATACCCGGCTAATTGTCGCTATTGAACATCACATATGGGACAGGTGCACCCATCATCTCATTTAAGATAATTGAAATATTTCATTTAGTTGGGTATTGGGATGGTTTCTTTCACAGATAATTCCTGTGGTCTCTATTGGGATTAATTTAGTTATTAAGGCAGGGATAGAGGAAGGAAGCAAACACAGCTCAAGACCTTTGCAGATATTCCCTCATTTAATCCTTACAAAAGCCCCGAGTGTAAATCAGGCAGCTTTGCCCACATGAGTGTCCCTATCTCCAGGTTAGCACTGTCACCTGGGTCCCTGGATGGCAGTGACAGTAACAATAAAGAATAGCTATAATAATGATGTTTCACAGTTGCTTACCACTTGATGCTTTTCTCTAATGATGAACTATTTTAAACATATGCAAAAAAACACAACACCCAGCTACCCACCACCTAGATTGAACAAATGTTAACATTTACCATATTCATTTTAGATTAAAACAATTATTGCGACAGTTGTAGTGTCCTTTGTATTCTTCCCTGATTCCATTCCCCTTCCTCCTCCTCAGAGGTATGGATTATTCTAACTCGGTGTGTACATTTTTCAGCTGAGTGTAGGACTTTTATTGGTATGTGTATATTCAATAAACAATTCATAGTATTTTTGTGTGCTTAAAATTTACATCAATACTGATAAGATTTGGCTGTGTTCCCACCCAGATCTCACCTTGAATTGTAATGATCTGCACATGTCAAGGGTGGTACAGGTGGAGGTAATTGGATCATGGTGGTTGTTTCCCCCATGCTGTTCTCGTGATAGTGAGTGAGTTCTCGGGAGATCTGATGGTTTTATAAGGGGCTTCCCTCCCTCCGCCCTCTTTGACACTCATTCTCTCGCCTGCTGCCCTTCGAAGAAGTGCCTTCCGCCATGATTGTAAAAAGTTTCCTGAGTCCTCCTCAGCCATGTGGAACTGTGAGTCAATTAAACCTCTTTTCCTTATAAATTACCCAGTCTTGGGTATTTCTTCACAGCAGTGTGAGAACAGACTAATACAAATAATTTACACATTCTACAACTTTTTCTCTCAGCATTTTGTATTCAAGATTTATGCATATTGATACTTGTAAGATCTAGTTCATTTTATCTGCTGCATAATATTCCATTGCATGAATGAATCATGATTTTTTTTTTTTTTTTTTAGCAGAGATGGGTTTTTAAACATTAAGACCTTTATGAACAGGTGCTTGGAGTTTGTTGACTTCTTTGAAAAAATCAAGTTGTGAACTTTTATTAAAAATTAAAAATGAAGTTCTTAAAAATCTCAACTTGACCAGCTATGAAACAATTTAAAAACCTTTAAAGATGTATTGAGAAAAACCAGGCTTTAAAAACAAAAAAACACATTTGTTATTACCAAAAAGAGATATCTTTAGGTAAAATTAATAACCTAATGCTGCATAGATAATGCAGATAGTTCTATTTATCTGGTCAACGGGCAAAAAGCAAGCACTTAAGGTCTTCGGCTCCAATCTTTTGTTTATTTCTTATTGCTGGAATTTCATATTTCTTCTTGTTGGATGACTAAACTGTATAATGGTAGAGATGGTAAGCCGGCATTTAGCCCTCCCTGCTCAGCCTCGGGAGCAGACGAATTCTTGGCTGGTGGATGGGCTCCTTTTGTCTCTTTGCCATCTTGTGGTTTAGGGTTTTCTGGGCGTCTGTGTCGGTAATTGAAGTTGCGGAGGTACCGACGTTGAGGTGACTGCTGACCTTGGGTGTCACCTCCTTGATTTTCTTTATCCTCTTCATTGCCGTCTTCTCTAGGCTGTCTTTGGCGAGGAGGGCCCCTGCGGAACGGTGGTCTATATCCCCGATACATACTCTGCCTCACTAGTCTACCTTGTTCTCCTGCACCCTGGTTGTCAGCACCCTCCGTCACTCCTTCCTGCATGGGAAGGTTGGAATACTGTGGTGGACGCCCATAGGGTCTCCGCATGGAGTCAGGTGGGAACCTTTGCCTGTGGTAGGGCCGGTGTTGTTGGGCCTGGCCTTCGGGAGCACTCTGATCCCTCGTTCTTTTCCCCCACTCGATTCTGGTAATTTTGCTGGTAATTGCGTGGAGGACCCCTACGACGTGGACAGCGTCTATAATGGTTACAGTCTGCTGCATATGTACTGCCTTGAACTGGAACACCACCAGGACCTGTAACGGGTGCTGCCTCCGCACCCTTTTCTCCTTCAACCTCAAACTCCACAGTTTCTCCATCTCCTACACTGCGAAGGTACTTCCTGGGGGGTTATTCTTTACGGCAGTCTGGGGTACAAATACATCTTCCTTGGTGCATTCCTGTTGGTGAAACCATATCCGTTCCTTATATGGAACCATTTTACTGTTCCCACAACCTTCGTTGCGATGACCTTCTTGTCCCCGCCAGTAGGCGCCGCCTATGTGAGGCCACCCCGGACACCGCTCCCTGCACCGCTGCCCGTGGTGCCGGGCTTGGTGTCGGCGGCGCTGAGGGCGTGGGCGGCGGGCGGCTGCTGGGTCTCAGCCTCGCTGCTCATGGTTGAAATGATGGTGACTGGGGCCGGCTGCGGCAGCTGCGGCTCCTCCCGGGGTGTGATGGTAATTAGGCCGGCGGAGGCGGTGGGGTTGCGCCGGGCTCTCTGGTCTGCTCTCAGCTCCCGCTACCGATCGAACTCGAGATGGGGTTTTACCATCTTGGCCTGGAACTCCTGACTCAAAGTGATCTGCCCGCCTCAGCCTCCCAAAGTGCTGGGATTATAGGCACATGCCACCGTGCCCAGCCATCGTGATTTCTTTCTTCATTCTCCTGCTGATGGACGTTTCGGTTGCTTCAAATTTTTCACGGTTACAAAACAACGCTCCAATGAGCGTACTTGTATGCCTCTTCAGGCACATGCTCAGGAGTCCTGAGCTGTGTGTAACTTCAGCGTTCATGTGATTCCACATGGTCTCACGTTTAATCCTCATAAAGTCCCAGTACGTTTCATTGACTAGGTGTAATTGTCCTGTGATAGACATGAGGCAGTTCATAGACATTACAACTCACCCAAGGCAAGTCAACCGGCTTAATAAGGTGCTAACGTGTATTCCCTTAGTCCAACATCAACGGATGTGGTTCAAGTGATGGCCCTGGAACTTTCCAGTTGTGCAGTTTGAGGCAAGTTACTTACACTTACCGAGCCTCAGTTTCCTGTAGCACTAGGAATTATACCATTTGTTTTGTACTGTTGTTGTAAAGATTAAATCAATGTGTATAAAAAGCATCCAGCCCAGATTCTAGCATGTGGCAAGTGTATATTCCATATTATTTAAAACTAAGAATGATAAATGCTCAGAAATATTTTTAATAAAAGTAATGGATTATATGGGCATTTAATTCCCCAAATGTGACATTGTTTTTCCAATTTCCCCCCACTATTCTGAAACAAGCATAATTGTGTATAACTAGTTCCTCAGGATTGTACAGTATGCCAGCTTCTGTGACAGAAGAATGTGAACTAGGAACAAAGGCCACTAGGGCAGAAGCCATCTGATTGTTGTATAAGAAGGTGCATTTTGATAACTAATATTCACATGCCAAAGAAGGACTTTGCATGCCACCAGAACACAAACATATCTACATAGTAAAAAAAAAACAAAAAAACAAAAAAACAACAAAAAAAATCTCGTTCTTTCCCTTACCGTTTGTGAGCATCTCTTTGGAATTTGGTTTTCCTCATCTGCACAACAGATCTTTGTTCAAGAATCTCTGTTCAAGTGTATGCAAGTATATGTGAATGTATAAAATGCCCCATGGGGCCCTTAAGTAAGTATAGATCAGTATAGATCATTCAAACTAATTTTATTCAATGACGCTTGTTCTCAAGTTTCTTGTTCTGATTTTATTTAAATGTGTCAAGATCCCTTCAAGCAAGGCTTGGGTTTCCCACTTTCCTGAAATGTGCTTGGGGGAGGGTGGACATGTAATAACAGTAGACAGAGGTCAGATTTCAGAATTAGACAACTTGGGTTTGCCATATGCAAGCTGTGAGGCCGTTGGCAAATGACATCACCTCTCTGAGCCTACCTCACCTGACAAATGAGTGCAGAAATACCTGCTTCGTGAGGCTGTGGCAAAGATTTGATGAGGTCCTGTACACAAAACACGAACTCTACAAATATTAGCCTCCCTCCTCTTCCTCCTCTCCTGCTAAACTTAAGGCTACTGCCCTCTATACCAAAATTCAAGACGGCAAATTCTTTTCTTCTCCCTCTAAAGGCTTTAGATGCAGCAGCTTGTCATTTCTTCTTTACCACTAACACTTGGAAAGAGGAGGCTGTATCATTGGCAGTATTCTTTCTTTCCCAACTGTGCCAATTTCTCTGCAAACCATCAGCTCTTTATTTTGTGGCTGAGTTTTATAATTTACCAGTTGATGTGGGTATTTACCATCCTTGGAAACAGCCCAGGGATGCTTTTCTCTGGGGGTTTATCAAAACTGCTGAATTTGAACTCTTTCTGCCAAAGCCCCTTCTATAGGATTTGGAGTAGGTTTGTGGGTTGGCAGATGCTGTCATAGCAGGAGACATCCGTCCATAAAATGAGGGTTCCACTGAATATGCCAGCATGATGTGCCCATGCACCACCAGAGGGGACACCCAGCAGAGACCGACAGGTCAGGTACAACACAACCCCTCCCTGTTCTGTCAGGTGACACTGCAGCAGACGCAATGGAGCCCTTGGTAATCAATCAAGGTGTCAATCCAGATGGCCTGTGATGGAGGGATGGGGGCTATAGGAGGGCGGGTGGGTAATGAAGCTCTCACAGCTCTCTCCCGTGCATGGTTAATGCATGAGGCGACATTCAATCACCTCCCAGCGCAGAAGTTGGGAGCAGGAGAGCAGCTAACTGTGCACCTAACTACATCCCTACCCACACTGCTGGAGTCAGGCTGTAGCTGGACAGTGGCCTTGGACTGTTTCCCAGCACATTATTTCCGATGGGGCCAGAGAAGATTTCCCAGGGACTGGATTAAATTAGCTGGCATTCTTCCCTCACCCAGAAGGACATGGCAGCAGGGCTGCTGGGCTTGTGTCTCGTGTTGGGTGATGGCACAGGAGGTATCACTTTCAATCCTATACAACGCCGGAAAAGGCTGGTGTACAGGAGGAATATCAGGCATGAGGAACTGGGCCAGGATAAGAATAAGATTGGCAGGAGCACTCTTATTAGGCCAAGGCTGGGGACAAGAACCCAGGGAAGGCAGAGAGGCAGAAGCCATGTGAGGCAGAGAAGCATTTCACAAGTAATATGCTAACAAGAGTTGGCTGCAATGACTGCCTTTGAACAGAGTACCTACCTTGGTCCTGCTGTCCAAGGAAGCTGTCCACCATCCAAGCAGTCATCCATCCATTGCTCCTGGCCTGCAAGGGACCCAGCTGACTCCTCTCCTCCAGCTCTGGAGGTCTCTACACCCACCTGGGAGTGAGGGCAGGTACAGTTCAGTGCCATCAAGGGAGGTGGGAACTAGAAAGAATGCCCCATCTTCTTGGGCTTCTTTTCTTTCTGATTTGTTTTCTGAGGTCAGAGCTAGGAGTAGTTAACAGAGAGAGAGAATGCTATTCCAGGGTCAGGGGACAGTGAAAAATTCCAATGATAAGGAAAAACATCATCTATGCAGGGAGTTGCATGCAGTTTAGCAAGGTCTGGGCATGTGATTAGTGATGTCAAAGTTCACATGTCCCAAACAATTCCTCATTACGTGACTTCCCCCCGGTCTTCTCTACTCCTCAGTCCTTCTTACCTGGGGAGGAGTAAATGGAACTCCATCCTTGTAGCCTTCTAGTAACCCATGCCAAACCCTTTAAAGTCATCCTGACTCCTCACAAACCCCATATTTAATCTCTCAGCAAGTCTTGTTGCTCCTGCTTCACAAATTCCACCATCCAGCTCTAAACCAGCAGCCATTGTCTTCCTGCTGGTCTCCCTGCCTCCAGTGGTTCCCTCCAATCCACCGTCCAACCTGCCTCCTAAGTGATCTTCCAGAACATGTTACTTCCCTTTTAAGATCCCTCCGGTGGTTCTCTGCAGTTTTTTTCTTTTTGAGACAGGGTCGGTCTCTGTCCCCCAGGCTGCAGTGCAGTGGTGTAAACATGGCTCACTGCAGCCTCGATCTCCCAGGCTTAAGCTATCTGCCTACCTGTCCCCCAAGTAGCTGGGACTACAGGTGGCCATCATACCCAGCTAATTTTTTGTAGAGATGAGGTTTTGCCATGTTGCCCAGGCTGGTCTTGAACTCCTGGGTTCAAGTGATTTGCCCACATCGGCCTCCCAAAGTGCTGGGATTACAGGTGTGCGCCACCATGCCTGGCTGTCTGTCCTCTATAGGATAAAATGAAATCTCCTTTATATGGCTCATAATGCCTTTTGTGATATGACCCCTTCTTACTTTCCAGGCTCCTCCTTCAACATTGGCCCTACCTTTGCCCCAATAAACACAGCCCAGGCCATTTATTTTTTCATTTTATTAATAAGCCATTCATCAAATATTTATTGAGTGATTACTAAGTGCCAGACCCTGTTGTGGGTACTGGAAATGCAGCAATGCAATAAACAAAATGAATTATCTGCCCTCAAAAAGCTTAGATTCTCTATGGGTTGGGGGAAGTAGGACAGAAGTATTTAAACAGACAAATGCACGGTACATCCGATAAGGGCTAGAGGAGATAAAGCAACGCAGGAGAATGATTGGTAGAGGTTTCTGGTATTCATCCATATTCAGTTGTTCCCTCCTTCCAGACTACGACATAGGAGGGTCACCCTTCCCTACGCCCCTCACCCCTTGCAGCTAGATGGAGGCATGCGGTTAGTTCTTCCAGTGGGTTGTGTCCCTCATTGGTGCAAGATGTGCCAGCATTCACTTTCCCTGCAGGAACCAAGGAGACCATGTGTACCAGTACCAGTAGCTACAAGATGGCAGAGCCTCCTTCAGCCTGGATGGCAGAGTTGCTACTTGGAGGACAGTGGTGCTGGCAAGTTGGTCAGCCTGCAGCAGAACTTGGGAGAGGGACAATAACAACCTAACTGGAGGCAGTGTGTACTAGGCTGCCTAGAGAAATACCTGAGACTAAGTAATTTATAAGAAAAGAGGTTTAATTGGCTCATGGTTCTGCAGGCTATACAGGAAGCACAGCAGCATATGTTTCTGGTGTGGGGAGGGGGGTGGCTCAGGAAGCTTCTAAGCATGGCAGAAGGCAAAGGGGAAGCAGGCCCATCACATGGTGAGAATGGAAGCAAGAAAGAGAGCATGGTGGGGCGGGGAGGTGCCACACACTTTTATATGACCAGATCTTGTGAGGACTCACTATCACGAGGACAGTACCAAGAGGATGGTGCTAAACCATTCCTGAGAAACCATCCCCACAATACAATCACCTCCCACCAGGCCCCACCTCCAAAACTGGGAATCACATTTCAACATGAGATTTAGGCCGGGAACAAATATTCAGACTATATTACAGTGGCAGTGAGGATGGAGCGGGAGGGGGCCAGGATCAAAAACTCTTTTAGGAAGTAGGACTTATAGCAGAATAACCAAGGGGTTAAGGATGAGACAGGAGGCTGGGATGAGTCCCTGGATGGGTGCCTGGGTGACCTAAAGAACACAGAAGATGAGGTTCCAGGGCTGGGGGAGAGATGATGAATTCAGCATGGGGCATGGGGAATTTGAAGAGTGTTTTGGAGCCATCTCATAGGTATTTGGATCTGAGTCAGGCACCCAGAAAAGTGGTCTGTGGTGTTTATATAAACTGAGGAGTCCATGAGAGGCAGATGATATTTGAAGCCATGGTAGTCGCTGAGATGACCCAGGAAGAGGGGCAGAAGCAGAAGGAAAAAAAGCAGAGAGCCTCCCAGCATTAAAAGGGGCAGGTAAAGATGTCCTCAAGGAAGACTGAGGAGGAGTAGCCAAGGTGTTATGAGAAGAGCAGGAAAGATTATGGTATAAGATGGGCTTCTCAGAGTTCAACATATACAAATTGCCTGGGGATTTTGTGAAAATGCAGATTCTGGCTCAGTTGGTCTGGGGTAGAGCACAAGATTCTGCACTTCCATAAGGCTCCAGGTGATGTTGATGCTACTGGTCTGTAGATCACACGTTGAGTAGCAGAGATGTAGGAGAAATCATGGGAGAGACTTTTCAGGAGGATAAAGTAGTTGGCTATGACAGGCATGCAATGCTTGCCTGTCTAAGGTAGGAGCAGAGAATGAGGAGTACTGAGCTGTTTGGGATTGAGAAATTCCAGGGCAAAAAGACCCTGCTCCTAGTGACCAGGATTACTTGGGCCAGGTAATGCCATGAGACTGAGCTGCATTCTTGGATTTTGAAGCACATGCTTGCTCCTCTCGGCATTTGGTAGAAGGTTCATGTCTCTTGGGACCCTCAGGCAGAGCAGGTGTGTCCCCTCCACCATGTAAGTAGGGCCAGGGCTGTTTGAGCCGACCTCTGATAAATAAACCTGGATGGGCTCTCTAGACTCTCCTTATCCTGTTGATGAGTCTGCACTAATGTTTTAAGCTGCCTTCTGCATGACATGGTCCTGCAGACACCTGACCCATGGGCTTCCTTAGCTGTTGCACATGTCAGCTAGAGGTACCTTTGGAAGGCAACAGTGTGAGTTCCTCTTCCACGACAACCCCACTTCTGAGAAGGACCCAGGATGCCAGGCTGGAGAGGGAGTTCTCCACTCCAACCTTCTCTGGCTTCCTCCAAGGGCACATACCTCAATGAGACACTCGAAGTGCTCCACAATTTGGCCCTTATTCTTAACTCCTACATCTTCCTTAGGCCTCTGTTCCATTCTTCTGGCTCTCTTCTCCTCCAGCCCCAACAATCTACATCCCCTTCCTAGAAGACACCTTGAAATATTGTGCCTTCTTTCTCCACTCTCATATCCGCCAACATTTCAGGGTCCAGCTCAAATTCTACCTCCTCAGGAAGCCTTCCCAGATTTCCCTGTCAGAATGAATCTCTCCTAGCAATAGGACGCACCATTTGCGTTTCTGTTTTAGCATTTCCCACAAGCTGCTTTTGTTCATCGACTGGTTATACACATTTCTTTGCCAACCAGTTTATGAGCTTCTGGGAGCTGAAGGCCCTGCCATGTTCATCTCTGTGTCTGGGGATGCTGCATATGGTTGCTTAGGTTGGACACTGCACAAGAGTACCCAGCTGAGGGGGAGCTGGTGGGAGCTGATGTAGCCTGACCTCTGCTCCCTGGCAAGGGTCTGGGTTGACCCAGAGAGAGAGGTGACTTTTTCTATTTCACACAAAGGTGCTGTACAGGGTAGAAGGAGGCTGGTCTGTATCCCTCTCAGTCCATGATTGTTTTGCTTTGTAGGTGACAGGGGCTTCATGATTGTTGTTGGAGTTGATGCTTTCCTGAGCTGAACAGCAAATAGAAACACTTTTATTCCATTGATAATCAGAAGCCCTCTCACTCCCTCTCCTACTTCTGTCTCTCTGGACCCTCAAGCGATCTACTTTGTTATTCTGGAGAGGCCGTGCTTCTCTGAAAGGGTTTTTAAAATGCTGTCAAGATCCTGACACCTATCTGGAAAGATCTCAGTGCCTCCCTCCCAGACAGCCTCTCTCTGTCCTCAGGCGGGATCTCATAGCTGGGCCCCATCTCTGGGTGGCTGGTAGAAGACTATTACCCGAATCGTATGAGAACTGTGTGTAGCTGAGTAGATAATTGTACATATTTCCCCCCTACAAAGTGAAACTGTCCATTTTCCTATTTCTACCCAGTCTGGCCCTGGGTGTTGCCATAGATCCCCACCCTTTGCCTAGCTCACATGGGGAAATCTTGTTAATAAGAAATTTCCTTTGGGGGTATCCTGAGGCCACTTGGACACCATGTCCAAAAGTCATTACAGGGAGAGAGAAAAGGGGAGTTCGCCCACACGTGCCCTCTTGCCTGCTGCCATTAAGACGTGACTTTGCTCCTCCTTGGCCTTCTGCCATGATTGTGAGGACTCTCCAGTCATGTGGAACTGTGAGTCCATTGAACCTCTTTCCTTTATAAGTTACCCAATCTTGCGTATGTCATTATTAGCAGAGTGAGAACAGACTAATACAGAGAGAATGAAGGAAGGTGGGGGAGACAATGGAGGCAAGCTGGCCTTTCTGCCTGAGGCCTGAGTGCCTCTGAGGCTGTGAGACACCTGAGAGAGCTGTTCCTGAAAGCCCATTTATCAGAGGTCCTCCGGTGGGGCTTGGCCTTCCAGCCTCCTGCCCTTCGGACTTTATCTTTGCTGCCTCCTCAGACACTTCCTGGGCTCCTCATCTCTGTGTGTCCCGGTGGTCACCTTACTTCTTGAAAGTCTCTGCTCTCCTGGTTCCCACAATATTGCATACTCTGGGGTCTTATGCATCCATTCCCACCCAGGTATCCATGTCTCCTGTCCCACTGCCCACCCACTGAATGTTGGGGGACCTCTGCTTTCACACTGCGGGCTTCCCTGGCTGGCCAGTGGTGTGGTGTGTGGCCTCAGAGCTCTTCTATGCCTTGACCACTATGTGAGTACACACTTGTAAATTATTTTTAAAATAAAAATGGTATGCTATCTGCAATGGCTGTATTTTGTTTTGTTTTGTTTTTTTCTGAGACAGAGTCTTGCTCTGTCACCCAGTCTGGAGTGCAGTGGTGCCATCTTGGTTCACTGCAGGCTTCGCCTCCTGGGTTCATGCCATTCTTCTGCCTCAGCCTCCTGAGTAGCTGGGACTAGATGGAATCTCGCTCTGTTGCCCAGGCTGGAGTATTGCAGCACAATCTCGGCTCACTGCAACCTCCGCCTCCCAGGTTCAAGCAATTCTGCCTTAGCCTCCTGAGTAGCTGGGACTACAGGCACACACTGCCACGCCTGGCTAATTTTTTGTATTTTAGTAGAGACAGGGTTTCACTGTTGTGGCCCAGGCTGGTCTTGAACTCCTGAGCTTAACAATCTGCCTGCCTCGGCCCCCCAAAGTGCTAGGATCACAGGAGTGAACCACCACACCCAGCCGGTGTTCTTGATTTCAAAGGGTAGCATCACCGTCCTCTAGTACCCAAAGCAGAAGTCTAGAATTACCCTTGATTCTTCCTAACCCTCACACTTTCCAATTTAACCTCCTAAATAGTTCTGGAATCGTCCTGCTTCTCTATTTCAATTACCTTTACCTACTTAACATCTCTCACCTGGATCATTATAATCATTTTTCTAATTGGTCTTACTATCTCCTGGTTGGTTTCTTTTCAATTAATCCTCTATACTATTAAAAATATGTGCTCTTATTGAGATAGAGTTCATATAAGATTCACCATATTAACCATTTTAAAATTTACAATTCAGTAATGTTTAGTGTATTTACAATGATATATGATTATTATCACTATCTAACCCCAGAAAATTATACCAGTGCTTTTTGAACTGTTAGCCTTGATCTATTGGTAGTTTGTGAAATCAGTTTAGTAGTTTGCAACCACAACCAATACGCGTTTCTTCTTTTTTTTTTTTTTTTGAGACTGAGTCTCTCTCTGTTGCCCAGGCTGGAGTGCAGTGGTGTGATCTCAGCTCACTGCAACCTCCACCTCCCAGGTTCAAGCAATTCTCATGCCTCAGCCTCCTGAATAGCTGGGATTACAGGCATGCGCCACTGTACCTAGACCACTATATGTTTTAAAAAAATGAAGTAGCTGTAGTATAGCTAGACCAGCATAGCATAGGCTAGGATAGAATAGCATAGCATAGACTAGGATAGACTAGAATAGCATAGCATAGACTAGGATAGACTAGAATAGCATAGTGTAGACTAGGATAGACTAGCATAGCATTGACTAGACTAGGATAGACTAGCATAGCATGGACTAGACTAGGATAGACTAGGATAGAATAGAAGAGTAGAGTAGAATAGAATACAGAACACTGCAAACAGTGAAAAGTGAAACTACTGTTTCATGAAACTTATTTCAGTTAGACTTTTATGTGTGTTCATGGTCATAGTTTAAATGAATGTATTACTGTGGGTCATGATGAAAAAGGTGGAGAATAGCCATTGTGAGTCTACACTATTCAGCTAGAGTGATTTTAATTTGTAACTCTGAGTGTGTCCCCTACCTAATGCCTATCAATGGTTCCCTAGCTTGATCACTCATTAATTAGGAAATATCTAGTGAGAGTCTATTGAGTGCTAGTCACTGTTCTAGGTGCTGGGGACAGAGCGGTAAACAAGGCAGACAAAAATACCTGTCCTTGTCAAGTTTATATTCTAGTTGGGTGAATATAATATAGAAATAAACAAGAAAAGCATATACATAAGAAAATTATATAGTATGTTGAGGTGGTAGGTGCTGTGAAAGAAAACTACTGAAAAGGGTCAGGAGCTTCAGGAGCGTGGAATGAGGACCGGAGGGTGCCGTATGGTGGTCTGGGCAGCCTCATGGAGAAGTAACACTTCAAGAAGACTTGAAGGGGGTGAGGGAGTGAGCCGTGAAGGTATCTGGGAAAGGCACATTTAGGGCAGAGGGAACTGCAGTGCCAAGGGCCTGGGCAGGAGCTGCCTGGGTGGTTTGAGGGAGAGGGAGAATGTGGTGAGAGGGTACAGGGGGGTGGACATGGGAAGGAGATAAGATCAGACAGGCACCTGGAAGCCAGGCTATGTTGGGTCTGTGGGCCGTTGTAAAGACACTGCAGGGGAAACTGAAGTAAAACCTGCAGAGCTTTGAGTAGAGGAGTGATATGCTCTGGGCTACATTTGAAAATATAGGGTTCAATCCTCTTAAACAGGTCCGAGGCCCTTTATATTTTGTTCTAAAATATAAAGATCCAGACTCATTTCTTGCCATTTCTATCAGCAACACCAAAATGTTCACAGTTTTTCCATGATATTTCCCCCTTCTGGGACTCTGCCTGGACGGCTGTGCCTCCCGTCCCTCTCTTTGGCCTGGCTCACCTCTACTCATCCTTTAGCAACCAGCTCAGACACCACCTCCTATTACAACCTCTCCCCCTAGGCTGGGAGACGTACCTCCCACTCAGCCTGCTAGCACCTTCTCTCTCTCCATCAGTAATGTACTTCATTGTACTCGAACTCACGTGTCTGTGTTCTTTCAAATTCTTGATTCCCCGGGAGGTTCAGGATCTTGCTTTTTGCATCTTTTTACCCCCATTCCCTATGATAGTGGGGCACATAGGGCATGCATGCAATACACAAATGGTGGTTGAACGATCTGTGGCTGATGAGGATTCCACAAGGTCTGAATCAAGTTTCCAAGGCCACACAGCACAGTGCTCCCCATGCCCTGCCTGGTGCTCCTTCCGCCATACCACGAGACTCCTTTCCCAGGGTGCTCTGAGGCTTTCCTTATGGGGAGGGGTGTGATTCCCCATTGTCCCTGGAAGAATTTAATTTAATAGACGAGACAAAAACTGCGTGGCGGGAGGGGTGGAGGTGGGGAAGATGCTCAGAGAGGCGGCAGCCTGCTTAAGGTTACACTGTGCTCATTGAACTTGGGAGTCCACTTGCAGCGTCTGGCTCTGCACCGAGGTAAATGTACATGGATACTCCACTGGGCCCAGCTGTATCTCTTCTCCATGGAAGATCCCCTTTCACCCAAAGCGCTTCATCAATATTACAACCAGAGAAGGGGGGCCAGCCTGGGCTTTTCTGTGGCCTATGGTGCAGACTGGGCCTTTGACATAATTTGGGAGCAAACTTGGGGACCCCTTCAGGCATCTGAGGGCATCCTGCCCTGGGCCAGCTTACCAAAGCTTGGAGGTTAGGAAGGAGGACAGTATGTTTCCCTATCCTATAGTGAGAAAGACTCACAGTATACACAAGGCCAGGCCACTGTTGAAAATGAAATACACCATTTCCCTGCCTAGTAAAACTGGTAGCTTTCCTTTCTTTCTCCTCTGTCTTCCTGTAGGCGACCAAGCATCAAACTTTCTGTATACAGTGTAAAGTGCTTCTTCCAATAATCTTTGCAGCCTAGATTTACAGTTTGTCCTTCCCAGGTCTATTTCCTTATAAATATTCCAAGGTGAGGCTGCCAGAGCGTGATTTATTTACAAGAGGTATCACTTCTTGCAGCTGTGCATGGTGTCCAAGTAAATGGCTGACTCCAGCTCTCACCAAACTCAGCCATGTTATCTATTTTAGATGAGACCAGGGTGATTCACTCTCTCTCTAGTTTCAACTCTCGCTGAGCTAAAACGATTTCTGCTTTAAAACTGTCCAGAATGTGGGAAAAACAAAACAAAACAAAACAACAAGCCTTGTTATTCAGATAGAGACAGTCAGATGGAGAGAGAGACAGAGACTACTCGTCTTATCTGAATGCTGTCACGGAGAAAGCACACCCTGACACCACAGCCTGGAGCCGCCTCAAAGCTTCCCACCCAAAGAGGAAGCCCTACAAAAGAAATGGAGGAGAACCCCCCTGTACCCTGCCAGCTCTGTCTTACTAAAGGGATGTATCATTCAATACCTTTCCAGGCTTCCCCATTCCCTCCCAATAGTTCTAAAGCTCTTGCGGGCCAAGGACTCCTTTGAGATTTCCCAGAAAAATATGCATGTCCACATATGCCTAGGATTTCAGGAGGGTGCAGGGGAGTGAAGGGAGGCAGGTGCTGCGGGGTCCAGAGGGGAAGCATCTTAGGGGGTTGCAGGGTTGGAGAACAGGCTGTGTGGACAGGGCCAGGGCTAGGACCCTGGGTTGGATGTGGCTACGGGGAGGATATGAGAGGGCATTTTAGGCAGGAGCGAGGCTAAAGGTAGAGGAGCTGAGATGCAGCTGGCTTGCCTGCAGAGCCGCAGTGAAGGGAACAGAGCTAGTGCTTGTTGACCACCTATTGTGTCCCAGCCACTATGATATGTGCTAAAGGGCTGTAAACAGGCGTGCTCCCTTGCCCGAAGGAACGCAGAGTCTAGCGGGCCAGGCAGCCAAGGACTGGGGCAGCATTAACCATGATATGGTCAGAATGAACTGCAGTCCCTCTCAGCAGGGAGTAAAGCCCTGAGGCTGCAGATGGGAGTCGGTGACCCCTGATAGTCTTCATCACTGGGGCAGGCCCCGACGGCAGGGATGGGACAGGCCAGGCCTTTTGATGTGTCCTTGGCTGCCCCTCTCCATTTAGGGGCTGGACGCTGGGCTCAAATGGGCGACGTTCCAGGGCTTTCAGTGGTCCAGAGATCCCAGCTGGTTCCAGCTCCTCAGAGCAGACATAAAGCGGGTCATTTCTTGCTTTCTGGCATGGTGACTCAGCTGACAAAAATAACTCACGCTAGCAAAAGCTCTTTCTGCATCTTGTGGGCTGGGAACGGGTACTAGGAAGGATAAAAACTGCTAAGCAGTGAAACAGGACTCCTCCATCTGACTCAGCCACGGAGACACATAGAGAGACAGACACAGAGCGACAGTAAGAGACAGAGACAGAAGCGGAGACAGAGACATAGAAAGACAGAGTCAGACACCCCCACAGATGTGTTCTGAGAAACTGGGGCTTCTTCTCACACTGAAGCCAAGGCACTCCTCATTTCTAGACTCAGCAGCTGGGGAAGTCACAGGGCTCAACTACCAGGGAAAACAGTTTACAGGTCCCAGGACTTAGAACGCTTTCCCAGGTCTACAGAGCACAAGGTTGTTCGACCCCCTGCAAATGGACTTCTCCCAAAGCCAGTTCCTGTGGCAACTCCCAACTCTTGCAGACTCCTGCAGCCCCCTTTACTCGGCTTGAGTGTGGCCTTCTGCATTCTGCTCCCAGGAGCCTTTTGTTTTGGTCCCTGGGCGCAGGGTCTGAATGTGTACCTAGGATAACTTACCACATGCCTCTTTCCAAAGACTGCCTTGTTCTGTGAGTTGGAATTCGCTAATGAGGAGGGATGCCATCTGTCTTTCCCACTTACCCACATCCAGTCCACCCACCAAAGCTCATTTCATCCCCCTTCTTTCATTTACAGTCAGACAAGGAAGTTCACATTTTCAAATGGGTCTGGTGCTGTGCTGGGTGTGGACAACATCCTTTCCCTCCACCTAGACAATAATCCAAGACAGGTATTATTTAACACACGAGCCAACTGAACTTAAAGAGAACAAATGAGGCCAGGCATGATGGCTCACACCTGCAATCCCAGCACTTTGGGAGGTTGAGGAGGGCGCAGCAGATCGCTTGAGCTCAGGAGTTTGAGACCAGCCTGGCCAATATGGCAAAAAATACAAAAAATTATCTGGGCGTGGTGGCACATGCCTGTAGTCCCAGCTACTTGGGAGGCTGAGGTGGGAGGATTGCTTGAGCCTGGGAGGTAGAGGTTGCAGTGAGCCGAGATCGCACCACTGCGCTCCAGCCTGGGTGACAGAGTGAGACCTTGTCTCAAACACAGCAACAAAGAGGATTAATGATTTGCGCAAGACTGCACCACTGGTTAGAGTGGAGCTGGAATTTGGGCCCAATGCGGTGTTGTACCACATCCCATGGGATGCCTCCTGTGGTATTATACTGCATCCCATGCCTGTGGCTGCCATTGGACCCCATCCCTGCCTGTGTACCTCTCAGAGTTTGACATGCTCTCGGAGCCTGGACAACTCATCTGAAAATGAAAATTTTATCATTGGAAGGTCTCTTGTCCTATATAATTGGGACTAGTAGTTGGTTGGTTAACCAAAGAATTTGATCAAGGTGAGAAATCATAAAACAGGACACATACAACCTCTTTTGGTGTGGATCAAGGGCCTTTTCTCAAAGAACCTGGTGATGAAAATTCTACTTTTCTGTCTTGCGTAAGCTACGCTAATAATTTCCAGTGTGTTTTCATAAAGAAGAGAGAATCCAACATACTCTTGAAGCAATTTGAGTGCAGAATCCTTCTAGATTTATACAAACTTGCTCTTGTTTTTTTACAGTTATCTCGTCCACAGCTCATTCAACAAGTTTCTTAGTGATTCACTTTTATCAAGTCTTTCCTAAAGCAATGTGTTTGACATAAAAAGCAACAATGTCTTTTGTTCCACACTCTTCTTTTTTGGTTTATGTTCCTTTTGGTTAAATTACATAATCATGGTGTCAAGTATAAGTGGTATGGCATAAATAGATTTGGGAACATGAATAACTGATTCTCAGTGAATGTTCTACTCATTTGGAGAGCAGAAGTGTGGAGGCATGTTATAGATAAGCTGCTAGCTGGGATCATCAGCTGCTGTGTTTGGGGCAGAGAATGGAAGCTGGTTAACCTGGCCAGTCATGGGGAATGCGGTTAAGAGGCTCTGCACAGGACCTGATGGAAGGGTTGGGGTGAGAGCCAATGGAGATACCAGGTGAAAGGATTGAGTAAAGTGGTATCTGTATATAAGCCATCTTCATGATTTTGAAGCCTTCCCTGGTGCTGCAGCCCACATGGTCCTCTCCTCCCATGAACCTTCTTCCCTGGGGAACATTAGAGAGCCCCCAACCAGCAGCCAGGAGACCCAGATCTAATCCCAGCTCTGCCACTTCCTACCTCTGTGAGTTTGGGCAAAAGGCTTAATCTCATCAGCCAGGTTTTCTTCTCTGTACACTGAAGGAATTGGGTAAAATTGTCTTGAAAGTCTCTTCTGGCCCTGTTCTGAGAATCCCAGGGCCAGGTTTCTTACTAACTCCACTCTTCTCTTTGGGGTTCTCAGTCACCCCCAGGGTTCTAGAACACTCCCCATCTGATATGGTTTGGCTGTGTCCCCACCCAAATCTCATTTTGAATTCTAGCTCCCATAATTCCCATGTGTCATGGGAGGGACCCAGTGGGAGGTAATTGAATCATGGGAGCGGGTTTTCCTGTGCTGTTCCCGTGATAGTGAATAAGTCTCATGAGATCTGATGGTTTTATAAATAGGAGTTCCCCTGCATATGCTCTCTTTGCCTGCCACCATGTAAGTTGTGACTTGGCTTCTCATTTGCCTTCTGCCATGATTGTGAGGCCTCCCCACCCCATGTGGAACTATGAGTCAACTAAACCTCTTTGCTTTATAAATTACCCAGTCTTGGGCATGTCCTTATTAGCAGTGTGATAACAGTCTAATACACCATCCCAAACCATATCAACAGCCTTACCTGTGTGCTGTGCTGAGTGGCAGGAGAGCACCCTGTTTCCATCTGTTACCTGGTGCCCTACAAGTGGGATGGCCTGACCTCTCATGGATGACCAGGTGAGAGTTTTTAGACCCACCAAATACCAAACCATATTATCAAACAAAGATTATTAAAACTATGTGACTTTGGAGCAAAATGGACCTCTTATAAGAATACAGTATATGATAAAGGAAGCATCACAAAACAGTGGGAAAGGATATAATATTTGGCATTAGAAAAGTTGGATAATAGTTTGGGGAGAAAAAAATTTAGGC
The DNA here is from genome assembly GCF_003255815.1 of Theropithecus gelada. NCBI lineage: Eukaryota > Metazoa > Chordata > Mammalia > Primates > Cercopithecidae > Theropithecus > Theropithecus gelada. Next base: position 38,268,816 of record NC_037674.1, on the reverse strand, counting down.
CCGCATCTCAAACTATACATTAAAGTAAATGATGGGTTATTTTTAGATGCAAGATTGCTACAGAAAAAACACAAGAGAAAATATAACTGAATGTTATTAAAGCCTTGGAGAGCGATGCCTTTGAAAGTCTAGAGTCAATAGAAAATTCACAAAGGAAAAGAGAAATCAATTTCATTTTGTAAAAATACATAAAATCAATTTGTAAAATAAATAGGCAAATGAGAGAAACAGATAAAACATGAGGGGTTTATATGTTTATTAAAAACTCATGTACATCAGTAAGAAAATCATTAATAATTTGTAATAAACAAATGGGCAGAACACATAGGTAAGTTACAAATGAGGAAATTCAACTGGTATAGAAAAAACCCAAACCTTTCTAGTAGTTAAATGAATGGACATTAAAATAAGAATTAAGAATCCACTAAATGAAGCAGAACATTAAAAAACTTGGCAGATCTAGTGCTGCTGAGGATAGGGCAAAATTGCTAGATGGGAATATAAATCCCAGCCCTTTGGAAACCAATTTTACTACCCAAAATTTTAAAATTGCCTTGCTCCCTTTGACTCAACTTCTAGAAAAGCATCCTAAGAAGATACTAAATATGGATAAAGTTATTTTTAATGAAGATATTCATTGCATAATTTTATGAAACATATGTTACAAATGAGGGAAGAGTTAAGTATTGTGAAGTATACTGACCCAATTAACTATTTTGCAGACATTAAAAGAAACAAGAGGCTGGGCATGGTGGCTCATGGCTGTAATCCCAGCACATTGGGAGGCTGAGGTGGGTGGATCACCTGGGGTTGGGAGTTCAAGACTAACCTGACCAACATGGAGAAACCCTGTCTCTACTAAAAATACAAAATTAGCCAGGTGTGGTGGCGCATGCCTGTAATCCCAGCTACTCGGGAGGCCAAGGCAGGAGAATCACTTGAACCCGGGAGGTGGAGGTTGCAGTGAGCCAAGATCATGCCATTGCATTCCAGCCTAGGCAACAAGAGCAAAACTCCATCTCAAAAATAAATAAATAAATAAATAAATAAGAAAAACAAGACTACAGCAAGGTAGAAAATTAAGTTTACAAAAAAAAAAAAAAAAGAAAGAAAATTATGTTTACATAGCAAGTCAGTTAATCTCTCTGAGTTTCAGGTCTCTCATTAATAAGGTACAGATAATAATAATACTACCTTCCTCATCTGGTTGTTTTGTGGACTAAATGAGATAATATGTGGTATGTGTTTAACCCAGCACTTTGGCTATGGTAAACATGTAGTAAATGTTAATGTTATTGTTTTCGTGATTGTCAAATATAGTTAATACAAATGGAATATGGAAAAATTGATAATAGCTGTGTTAGGGTGTTGGGATTATAGGTGATAATATATTGCCTTTTTCTTTTCCAAACTTTATTATTGATATGTTTTGTTTATAATCTTAACAGCTTTATAGAGGTATACGGACATATAAAATTTACCCACTTTAAGTGTGCAATTCAGTAGTGTTTAGTATATTGACAGAGTTATACAATCATCACCACAATCCACCACCCTAAAAAGATCCCTCATGCTCGTGGGTAGTCACTCCCCAGCCCAGGCAACAACGAATCTGCTTTCTGCCTCTATAGATTTACCATTTCTGGATGTTTCATATAAATAGAATTATAGGATATGTGATCTTTTGTGTCTGGCTTATTTTAGTTTATAATTTTTAGGAGTTCAAAAACATAGTTTGCCACTGTCATTGTAAAACAAAAACAAAACAAAAATACAACAAAAAGCAACTTCTTAGCATGATTTGCATTTTTAACCAACCTACTGGCATTAGCCACGGTCCTGCCAGGAAACAGGTGGCTCACTCATAAAGGATAACGGGCGAGTTTAACGAAGGGACTATTTACAGAGAGGTCAGGTGAGAGGAGCCAGGGGTTCAGTGAGAAACAGTCCCTGCCCCTGGCCCTAAAGAGACCAAAGGGAAGAGTAGTGTTGCTGGGGCCTGGAGAGGGTTGTACCATGAAGGAGAGGCTGCCTGGAGGAAGCCATGGCCTGGCAGAGAAGGCAGCCATGGCCAAGACTGTGACTGGGCAGGATAGAGCTGGGGACTGTTGAGAATAAACACCCCACCCTCACTCTCTGTCCTCCATCCGAGCTGCTGCTGGCACTTGAGGCACTGAACCTAACTGGAAGGCAGCTGCCCAGGAGCCCTGGTGCTGCCGCCCACAGAAGTCAGCCTCCAGGGCCAGAGCAGGGCAGAGAAAGGCCGAGAGCAGGTCTAGAGGGGCCAACGGAGGCAAGTTAGCAAACCACTTTTCCCAGCGTGCCACCCGACCTCTCTAACCTCCTACATTGTGCACTTAATCACCCAGAAGTACTCGGGATCCTTTTCAGGTGCCAGGAACAGTGACATCCTCTTGCCTGTTTCCATGCTGGTACCCGAGCCTGGAATGCTCTTTCTGCCTTCCTGCCTTCGACCCTGGCTCAGGCACCTCCAGGGGTGGGGAAGGGGATTCTCACCTGTGGGCTCCCACCATAGGCGTTTCGTTCTCCTGCCAGAGCATCAGCACACTTGGCTGTAATTATTTGCTGGCATGACTATTCTCTACACAAAACCACATTTCCCTGGAGGGGAATGGCTGTTTTATACATGGTGCCTGGAATAATGCCTGTCATATGGTAGGTGCCCAATAAATATTTCTTAAATTGAACAACATCCTCTATTTTGTGTTTCTCCCACCCCTACCGTCTACTGGTTTAGAGAATTTATTTTAGTATGCTGTTGGGTGATGAACAATTTCAAATGTGAGAGTTTCTCTCTGAGATAAGTAAATTCCTCTGATTTTAGAAAGATGCGAACAACCTAACGGTGGAAAGAACAGGTGTGACTGTCTCTTTTGAACAGATGTGATGCGATTTCCTTACAGTTGTAAGTGGTTTCCATTGTCTCGCTATTTTCTCTATGGTATTTCTCCCACATAAAGTCAACCTCGCTAACCTTTTTGCTCAGCTCTGAATGGGACTTGTCATTTCTGGTTAGGGAGACATTAACCACCCTTCAGACAGACAAAGAGCGAAATGAAGTGAACCCGGGGCGCGCACCCACAATACAGCTAAGGGGAACTCAGGCGAGAAAAGAAACCTTGCTTTTGAAATTACCAGACCGTTCTCCCACTTAGCTAGTTCTCAAACTCATGCAAGAATCTTCAAGGGAAAGAAAAAAAACTCAGTGATTTTCATACTCAGGCACCCTCCCGGCTGAAGTAGATGCTTCTATGTGCAGCCTTGAGGCCAATGGCATTTCCTGACTGGCTGCCACAGTGAACATTCTGTCAGGGGCGTTGTGCTCCAAATATTGTCCCTGGCAGAGTGTCTCTGGGCTGACACCCAGTTTTCCTGCCTGACAGGCCGGAGGATGCTTGGGAGGCCACAGAATTGGGATGAGTGCCACAAAGCAGGCTGGAGAAATTCTAGTTGCTGGGCCTAGGGGCAAAGTTAGTTCTCTGGAGAAAGGAGAGAGGATGGTGTTTGGGAGGGTGACTACTGGTTCCCTAGAAAAATACAAAATGACTATAATGTCACCCAGATTACCATGAAAATGTCCCTTTCAGGAATAATTCAGAGAGGCAGACTGGTATAGTGAGAAGATGATCCTTTGAGAAGACCCATGTTGAGGCCGGGCGCGGTGGCTCATGCCTGTAATCCCAGCACTTTGGGAGGCCGAGGTGGGCGGATCACTTGAGGTCAGGAGTTCAAGACCAGCCTGGCCAACATGGCAAACCCCCGTCTCTACTAAAAATACAAAAATTAGCCAGGTGTGGTGGCACATGCCTGTAATCGTAGCCACTTGGGAAGCTGAGGCACAAGAATGACTTGCGCCTGGGAGGTGGAGGTTGTAGTGAGTGGGGATTGTGCCACTGCACTCCAGCCTGGGTGACACCCGGTCTCAAAAAAAAAAAAAAAAAAAAAAAAAAGAAGTCCCTGGCTCTGGTCACTTATTGCCTGGGGACTCGAGGATTGAGGATTCTTAGGAGTCTATTTAAAAATAATATTCTATTAGCTTCTTAATGTAGTCCACAGGGCACAGCTTTTGGATCATACAGACCTGCGTTTGAACGCAGGTCCTTGTCATTTACTATGTGTGTGGATCATTTTTCTTTTGCGTAGAACTTTTAGCTGGGCACAAAGCCGCCACGCTAAATGTTCCATTTTCCAGCCTATCTTAAAGCTAGGTATGACCACGTGACTAAGCTGTGGAATTGTGAGTGGGAATGTGCAGCTTCCTCCTTTGCCCTGACAGTGAGAGAAGGTGTCCTGCCCTCCCTTCAGGCTTTTCCTGTTGTCTGGAATGCAGACTTGGTGGGGAAGTCATCTTAGATCATGCCAAGTGTCCCAGGTGACTGGCAGAGCAAACACAATTCATCCCTGGATTTTTTGCAATTTCGATCCAAGCCTTAAAGAGTTCTACAAATAAAATTCTAAGGCACGTATGCTCACTGTAAAGGTATACAGACTTGGAAAAAACTATTTGCAGATGACATATGTGACAAGGAATTTGTATCCAGAATATGCAAAGAACTCTTACCACTTATTAATAAAAATATAAACAATTTAAAAATAGGCAAAAGGGTGGGCATGGTGGCTCACACTTGTAATCCCAGAACTTTTGGTGGCTGAGGTCGATCACTTGAGGCCAGGAGTTCAAGACCAGCCTGGTCAACATAGTGAGACCCCCCTAGTCTCTTAAAAAAAATACAAAAATTAGTGGGTATGGTGGTGCCTGCTTTTGTAGTCCTGGCTACTCAGGAGGCTGAGGTAGGAGGATCATTTGCGCCCAGGAGGTCAAGGCTGCAGTGAGCTATGATCATTCCACTGCACTCCAGCCTGGGTGACAGAGTGAGATCCTGTCTCTAAAAATAAAATAGGCAAAAGATTTGAATAGACATTTCACCAAAGAAGATATTCAAATGGCTAATAAGCACATGAAAAGATGCTCAAAAGCATTAAGGAAACACAAAGTAAAACCACAATGAGATACCATTTCACACCCACCACAACAATCAAAGACAGACAAGAACTTTGGGCCAGGATGTGGAGAAATCAAAATTCTTAAACTTTCCTACTGGGTAGGAAGCTACTTTGGAAAACAGTTAGGCAGTTTCTTAAAAAGTCAAACAAATACTTGCCACATGGCACAACTTTACACCCTGTAGTATCTACCCAAGAGAAATAAAAACCTATGTCCATAAAAAGACTTGCATAATGTTCACAGCATCAGTGACTGAAAAGTAGAAGCAACTCAACTGCCCATCAGTTATCTCATTGTGGTTTTACTTTGTGTTTCCTTAATGCTTTTGAGCATCTTTTCATGTGCTTATTAGCCATTTGAATATCTTCTTTGGTGAAATGTCTATTCAAATCTTTTGCCTATTTTATTTTTAGAGACAGAGTACTAAATGGAACGCTAAATGAAAGAAGTCAGACATAAAAGCCACATATATTCCGGTTTTTTTTGAAATGTCCAGGAAAGGCAAATGTCCAGGAGAGACTAGGGTTGCCTGGGCTTGCAAGCAAGGATGGGGATTAATTTGAAATGGGTACAAGAGATATTATTGATATATTATACAAGCTGTAAAACTGGATTATGGTAATGGTGACGTAACTTGATAAGCTTACTAAAAATCATTGAATCACATAGTTCAAATGGGTGAATTTTATGATATATATACTTTATACCTCGGTAAAGTTAAAAGGCACAGAATTTTACACCAATAAAACTTTCAGGAACGGGAGCAAAATAAAAGATTTTCAGAAAAACAAATCAAGAGAGATCACCGTAACTACATTTTCTAGTAAAGGAGCTTCTCAAGGGCATGTTTTAGAAGAAAAATAATGTCAAAAGGAAGGTTGGAGGTATTAGAAGAAATGACCACCAAACAATCTAGGAAAGAAGGAAATGTATTAACCCAATTTGGAAAAGCCTACAGCAAGCATTAATCTAATCGCAAGATGTCAGATGGTTTCTCTTTACAAACAAGTTCAAGCTAGGATGTGTTTCATCATCAGTTCTCTTCAATTTTGTCCAGGCCAGTAGCAAAACAAGAAGAGGAAATAGAATAAGGATCAGAAAGGAGGAAATAAAACTGTCATGGTCTGCAAATTGTATGATTATCTTCTCAGAAAAACCAGAAGAATTTATGAATACATTATTAGAATTGATGAGATTTTAGCAAAGTTAATAAAAAATTAATACACTAAGTTCAACTGTATTTCCACAATCAGTTTGAAAGTATAACTGAAACAATATTTATAAGAAAAACAAAGTGCAAAATACTTATGTGTGTACCTAACCAAATATGTGCGAAACTCTTCATGGATAGTTGCAGCACTTTACTGAAAGGCATTAAAGAAAATGCAGATAAATTAAAGCTAAATCATATTCTTGGATAGGAAGATTCACTATTGTAAAGATGTCAATTCTCCACAAAGCAGTTTAACACAGTTTCAATAAAATCCTAAGAAGATTATTTGTGAAACTTGAAAGTTTTATTCTAGAATTTTAAGAATTTATTGAAGATTTAAAAAAAGCCAAGAATAACCAAGATACTCTTGAAGAAGAACACAATCTTGGAAATCATCCTGCCATATAGCAATATTTAGTATTAATATAATTAAAATAGTACCATGTTAAAGCAGGGATGGATAAATAGATCAATGGAATAGAATGGAGAGATCAGAAACGAACCTACACAGATGGAGAAACTTGATTTTTGTGAGAAAAGGCATCGCACATCAGTGGGGAAAGGGATGGACTATTCAAAAAAATGATACTAGAATAATTGGTTATCCATTTGGGAGAAAATAAACAATCTCCACCTCACATCATGCACAAAATCTATTTCATTGATTAAACACAAAAAAAGCAAGCCAAATTTATACATGTGACACCAACTTGCATAAAAACTACACACACACACATCCTCAACACACATAAGAGTGCATGAAGAAACTGGTAAAAACTGAATAAGTTCTGATAGCAATGTTTACCAATGTCAATTTGCAGGTACTACAATCATTTAAGATATTGCTATTAGGGAAAACTGGGGGTAGAATTTGCAATTTTTTGTGAGTCTATAATTATTTCAGAAGTAAAAGTTAAAGTGAAAGGAAAAACATAAACGTACTTAGAAGGCAATATAAAATATTTTATGACTTCAAGGTAGAGAAAACTCTTGGCCTAGACACAAGATGCAGGAGTCCTAAAGAAAAAGATTAATAAATATATACTATGTTAGAAACTTCTTGAAATGACACCATAAATAGGATGAAAATGCAAGAGAAGACATGTGGCATATGTAATCACCAAATAATGTCCAGAATAGAAAAATAACTATGAAGCACTGAGAAAAAGAAAACCCAATAGAAAAATAGGTTAAACAGACATTTTCACAGAAGAAATCCAAACAGCCCAGAAGCATAAGGGAAAAAAGCATACACAACCAAACCACTCAACCTAATGAGTGATCAGGGATGTATTAAATAAAACTCAACAAAATACCATTTTGCATTCAACAGATGAGCAAAAGTTTAAAAATCAGGCAGTATCAAATGTAGACAAAGATGTAGAGCAATAGGAATTCACATATACTGAGGATGGAAATATAAAATTTATATATCTGCTATGGAAAAGTGTTTGGCAATAGCTACCAATGCCAATCATACAAAACTGCATGACCCAGCGGTTCCAATCCTGGGTCTAGAGAAACTCACGTACATGTGCACCAGGATATGTGAAGAAGAATGTTCCCGGCAGCATTATTCCAGATAGGCAAAAACCGGACACAATACAAATGTCCATCAAGAGTTGATTAGATACACTTTAGTATACTTATATGATGGGATATTATACAACGATTATTAGCTCTACAAAACAAAATGAGTGACTGTCACAAACATAAGTTTGAATGAAAGATGTTAGGTGCTAAGAAATACTAGCGGATGACTCCATTACTAGAACAAGTGAAATTAAGCTATATTCCTTAGGGATCTCATATATATATATGAATATGAGGTAAAACAAAGGCAGGAAAGTGGTTACCACTGAGGTGGTGGAGTGAGATTTGCTTTCGATGAGGGAGAAGTAGACAAGGGACTTCTGGGGAACTGGCAAGTAATCTCAATGTAGACCTCGGTTATGGTTCTATTGGCGTCCATTTAATAATTATGTTCATTTTTATGCATGGTGTATAGACTTTTCTATATGGATATGTCCCAATGTAAGAGGAAAAAACTACCCCACCTTTCATCACAGCATTTATCGTCAGATGATAATTGCGCATTGAACTATCAGTTAATTCCATTACAATGCAAGATACAGGAGAGCAGGAGCTGTGACTCATGGCATGCTCACAGCCTTGCTGAGCATTCAGTGGGTGCTCAATGAGGGAATAGTAAACTGATACTATTTACAGTTAAGCCTGGGCTTATGAAAGGCATCTGATTTTGTAGCCCAGGAATGACAGAGCAGGACTCAACCAGTTCCCCTCCCCTGTGTGTGGGGACTGTGACCAGAAAGAAGCCAAGAACTGAGCAGAGACCGAGGATGGACACATCCTGTTAAATCTGCTAGGCCTTGCCTCGACAAATTACATCAGACAACTCTGTGGTAGGAGATTACAGCTCAGCTGGATGACAGCCTCCTGATCGAGCTACTCTACCACTTACCGCCTTCGACATAACATTCTTCAGCGATGGTCTTTGGCAAGAGCCTTCACGGAAATGTGCCTGCCTGGAGCCAGCTCCTGTCTGGAGAGGTTCCTGTAGAATCTTTAAATGATGACATCAGTCTGCATATGCCCCAGCATCAGGCTGCTCACCCAGCTGCCTGGAGATAGTAGCATCTTGTCTTTTCTACACGGGCCCCGGGGACAGAGATAAGGAGGAGAAAGTTCAGGGGTTAGGCAGTCCATCATTGCACAGGCAAGTTGTGGTCTAGGTGGTCCAGACAAGTCTGTATTTCCGCCTTCCTGCCTCCACAGGCTTGCAGTCTGGCCTCTGACTAAGCCTGGGGCAAATTAACCCAGTCATGGTTAAGCCATGAAGAAAGGTGCCAGGAAGTTGGGGCGCATACATGAGACGTATTGAGTCTCGGGGGTATATACTTGGTCTTCATTCATTCCTTCAATAAGTGTATGTGGAGCGCTTATGTGGGCAGATGCTGCAGCAGGCACCAGGGATACTGTCCAGCAGGGGACTGTCACACCAGCTTTTCAGATTAGACTGTGTGGATGTTGTTCAAGAAGGAACAGATAGGGTAGAATTGATCAGCAGTCTCCAGATACGGGTTCCAGAGGATTCCCCTTAAGGATGGAAGGCAGTAGTATTAGGACCAAGGAAAGGAAGCACCTGGTCACATTGCCAAATTTCTCTATGGCAAGTACTGGAACAGGTTGGAGAATGTAAATGTTTACAACATACAGTTTTGAATGAGCATACCATAAAGGGAGACACAGATGTGTAGGGAAAGACTCCAGACATTTGAAGCGACAGCAGGAAGAGCGATTGTTCTTCCCAGAGAGCTGTGCTTGGTCCTGCTGCTAGAGACAGCATGCTTGGCTGTAAAAACCTCAGTGTGCCCATCTCCGTGGCCCACAGCATTTATGGAGCACCCCCTAGACCCAAGCTCTGTGGTTGAGTGGTAGAATCCAGACTGAGTTACTCTGCAGTATAGTTCAGCGGGCCCGTGCGGTGATGTGCCTCTATAAAGCACAGTGTCCTTTTTTTTCCTCAGAGTTCATCTGGGCACCTTTTAAAATTTGATCACTCCTGCTAATGACCACAAAACATTCACCAGTTGTGTGAGGAGCATGTGTATTACTTGTATAAATGTTGACACTGAGAGGTGACAGGCAAGTGTGGAGCTGTGTATAAGAGTCAGATACATTTCTGATCATTTATGTAGTTAACCTTCTTGAATTTCAACTTAGAATTCCTACTTTGTGTAGTGTTTTTTTTTTAAAACTTTGTGTAATGTTTTGTGTGAAACACAGGCATTTCTGACTGTATATTTAAAGAATTTTATGCATTCTGAGCTCTTATTTGTTTAATCATGGATTTGAAAGTTTTAAGAAATACAGAAATAGTTCAACTATCAGTAGGAGCTTTGAGAAATCACAGAAGAAACATTAGTTAACCATTACAGGAGAAAGCAGATAGACTGCAAGACAGATTTAAACTCTATGATAAAGAGGATAGACAGCTGGGTGTGGTGGCTCACACCCATAATCCCAGTAATTTTGGAGGCCAAAGCAGGAGGATCACTTGAGGCCAAGAGTTCAAAACCAGGCTGGGAAACATAGTGAGACTCCATCTCTTAAAAAAAAAAAAAAAAATTTTAATTAACCAGGTGTGGTGGTGTGCACCTCTAGTCTCATCTACTTGGGAGGCTGAGGTGGGAGGATCACTTGAACCCAGGAGGTCGAGGCTGCAGTAAGCTATGATTGTGCTACTGTACTCCATCCTAGATGTCTCAGGAAAAAAAAAATAAAAAGAAGATGGACAAAGAACTTAGAAAAAAAAAACCTCATTGGAATTGAAAAGCCTGAAATGCTACAGACCTTAAAAAAAAAAAAAAAAAGGAAAAGAAAAAAAAGTAATACCAGCTGCAAACCTTGAACAAGCTGCAAGCAGTATGGAAAAGTTTAACACAGGATGTTCCTGTTATGATAGCGAGCCCTGCACTGGAGTGTGTAGTGAAAAAAGAGTTTGGACTAAATCACAGAAGATTTGAAAGCCAGGGGGATATTGTCAGACCTGGGGTTTTATAAGTAACCATGGTAGCACTGTAATGTGGGTTTAGAGAAGAGCGAGGCTGGAGTGAAGGAGGCCAGGCTGGAGAAGATGCCAACAGCCCAGGGAGAGATGATGAGTCTGCTCCAAGGCAGGGCAATCAGGATGAGGAGAATGGCCAGTTTGAGAAGCCTGTGAAGGGTAGAGACAACAGACCTTGGTGGCAGGTAGTTGATGGAGAAGGAGAGCCCGATAGGACCATGATTCTAGAGAGGGTGAGCCCAGGCCAGTAGAGGGCTCAGGCTGAGGGCAGGCATGGATCCAATGGTGGGCATGTTGGGATCCTTGTGGAAATGTCAAAGGGACCACTCAGAGAGAAAGCTTAAGGCACGAAGGAGCATTTAGGAGAGGGCAGAAGAAGACAAAGGCAGTAGGCGAGGCTGTGAGAGGTAAGTTAGCCTGGTAAGGTTGTTATTTCTTATCATCGTAGCAGTGAAAACAATTCCCCTTGACTGGGTGCCTCCAGTGTCCTAAGGTCTTTGCCTCCGGTACTTCTTTTTCTTGCCTCTTCCCTGCATTATTGAACTTCCTGGGTCCCTTCCCACATTGCCCTGGAGTTGACCGTGGACTCCTGGCTCTGGTGGGGAGATGAGTTCTGGAGCTTCTTCCTTTACTGCCCACGTGGGCCAGAGCCAGAAGCGATTCTTGGCTCAAGGCAGGTAGACAGAAGTGAATGACCGGAACGATCCTCGGACCTTACCCTGCTGCCTTTAACAATTCAGCTCTAAATTCACACCCCATGACTTATGGGAACCTATAGTTTCCAACGCACAGGAGCAGTCAACCTGAGGGGTTATTTCCCATAAGATTACTCTGCTAAAATAGCACCTTGTGACTCTCTTGTTCAAACAAAAGCACAGCTGGGAAACAAAGATGCACTTGGGAAGACATTTGCACATTTGCCTGGAATGTGGTGTCAGAACTCAAGACCAAGCTCTTAATGGAATAAAGTTGGGATAATTCTCATGAACTATTGAAGACAGAGCAGTCTTGAGGGGAAGAGCACATCCTGAGGGCTCAGACTGTGGTTGTAGGTGTGGTGTGTATTCAATATCAGAATCTGGAGAAATGTTTGCCAGTGCCTCTGCGCCAGGTGCTGTGCTAGGCCCTGAGAACGGGAGACAGTCTGGCTGTGCTTCCCTTTCTGTTTGCTCCAAGGAGAGGGAAGGTAGACGCTTAGAGTTTGTCAAGGGAAGTGTAGTCCATCTTAGAGAAGTCCTACGTAGATAGTCAGTGGGCGAATCCATTACAGTGAAATAAAATAGCACAAAAGAACACCATATGAAAGAAATTTGGATGGCAACTTAAGATCCTCAATTTTTATATACCTCAAAGACAGGAATATCTAGAAAGACTTTTGTTTTACAGTAATAAAGGGCAAATCAGAAGCTTCCTTTCTGTTTGGGATTGAGGGACAACCTGTATTAAATACTGCAGTAAAGCCAAAAAAAAAAAAAAGATAATGCAAAATATATTTCATTGAACTAAAGCATTTGTGTTTCTTTTAGTTTTGCTTAAGTTGATATGCATTTAAGTCTTGTTTAAAATTGTGTATTTTTATATAACGTAAAAATTTGCAATTTTTTATTCTCTGCTATTTTGATATTTTAAAATTATTTTTCTACAAAAGCATAATGGAGTAGGGTCTTTAAATTATTTATCCATGCCTCAGGGAAACATGTCTGTGAGATTTTAAGATTAGACATAGGCTCTATTATTCAGCTGGTAGAGGGTTATCTAGATGACAGGAATAAGAAAATCTCTATGATAACACATATGCATAAAAATGATTATCAGAATATTGTATATAATAGCAGTAAACTGAAAACAAGCTAAATGTCCAACAAAGAATTGAACAAATTTATCATGGGTATAACCATACAAAGTATTTCTACATTGCCATTAAAACATGATCATGTAGAGTATATTCTAGGGATTTAGGGGTGAGTTTGGGTGTAAGAGTTCTAGGCAATAGAAAATCCCTAGGCTAATGGGTATTAAAACAATAGCTTTATTACTAACCAGGCAAGCACCAACCGCTCCCTGTGCAGGGCTGTCTTTGTTCATTTGGGCTACTATGACAAAATACCATAGACTGAGCAGTTTATAAACAATGGAAATTTATGCCTCACATTTCTGAAGGCTGGGAAGTCTAAGATCAAGGTGCCAACAAATTCTGTGTCTGATAAAGTTATGCTTCCTCATAAATGGTGATTTTCTCACTATAACCTCACAAGGTAAAAGATTCAAGGGTCTCTCTGGGGTCTCTTTGATAAGGGCATTAATCCCATTCCTGAAGGCTCTGCCCTTGTGGCCTAGTCACCTCCTAATAAGGTCTTATCTCCTAACACCATCACCTTGGAGGCCAAGATTTGAACATATAAATTTTTTGGGGGGACACAAATAGTCCATTGCAAGGACTCTTTCGAATCAGCTTCCTGGGAGAACAGAACTTGGAGTTGAAGCCAAAGCAGAGCCTGCTACTCCTCTGAGGACCTGGCTACCGGGAGAGCTGGGCCTACAGAATGGACTCTGAGTCCAGTCCCCCAGCTGGCTTCCTGGACTACCAGCCTGTCTCACTTGCCTAATTACTGTGGATGAGAGAATAAAAGAGGCAGTTCTGGGCCTTCCCCTGGGTGAATTTACCCCATGGAGACAGGAAGTCAAAGAGAGGTCATGTAAGCCTGCCCCACAGGCTGACCTTTAACACTTTAAACCCTGTCCACAGCAAAATATGGCCTAAGTATCAGCCTCACTAGCTCATAGCTACTTCAGTACGCCTGAAAAGAGTAGCTGAGTGTGGAGAGAAAAAACAAAGTGGGGCTTAGCCTGTGAGGGTTCTTGGCTGTGCCCAGGGAATTCAAGGGTGAGCTGGTGGTCACAGAAAACAGCTTTATTTAAGCAGCAGTGTTACAGCTCTGGCAGTGTCAGAGCTCTGTGCCCGCTCCTACAGAGCAGGGCTACCCCATAGGCAGTGTGCTAAGAGTGGCAGCTCAGGGCAGTTTTGCAGTCACATTTAGACCTACTTTTAATTACATGTAAATTAAGTGGCGTTTATGCAGAAATTTCTAGGGAAAGGCTAGTAACTTTTGGGTTGTTGGGTCATTGTCATGGAAAGGCACAATAATTCCCAGGTGTTGCCATGGCAGCAGTAAACTGACATGGTGCACTGGTGGGCGTGTCTTACAGAAAGCAGCTTCTGCCCTTTCCTGGTTTTAGGTAGTCCTCGATTTGGTCCAGTGTCTGAACCCTGCCTCTGGAGTTGAGTCCTACCTCCTAACTCTCTTCCAACATTCCCAAGGGGGAGGGGAGTGGCAGTCCCCTCTTCTTTGGGCTGCAGCAGGAATATGGAAAGAGTGAGGACAGTGTCTCTCCCCTCCCATATATGCTTATTTGTTAGGTTTTGAAGGGAAGGCAAGGGTTAAAGAAACACACACACACACACACACACACACAGAGAGAGAGAGAGAGAGAGAGAGAGAGAGAGAGAGAGAAAGAAAGAAAGAGAAACGGGGTGCCTTGACAGCAAATGCAGGCTTTATGTCCAGCATAAAATCTACAGAAGTAAGGGACCAGCCTAATGCCAGAGCCCACCGCTGCTTACAGGCTGGTGCAGTTTCTAGGTATGGGCAGGAAGGGTCTGGGCAGTATGGCTTGCTGCCCAGCAGGATATTGATAAGATGTTCCCATGTTGAGGCGATTCTGGCCCTTGTTCCTGAGGAATGTGGTGCCCCTTGCTCCTGTCTCAGCATATGATAAGAGGCAGGCTGTTTCTTCCGTTGGGCCTTTGTCTACCTGTGGTCAGGTGGTTAGGCAGGATGTTCCTCACAGCCGGAACTCCAGGGAAATGCTTCACTTTGACCAAGGTCTGCAAAATGGCAGGCAGCTTACAAAATGGTGCAGTTTGGACTAACACTTAATAAAATGAGAAAAATATTCGTGATATGTGAATATGATATTTACATTTTCATATGCAAAATATATTTTAAATATACTTTATATTTTTAATTTTCTTCTACCATTAACATTCATTACTTTTGTACTAAAAATACAAATACAAAATACTAACATTAGGGGAAGCTGTGTGAAAGTTGTACTGGAACTCTCTGCATATATTTGCAACTATTCTTCAATTTTTAAATTATTTCAAAATGTAAAAGTTTAAAATATACTAGCCTTGAAGACACTATAAGATGATGGAGAAAACACGCCACAAACATCTTTAGGTCAACTGGGTTTATGTATCCTTTCTGTCCCAGCCAGGATGAAGTAGCAGTGACTGAATCTACTTTCCCACATGAAACAACTAAACAACTGGGTCAAGTGTATGAAATAACGGTTTTCAAGACATTAGACAACAGGCAATCAAGGTTGGAGATCCCTACAGTTACCCCAGCTTGCTGCATGGAGAGTTTCCAGAACGTGGCATCGGGACAGGGAACCCAGGCAGAGTCTCGGTGGGCGACCTGAGTTGAGGAGATGGAGTTGGGATTCAAGGATGCTGAGGTGTCTAGATTTGACAGGGCGGGGCACCAGAGCGGAGAAAGCTTTACAGAGAGGAAATTCCAGAGACCAGCAGCGTAGTCAGCTGCCTACTGACCAGCTTATTCATATGAAGAAACTACCCAAGGCCAGAAAACCACCCTAAAGGATTAGAAGGAACAATCCTTGAAGACCACACAGAGCTGAAAATAGAGCCTGTTTCCACAGCCACACTGGAAAATTCAGAGAGCACTGGGTAGAATACATAGGAAGGCTCTGCCTCAGCAATGGGAAATAATTAACCCTAGGTGGAGTCTTATTCCAGATATACTGAATAAATCATAAAAGCAAGATCCAAAAGCATCAAGTTGTCCCAGAGTAAAGCTCCGAAAGATTTATAGGAATACAAAAATATCCAACACCCGACAATATCTGGCACCCAATAAAAAATTATCAGGCAGGCAAAGAAGTGGGAAAATAGGATCCACACCAAGGAGATCAATCAATCAATTGAAACTGACCCAGAACTGACACAGGTGTTAGAGTTAGCAGAGAAGGACATTAAAACAGTTCTTATAACTGTGTTTCAAGAATTCAAGAAACTAAAGACTGAACAGGTAAAGTGGCAACATGGAAGATATATAAAAATCTGAAAGCAAACATCTAGAGATGAGCACCACAGTATCTCATATTAGAATAATGGAAGATAAAACACCATAGAAGAAAGATTAGAGAACTTGAAGACATGGAAATAGAAACCAGACAGAGAGAAAAAAACATGTGAAAATGAACAGCATCCATGAGCTGTGAGACAATTATAAGCAGCCTAATATAAGTAACAGGATTCTTTGAAGGAGAACGGGAGAAGATTGGGAAACAGAAAAAATTATTTGAAGAAATAATGGCCAAAATGTTTCCAATTTGATGAACACTGTAAACCCACATATCCAAGAAGCCCAATAAACTGTAAGCATGAGATACATGGAGAAAGCTACACTGCAGCACACCATCGTCATATTGCTCAAAACCAGGAGTAAAGAGAAGCTCCTAAAAGCAGACAGAGAAAGAAGGCAAGTTACATACAGAGGAACAAAGATAAGAATGACCGCCGTTCTTTATGTATTTATCTATTTTGGGGAAACCTTGCAAGAATGGAATAACATCTTTAAAGGACTAGAAGGTGGGAACCCAGTCAACCTAGAAGTCTATACCTGGCAAAAATATTTTTCACCTGAAGGTAAAAGAAAAATTTTCAGACATACAAAATCTTCTAGACTTCATCACCAGCAGAACCGAAGTAGAAGAAATGTTTAAGGGGCTGGGCGCAGTGGCTCATGCCTGTAATCTCAGCATTTTGGAAGGCTGAGGCGGGAGGATTGCTTAAGCCCAGGAGTTTGAGGCTGCAATGAGTTATGATGGTGCCACTGCACCAAACAAAAAACAAAACAAAACAACAAAAGTGTTAATGGAAGTTCTTCAGACAGAAGGAAATGACACAAAATGAAAATATAGATCTAAATAAAGGAATGAACAGTATAAACTGTTAAACTTCATGGCTAAATAATAGCATTTTTCAATTATTTAAGTCTCAAAGATATTTGGCTGTTTTGAGCAAAAATAATAGCAATGTAGTGTAAAGTTTATAAAATATGTAGAATTCTGTAGGACAACAATAGCACAAAGGTGGAGATGGGAGAAATGGAACTTTCTCTGCTGTCCAGGGAAATGGAATATTCTGCTGTCCACAGTTCTCACACACTATGTGAAGGGGTGTGATGTTGAAAGTGTTGGGTGGGCTGGGTGCAGTGACTCACGCCTGTAATCCCAGCACTTTGGGAGGCCGAGGCAGGTAGATCACGAGGTCAGGAGATTGAGACCATCCTGGCTAACATGGTGAAACCCTTTCTCTACTAAAAATACAAAAAATTAGCCAGGCATGGTGGTGGGCACCTGTAGTCCTAGCTACTCAGGAGGCTGAGGCAGGAGAATGGCCTGAACCCGGTAGGCGGAGCCTGCAGTGAGCCGAGATTGCACCACGGCACTCCAGCCTGGGTGACAGAGCGAGACTCCGTCTCAAAAAAGAAAAAAAAGAAAGTGTTGGGTGATAAGTGAATGGTGTGCACTCTGTTTTTTTTCTGTTGGGACTGATAGAAGAGAACAAATGGGAAAGGACATATTCCAGAACATAAGCAAATAAGCTTCCATATTCCCAGAGGGTGCCATATTCTGTTCCATATTTTGAGGCCAAATACCATCATGTGATAAGGTGAAACACTCAGATTGAGGAATTGCTCCGTGAGACTGAGGCGCTGTAGAGAATAAACAAAGTGGAAGGAAGGGGATTCAAAGAGCGAGTCAGAGTGGATATTGAAAAGGCCAGGTTTCAGGAAATAAAGTTTAATGGAGGGCAGGCTCCTAAGTACCAACAGCGAACTTGTACCAAGAAGCCCCACATCTACTACTTGGTATGCCAGGTTTCCCTACATATAATAAAGCAGCCAGCTGTGAGACACAGGAGAAAGCCTTATCACCACTCCATGGATGAAAAAACCAAGGCACAAAGAGACAGATTTGCCCAAGGAGATGATCAACAGTCAGAATCAGCTCTAAGATTCAGGCTTCTTGACTGGTGATTCCAAATTCTGTCAATTTTTAAATTGGTGACTCTTTAAAACTTTTTAATGAAGTATAGTATCTAGACCAAAAAATGAACAAAAAATGTTTCAGAAATGAACACACCAATAGGGCTAGCTCCCAGATCAAGAACAGAATGTTCCCAGCCCCAGAATTCCCCTCCTGTCTCTTTTTTTCAGTCACTGTCCCTCTGTCCCTCCAAAATAGCCACTATCATGACTTCTAAGAGCATAGAATACTTTTGCCTGTTTTTGTCCTTTCTAGAAATAGAAAAATTGTGGGGTTTTTTGTTTGTTTGTTTGTTTTTTGTTTGTTTTTTGTTTTTTGCTTCTGGTTGCTCTAGCTAAGCATTATTTTTGTGAGGTTCTTCTATATTATTGCATATTCAAATAGATCATTCTCATTGCTACATAGTATCCCATTATTTGATTATACCACAATTTACGTATCCCTTCTATCAAATGTCAAGGGCACTTGGGTAGTTTCCAGTCTGGTGCTGTTACAAAGAGTGCTGTTATGAACATTCTTGAAAGTGTCTTTTGATGAATATATGTACACAGTCCTATTGGATGGATATTTAGGACTGACATTGCTGAGTCTTACAGCATATGCATGTTAAGCTTTAGTAGATACATAGATACTGTAATTGGCACGTTTAAATTTTGTCTATTGAAGGTTAAAACTCACCTGACTCTAAAATTCTGTATTTATTTACATCCGGGCATCTGTCTTACATTGCTGGAAAATTGTCTTCTCATCTAGATCTTGAGGAGAGGATCGTGACTTAAACTTGCCTCGAATCTCTAGAGTGCTGGGTACTTGGGACTGGATACAGAACACTTGTTACATGAATACTTTCTTATTCAAATGTACAAAGAATTGCATAAACATAGTTCTGCTTCTAGAAGAAAGCCACGGACTTACACTCAAAGTCTAAGGCAGGGCCACAAAACATCTCAATAGAAAGATTAACTAAACCAAGATTGACTTAAAATCTTGATAGCAGAGGTCATGGCTCATTAATCTTTGCATCCTTCACAGTGTCCAACACAATGTCTTATACATAGTAGGTGCTCAATAAATATTTGCCCCCAAAAATGGAATCAACAAAGAAATGATTGTGAATTGCTTATATCACATCTAGCTCAAAGGCAAGTGCTTTTTGAGACAGAAAAACAAGATGAATATAGAATTGGGTAAAAGTTGGAGGAAAACATGCATTAATCCTACTCATGAAAAATATTTCATATAAGGAAAGCAACTTCACTTTTTTATTTTTCAGCCACTCCTCCCAGAAAGAGAATTCCTAAACCCCTTGCTCTGATCCTAAACAATGTAAAACTAAAGAACAGATAAATTTGAGGGCTGGAGGTTATATTTTATTCCTCAGTAACTAGATGTAGCAGGAGAAGAAAGATTTGAAAACTTTTTTTAAGACCAGAACTTTGTCTAAGAGACCTCCCCTTCAGAGGCTCAAGGTAAGACCCGGGAGTGGTGAGGACACAGACCAAGGGAAGGCCTGATCTTTGGCATGGGCTCGAGTGTCAAGCAACTAAGCCTGGACTTCTCTCTCTGGGCAGCAACAACATTCATAAAGACAGCGCAAGTCACAGGAAACGAAGATGAGATGCTGAGGCATTCCTGAAGGGCCTTTGTGAAGAAAAGGGGAGCTTGGAAAAGAGATCTGAAGTTGACAGCATCTCTGAAGGGTCCCGCAGTCCCGGAAAGACTGAGAGCTGGTTACACAGTTGTGTGCATGTCTGCTGAGGGCAACATAAAGGAAGTGCTTTTTGTTCATTTCAAAACCAAATAAATGAAATACAAACCTCTGCAAGTTATGCCCAGTGGCATGTTTTGACATCTCACTGGAAATCAAATTTCTGCCCCACAAAAGTCAAGAGGTTTTGGCCAGGACCCAAAAGCCTTTCTCAAACTTCTCATTAGCAAACAAGAGAGTAATCTGAGGTTTCTAACCCATTGTGTAAACTGCAGTATCTCCCCTTCCCTAAAACCAGAAAAACCCCGGAATATGTTCTAAATGGAAAAAGAGCTTTCCTGCAGCTGAAGACAGGAGCGGAGTGACCTCAGGGCCGCTGTAGTCAGGCGAGCCAAACCCCCTGGGTTCTAGAGAGGAAGGAAAGGGAACACAGCTGGGGGTGAGGGTGAGAGGGGTCATGAAGGGAAAAGAGGGGAAGAACAGGGAAGTACTAGGAAGGTCAGAGACAAAAAAGAAAATGAACATTTATTGAGCACCTACTGTGTACCAGATTTTTTACATAAAGTATTTCATTTGATCCTCAAGGCAACTCTACAAAATAGGTCATGGTATCTGTATTTTGATGGTCAAGAAGATTAATCCTCACCTGAAATTTCATGGCCAGTACTCCCTGACCCCTGGGCAAGTCGGCTCCTAATGTGGACCCCATGCCTTAGAGGGCTTCGCTTTGGCCCTCCTCTGGCCACACTGCTATCCGAGAGGTAAATAGTCCCAGGAACAAGGAGGTGCATCCACGCAGAGCCTGTGTAACCCTACTAGACAGTACTCCAGGTTTCTAGAACCCCAGAATTTTCTGCCCAAACTTCTGCTCACAGTCCACTGGCTAGACCTCGTTATGTGCCTCCACAGAGATACAAAGAGAGAGATGTAGAGCCTGACTTCCCAGCAACAACTTCACAGCACGGAAGGGCAGCATGAATCTTGTGGTCAGTTAATCATCTTAGGCATTCATGGCCTCAAACCCAGGTCAGTTCTATGTTGTGAGGAATCTGTGTCCCACCCGATTGCTACTCTATTGCCTAAATTTGGTCTTCTGTGTCTTGTGTGTGCATAAAGGGCCTTATCTGGTCAGGTTGCTGAACAGGGATGAAAACACTAAGGAATCGCTTTAACATAGGAGAAAGAACATCGAATGCTCAAATAGATGTCAGCAACTTGGACTTAGTAGATTCAGTGCAATTCTTCATGGGTCCTGAAGTCTTTAATCTGAGAGATAGGGAAGTTAGCTACATGCAGGGACCATAGAAATCATAGCCACAGCCGGACTTTTCATCCCTTTTTTAATCAGATGGCAATCCCACAGTCTATGATAATTTTGGAAAACTTTTCTGGTCCCTAATACGGCCAGAATACCATTTGCCACTACTATTAATCAGATTTTACATGTCCTTTGCCCCATGGTTAGTGCCAAAAGGTTTGGGAGTCAGGCAGTCTTCGGTTTAAATCCCAGCTCTGCCTTTTACTAGCTGTAAGACCTTGAGCAACTCTCTTCACCTCAGTTTCCTCATGTGTGAAACAGATCTCAGTACCACCTAATAGTGTTGTTGTGTGAAGATTAAATGAAAGCATCTGCCCTGGTGCTTGACACATGGTAGATGCTCAATACATTTAATTCCCTTCCTCCTATCTGTAGCTGACAGGAGCTAGTTACACTTGCGTATTTATTCTCCTACCATCCATCTAGTGATAGAAATATTCAGTACAAATTCTTTTCCCAGTATCCAGTGTTTATACAGGTACATATTTACGCAAGCTATTTTGACAATTTGAATTAATTTAGTTTTTTAAAGAAGAGCTTTATTGAGATGTAATTCTTGTACCACAAAACTAGCCTTTCCAATTATACATTTCAGTGGGTTTTAGTATATTTAATGGTGCAAGCAGCCATCACTGCTATTTAATTTTAGGACATTTTCATCACCCCCAAAAGAAACCCCAAACCCATTACTAGTCACTTCCCACTTCTCCCACCCCCCTCCCAGCCCTAGGCAACTACTAGTCTACTTTGTCGATACAGATTGGCCTATTCTGGACATTTCATGTAATTTGTAGTCTTTTGGGCTAGGTGCAGTGGCTCATGCCTGTAACCCCAGCACTTTTGCAGGTCGAGGCGGACAGATCACTTGAGGTCAGGGGTTCAAGACCAGCCTGGCCAACATGGTGAAACCCCATCTCTACTGAAAATACAAAAATTAGCCAGGTGTGGTTTTGGGCACCTGTAGTCCCACCTACTCAGGAGGCTGAGGCAGGAGAATCGCTTGAACCTGGGAGGTGGAGGTTGCAGTGAGCGGAGATCGTGCCACTGTACTCTAGCCTGTGTGACAGTGAGACTCTGTCTCAAAAAAAAAAAAAAAAAAGTCTTTTGTGTCTGTTTTTTCTTTCACTTAGCACAATGTTTTCAGGTTTCACCCATATTGTAGCATATATCAGCACTTCATTCCCTTTTATTCCTGAAGCATAGTCCATAGTCCATGTATACTACATTTTGTATGTTACATATACTACGTTTTGTTCATTCACTGGTTGATGGTCACCTGGATTATTTCTCCCTTTTAGTTATGAGTAATACTGCTATGAACATTTGTGTACAAATTTTTGTGTGAACATTTGTTTCAAATTCTCTTGGGTATGCACTTC
This sequence comes from Theropithecus gelada, assembly GCF_003255815.1. Taxonomy (NCBI): domain Eukaryota; kingdom Metazoa; phylum Chordata; class Mammalia; order Primates; family Cercopithecidae; genus Theropithecus; species Theropithecus gelada. Next base: position 38,246,441 of record NC_037674.1, on the reverse strand, counting down.
AGAGTGGAATTGCTGGGTCATGTAGTAACTCTATGTTTACACTTTTGAGAAGCTGACAGACCTTCCAAAATAGCTGCACCATTTACTTTCCCATCAGACAGGTAAGAGGGTTCTAATTTCTCCACAACACTTATTAATAGCTGTCTTTTTAATTACTACCATCCTAATGGGTAAAGTGCTATGTTATAGTGGTTTTGATTTGCATTTCCCTGATGGTTAATGATGTTGAGCATCTTTTCATGTATTTATCGGCAATTTGTAGCTTTTCATTGAGGAAATGTTAATTTAAATCTTTTGCTCATTTTTAATTGGGTTATTTGTCCTTTTATTGAGTTGTAAGAGTTGTTTATAGTTTTGAAAATAAATATCAGATATATGATTTGAAGTGTTTTTTCCGCTTCTGTGGGTTGTTGTTTTACATTCTTGATGATGTCCTTTGAAGAACAAAAGTTTTAAATTTTTATGAAGTCCAATCTGTTTTTTCCTTTTGTTGTTTGTACTTTTGGTGTCATATCTAAGAAGGTGTTGCTTATCTAAGGTAATGAAGATCTATTCCCAGGTTTTCTTTTAAGAGTGTGTGGTTTTAGCGCTTACATTTAAGTCTCTGATCCAGTCTGTGTTAATTTCTGAATATGGTGTGAGATAGAGATTCTGACTTAACTCTTTTGTACGTAGATATCCAATTGCCAGACCAAGCACCATTTGTTAAAAAGTTTGTTTTTTCTCCAATGAATTGACTTGACACTCTAATACAAAACCAGTTGACCATAAATGTGTTTCTTTCTCAGCTCTCAATTCCATTCCATTGATCTATATTTCTATCCTTATCCTGGTATCACATAATATTGATTGCTATAGCTGTGTAGTAAGTTTTGAAATTGGAGAGCGTGAGTCCTCCAATTTATTTTTCAGGATTGTTTTGACTATTTTGGATTCCTTGATTTTTCATATGAATTTTAGGATCAACTTGTCAAGGTCTGCAAAAAAGACAGCTGAGATTTTGGTAGGGGTTGCATTGACTGTGTACATCAAATTGGAGAGTAATGCCATCTTAATATTAAGCCTTCCAATCCATGAACATGGGACATCTTTTTATTTATTTAAGTCTTCTTTAATTTCTTTCAGTGGTGTTTGGTAATTCTCAGTGTACAAATTTTAAACTTTTTTGTTATATTGACTTTTAGTTTCATTTTTCAGATTGTTTCTTGTTAAAGTATACAAATACAGTTGATTTTTGTATGTTGTATAAATGTATAATATATAAAAGTACTTTTTTGTTTGTTGGTTTGTTTCGATGGGGTCTTGCTCTGTTGTTCAGACTGGAGTGCAGTGGTGTGATCTTGGCTCACTGCAACCTCCACCTCCCGGGTTCAAAGTGATTCTTCCACCTCCGCCTCCCAAGTAGCTGGGATTACAGGCATGCACCACCATGCCCAGCTAATTTTGTATTTTTAGTAGAGATGGAGTTTTGCCATGTTGACCAGGCTTGTATAAGTGTGTATTTGTATTTTGTCATGTATCCTACAACCTTTTGAACTCATTTAATAATTTTAATAATTTCCAGAATTTTCTGTATACAAGATCATGTTATCTATAACTACAATTAGTTTTACTTCTTCCTTTCCAATCTAGATGCTTTTAATTTTTTTTTTCTTGCCAATTGCCATGGCTAGAACCTCCAGTACAGTGTTGCATAGAAGTAGCAAGAGTGGACATCCTTCTCATATTACTGGTATTGAAGGAAAAGCACCCAGTCTTTCACTATTAAGTACGATGTTAGCTGTGAGTTTTTCATAGTTGCTATTTATCAAGTTGAGGACATTTCTTTTTATTCCTAATTTGTAGATTGCTTTTATCATGAAATTGAAGTGGTGTCATTGTCTGGGGTAAATACCCAAGATTCTTTGTCTCACACCAAGGAAATCAAGGACATGGACACTCAAGGAATGAGGTTAAGAGAGGAGGTTAAATAGGGGAAAGAAAGAGAAAAGCTCTCTCCTGAAGAGAGGGGTCTCGAGCAGGTCTTCTGGTCTGTGGTGAAATGCAGGAGGTTTTATAGATGAGCTTGAGGAGGTGGTGTCTGATTTACATAGCACATAAAAGATTGGTCAGACCAGGTGTGCCATTTGCATAGCGAGTGAAAAATCTAGCCGCCTCCAACCTATTCTTTTATTATGCTACCTGGCCAGCGCCATGTTGCCTACTTCTTTGTGCACATGGTGACAAAGAAAAGGGAAGATAGAGCCTCCATGCTGAATATACCTGGCTTCCAGGTAGCCCTTTTCTATTGGCACAGCTGCCGGCATTCAGCTGTGCAAGCTTCCAGCTTGCTTATCTCTGTTTGCAGCTCGATTTTTCAGGCTGCTCTTTGTTAGAAAGGAAATTACTTTGGGGCTACTTTTTGTTAAAAGGGAAATTCCACTGATGACTCTGTTGCCCTTGCTATCTGCCTAAATAATTTCTCCTGTATCAAAAGGGTGCTGGATTTTGTTAAATGCATTTTCTCTGTCTATTGAGATGATCATATGGTTTTTGTCTTTTTATCTTGTCCTTTATTTCACTTGATTGCTTTTTGTATTTCAAACCAAACTTGTTTTTCTGGGATAACTCCTTACTTGATCATGGGATACAGTCATTCTGATATGTGGCTGGATCTGGTTTGCTAGTATGTTGTTGAGTAGCTTGTGCTTATGTTTGTAAGAGATATTATAATAAATGTCTTTGTATGCTTTTGGCATCAGGATAATACTGGCCTCACAGAATGAGTTGGGAAGTGTTGCCTCCTCTTTTCATTTTTGGAAGAGTTTGGGAAGGATTGGTGTTAATTCTTTTTAAGTACTTGGTAGAATTCACCAGTGAAGGCATCTATCTGGGTCTGGGCTTTGCTTTGTGGGGAAGAAAGAATGTATTACTGATTCAATGCCTTATAGGTTCTCTTCAGTGTTTTATTTCTCTTTTAGTCAGTTTTGGTAGTTTGTATGTTTTTAGAAATTTTTTTTTTTTTTTTTTTTTTTTTTTTTTTTTTGAGACGGAGTCTCGCTCTGTCGCCCGGGCTGGAGTGCAGTGGCCGGATCTCAGCTCACTGCAAGCTCCGCCTCCCGGGTTTAGCCATTCTCCTGCCTCAGCCTCCCAGGTAACTGGGACTACAGGCGCCCGCCATCTCGCCCGGCTAGTTTTTTGTATTTTTTAGTAGAGACGGGGTTTCACCGTGTTCGCCAGGATGGTCTCGATCTCCTGACCTCATGATCCACCCGTCTCGGCCTCCCAAAGTGCTGGGATTACAGGCTTGAGCCACCGCGCCCGGCCTAGAAATTTTTATGTTTCATTTAAGTTATTGAATTTTTTGGCACACTATTGTTCACAGTATTCTTTCACAATCGTTTTTATTTCTGTAGGGTCTATAGTGATATTTCTTTCGGTGTTATTCCAGATTTTCATAATTTGAGCCTTCTCAATTCTTGGTCAAGCTAAAGTTTTGTCAATGTTGATCTTTTCAAAGAGAGGTTGTCTTTTAACCACAGCATAACTGAGCCTATTCTTACTAAACACATGAGGAGATAACATACATAATTTTCCAATCTTCTTTCAAAGGCTTCTAACCTACAATTCATTCAAGGGCTATGGCCAGCCCAACTTCAGTATACACCATTCACATTGCCAGTGTGAACATTCCACAAACATTTGTGGAAGCTCTACTATACAGAAGCAGCATTTGCCATGCTGTGGACCTCCAAACTGAGTGGCACATACTGGATAGTCCCTGTGCTCAGCGTTACAGTCTCGGGTAGAGTTCAGGGGTGGAAGTTGGGGTCAGTCTAGGATAACAGCTAGATAGTACAATGGGATAAGACTGAGGCCACCTAAGTATGGCTGTGTAAGCTATCTACTCCACAACTCTAGGTTCCAATGACCTAGGCTACTGGCAATATGAATGGTGTATACTGAAGTTGGGCTAGCCGTAGCCCTTGAATAAGTACTGACACTGGAATATCTGTAAACCAGAAATAAGATTCTAAGCCTCCTCCCCCAGCTGACTGAATACACCTCTTTTCCCGACCAAGGAGATTCCAAAAAAACCTGAAAAACTAGTTCAGGCCATGAGGCAAGTGGGGTGGGGGTTGGATATGCCTCAGTATACTCTCCTCAACTGGCCAGCATTAACATAAAAACAGAGGTTTTAAGACTGAAAAAAGAGAGCCTGGCATGGTGGCTCACGCCTGTAATCCCAGCACTTTGGGAGGCCGAGGTGGGTGGCCTCGAGGTCAGAAGATCAAGACCATCCTGGCCAACATGGTGAAACCCCGTCTCTACAAAAATACAAAAAATTAGCCGGGTGTGGTGGTGCGTGCCAGTAGTCCCAGCCACTCGGTAGGCTTGAGGCAGGGGAATCGCTTGAACCCGGGAGGCAAAGGTTGCAGTGAGCCAAGATCACACCACTGCACTCCAGCCTGGCAAAAGAGCGAGACTCTGTCTCAAAAAAAAAAAAAAAAAAAAAGAAACTGAAAAAAGACTAGCAATAAGATACCAAATTCCAGCCTGACTCTAGTATAGCATCACATGACAGACAGCAGGCCCTGAAAGAAATCAAAATATTTTACCCAAAAATATATTTTTTGACATATTTTGAAACAGCCTGTAAAGCTGTCTCTTGTAGAAGAAATTTACATTCTGTAGAGAATCCCCTTCCCTTTCCAGGTCTTTTTCTGATCCTGAAGGGATTAGCTAAGAATATAGCACATTTTAAAGGTCTGAATAGAAAATATTTGCCATTGATTGCCTCTAAGGGCGGCCATCTATAAGACTTCATCCAGCTACTCAGGAGGCTGAGGCAGGAGAATGTCGGGAACCCGGGAGGCGGAGCTTGCAGTGAGCCGAGATGGCGCCACTGCACTCCAGCCTGGGCGACAGAGCGAGACTCCGTCTCAAAAAAGAAAAAAAAAAAAAAAAAGACTTCATCTGTATAGTAACAACCTTGGTCTCCATAACCCTTTATCTTAACCCAGACATTCCTTTCTCTTGATTCTAGGTCTTTAGGTAATAATTCTTTCAACCAATTGCCAATCAGAAAATCTTCGCATCCACTTACGACTTGTAAGCCACCTCTTTGAGTTGTCCCATCTGTCCGAACTGAACCAATGTATACCTTATACATATTGACTGATGACTTATGCCTCTCTAAAATGTATAAAACCAAGCTATAACCCAACCACCTTGGGCACATGTGGTCACGAGTTCATGGTCCTCACATTTGGCTCAGAGTAAATCTCTTCAAATATTTTACAGAGTTTGGCTTTTTTCATCAACAATGCCTACAGGGATCTGGAGACATAAATGAGAGGGCCGTTATTTCTGGCTGTTGGGGGCAGGGCAAGGGAGAGAGAAATATCAATATTTATTCCATCCATCTCTCCTCCATACCTTCATTCTGCACCTCTCTCTTCTTTGGCAAAAATTCCTACTTTTTGAAAGAGCATCATAATTTCTAAAATGATTCTTGGCCCCACGCTTCTTTGACATGCCTAGGACTTGGCAGACTCACAGGAAAATGAGGTCATTTTACACAAACCTTGTAATGATTGAAACCTGTGCTTTCTATGGAGCGCAGCAAGACGGAGAGAGAAGAGGGAAGTAACCTGGGATATAATTAAATCAGCCCAAAGATCCGAGCTAGGAACTCTTCTCACTTGAAGAGGTGTAACAGACAAGGGCCTTTTACTCCTGCGAGTGGGTTTCACACCATTGATGCTAACACTTTTCACCTGTAGGCTAGAAGGATGGCTGGGCCTCCCACTCTTCTCAGCTGCTTTGCACATAAAATTTGAGTGATGTTATTTTAGAAAGGCATTTAACGCTGATGCTGAAAGACTGCTCTGCAGTGGCTCACACATACCTGGGACCAGGGCCGGTGCCTGTCCATCACAGTCAAAAGGGCAATCAGTGTTGTCTGAGTAACACTAGCTGCCCAGGGAATAAACTTGAGAGAAAGCGGTTCTCCTCTTGACCTCTAGAGTTGCCAATTCACATTCTAGCAGGGCAGCCGGCAGATTAACAGCTGCAGGTTTTCTCCCCACCTCGACTCCTGAGATCTGTAAAGCCACCTTCTGCCAGGGATGCCTTGGAGAAGTAGGTTTTCCCAGCACTGCACAATAGTCTGTGCACATACAACAAACTGCTTTTTTATTTTATTTTTTATTTATTTTTTATTTATTTATTTTTTTGAGACGGAGTCTCGCCTGTCGCCCGGGCTGGAGTGCGGTGGCCGGATCTCAGCTCACTGCAAGCTCCGCCTCCCGGGTTCACGCCATTCTCCTGCCTCAGCCTCCCAAGTAGCTGGGACTACAAGCGCCGCCACCTCGCCCGGCTAGTTTTTTGTATTTTTTAGTAGAGACGGGGTTTCACCGTGTTAGCCAGGATGGTCTCAAACTCCTGACCTCGTGATCCGCCCATCTCGGCCTCCCAAAGTGCTGGGATTACAGGCTTGAGCCACCGCGCCCGGCTGCTTTTTTATTTTTAAAAGAAAAAGGAAAAGAAATTTCCCTGAGGTTCTAATCCTTCTCTCTACGAAGCCTGCCTTTCTAGTGCTGTTTGTAAAAGGAGGTTTCATGAGTTGAGGTTGATGTTTGCTGCAAGGATACAAAATTAAGACATCTTTTTGGTCTGTTCACAGCTCTTCTATGGCAGACGTTCAGAGGTCTGCTGACCAAATGCAAACAGAGGAGGAGAGTAGGGGGCTAAGTGTGGGCGGCTGGAAAGGACTAATGATACCAGAGTCTGGCTGTGCTCTGCCTCTGCAGGATAACAGCTCCCAGGTCCTTGGCCAGATCACAGAACTTCTCTGCTTTAACTTTTTTTTGTCTGTTTACATGGGAGCAAGGTTTACCTACCCCTTGGGTCCAAGATAAATAGATAAGTACATGTGGGTACTTCAAAAGCTAAAAGTGCAATAGCATTATGAAGGGTTATTGTTATTTTGCTGAATAGTCAATGTTGGATTGTTCTTCCTTATGAGCACTAACACTATTCAACAAGTCCAAGGAATTCATCCCACGAATGCATATTTAGAACCTACTAAGTGCTGGGAATTGATCCTGCCAGTTGGAATTCAGGCTTGACATATATATACACATACATGCATGCACACACACGTGCATACACACACACACACACGCACACCTGCTTGCAGCTAGGGTGCACTGAGATAAGGCAGAGAGAATCCCCTCAGCCTGCACAGCTAGCACCACAGGCAGATGGCTGCCTTGCAGATAAAAGGGTTTAGTGCCACAAACACATGCACCCTAAGGACCTTGGAAGGTGGTTGGTGTGGCTCAGTGGGGAAAGGAGAGAGCCTAGACTCAGTCAGACCTGGGTTTGAGTCCCAGCCCGGTCAGTTATTAATTTTATTAATTGTATTACCTTCAGCAAGACTGAGTCTCAGATTCTCTGCCTATAAAGTTACCCCCACCTCCAAGTGCTCTTGCGAGGATTAAACGAGATCAGCATGGTGGAGTCCCCAGCGGAGAAGGTGCTCCTTCAGTGCAGACTCCTTCGCCTGCCTGGACAGCTTATCAGTCTTGTTTAGGAAGAGTGGAAGTCGAACATTCATTCACTCCATAAATATGCATGGAGCACCTACTATGTGCCAGACTGTTCTAGATGTGGGAACATAGCAGTGGGCAAGGCCGGGGAGGTCCATGTCTCCTGGAGCTCACATCTACCCTCATGCTTCTTATCACAGGGATTCTTTAGAGGACACAAAGGACCTTGAAATCACAAAGAAGGATATTGACTTGGCTCTGTTCTTCTGACATGGAATAATTGGTTGGGTTTTTACAGACACTGCCTTATTTTAACTGCTGTCTGACATCTGGTAAAGAATTAAGTCATGACTTAGATTTTAATCTCTTCTCAGTATTTGCTTTCCAGTTGAAATGGTAGCTGTCAAGTTGCCCTAAACAGAAAGCTTGTGAGGGTCCCACAGACAGAGGGGCACATGCTACAGAATGTGCGTCATCTGCAGCTGCCAGCATGGGGAATTAGGAAGCGCATTGCCCAAGGGGCTTGGCCATATGCTTTACAGAGAGCCCAGTGGCCGCGCTGGACCCCGAGGTGGGGGCACAGATGGCACAAGACCTGGGTTTTCATCATGATTCTGCTGTGTGCTGGCCCAGTGACCTTGGAAAACTCCAGCTCTTTGCACCTCAGTGGCCTCATCTCCCATTGAGACTGTCATTGGTTCCACTGTCCTCTGGGTTTTTATAAGGACCAAATAAACTAACAAGAAGTTTCCTTACAATAAACACACACACACATGCATAAATGCAACATTTGACAACAACAATTATATTCTCTCATTTAAGGACCATCTCACTGTCTGTATCTTGATATCGTCATCATCATCTTCATGCTTATTTTTACTTGAGCCATTAGTTTTCCCTGGTAGAGAAAATGAAACCTGTTTTCAGTTACAAAGCTGTGTCTCTGGACCTGAATTTAGCTGGGTGCATTTGTGACTATAAAAACAAGGAGGGTAGGGGGAGACAAAGAAAATATGTGTGGGGACAGGGAGGAGGCAGGCATGCAGGTTTTGCTGGTGTTATAGACAGACCATGAGACCTCCTCACACCAGACTGAGGCGGGACCAGCAGGCCCAGAATAAGTCCACCTGCCCAGGATAAGTCTCGGTGTTTGCACCATCAGCAAGGCCTGGAGGTTGGGTGCAATGACCCTATTGACTGTGTCCTTCATCATCCAAGGCAGCCACCAGGTGTGGTTGTCCTTGCACGCTTGGAACCTGACCTTCAGCTGGAGCCTCAGCAGCCACAGTGGTGCTAGCCTGGGAGTGGGAATGGGGTGGGCACTGGAGGTTGTGTCTTCCTCCAGGGCTCCTGGTGCCCTAAAGAGAGGGCGGATTCTGTAGCATTTAACATTATTACAGTTCAGCCAAGGCCTTCCATGCCAGAAGCTGGCTCTGCTTCTATGCTCTGGTGCAAAGTGGGTGCAGATCTGGAACTCCTGCCTCTTCTGTGAGGGACCCACGGGGTGGGACTCTCTGATCTGAGAGCAACAGACATAGAGGCTGCTGAGTGGCGAGGGAGGCAACCAGCCCGGAACAGCAGCGACTGTGTCACGGGCGGGAAGAAATCAAAAAGAAGGAAACGAACATTTGAGTGAGATTGCACCACGCACTTACACTAGGGGCTCACAGCTGGTTTCCTGGGGCTCACGTCTGGCTTTGCTGCTCCCTTCCTGTGGGATCACTTACCTCTCTGGGTTTGTTTTCCTCATCTGAAAATTCAGGATGATCCCCGTGGGTGATTTTTGGTTGCAGGCGTTAGAAACAGACTGGTTCACTTAAACAAAGGGGAACTTATGAACTGGATACAGGTGGCTCTCAGCATGAAGGGAAGGGCTTCATGCTGAAACAGGGGTTTCTGAAACAGGGCTCAGAAACCTCAGGCTCCAGAGTTACTCCAGGGGTACCAGAAGCCAGACCAGAAGCCTGGACCAAGGTCATTTGGGAGCTCTCTACAAAGAGTGGGGACGAATCAGGTCCTCTCAAGAATCCAAACTCTGGGGACAGCCTGTATTAATCCATTTTCACTCTGCTGATAATGACATACCCGAGACTGGGTAATTTATAAAGAAAAAGAGGTTTTTCTTTTCATGGACTCACAGTTCCATGTGGCTGGGGAGGCCTCAAAATCATGGTGGAAGGTGAAAGGCACGTGTTACATGGTGGCAGACAAGAGAGAAAATGAAAACCAAGTGAAAGGAGTTTCGCTTATAAAACCATTAGATCTCATGAGACTTATTCACTACCACGAGAATAGTATGGGGAGCTACCCCCATGATTTAGTGATCTCCCACTGGGTCCCTCCCACAACACACACGAATTATGGGAGCTACAATTCAAGATGAGATTTGGGTGGGGACACAGCCAAACCATATTACAGCCTGACTGGACTTGTGGGGTCAAAGGGCCACTCACTGACTGAGAAAGGATGTGAGATGGTCCTACCAAGACCACACAAAACAGGACAGAGATTGTTTCCCAGAACAGAGCTGGGGTACAGTCCAAGAGAAAATGCCAGTGGCTGCAGGAGGCTGGAAAGATCACAAAATCAACAGTAGAGGACAGTAATTCCTGCTAGGTAGGGCCATTGTGAGGCGGATATGAGATCAAGCAGTATAGCACTTAGCACGGCACCTTGTCCTTACTGAGGAATCAGCAACATTCAGCTGCCCTTACAGTTACTTACCTTAACCCTCAACAACTCTGAAATATCTTCATTCTCCATGGTGAACCCGGGACTCCAACTGGTGAAAAGCATTGCCCAGGGTTGCTCAAGTGTCAAGCAAGATTCTGACCCCAGTGTTGCCTTCAGAGCCAGCTACGTACATTGCAGAGCTGGGTATACAATGCAAATAAAGGACCTCTTCTTTAAGAAGCAGGAAAAAATACTGTTCATTAAAATGTAAAGCTGTTTCCTTTCTTCCAGTGTCTCTTTCTCAACTGCCTTGGTGTGTTTTTAATTTGCTACTTAATGTCATTCAAAGTAAAGAAAAATTAAAATGTAAAATTATTAGCATGAATTTTACTCTCCTTTTTATTATGCAATGCTGGTTTTATTTTTTTATTTTTATTTTTTGAGACAGAGTCTTGCTCTGTCGCTCAGGCTGGAGTGCAGTGGCGCCGTCTTGGCTCACTGCAATCTCTGCCTCCCAGGTTCAAGCAATTCACCTGTCTTAGCCTCCCAGGTAGCTGGGATTACAGGCGAGCACCACCACACCTGGCTAATTTTTGTATTTTTCATAGAGACGGGGTTTCACCATGTTGACCAGGCTGGTCTTGAGCTCCTGACCTCAGGTGATCCGCCCACCTCGGCCTCCTAGCTATTGAAAAGATATTTGCCACTTTTTAAGCAAATAAAATTGATAGAGACAAAAACCTTTCTCTTCACCAGTTTCAGTATTTTCACTTTAAAGAAAGAGCCATTGTAGTAGAGAACAGGAAATAGGATTTGACCCGCAAGTATTTCAGTTTACCAACTCTGCATCAGGGAAACTTCTTGGGTAACACTGTCCCCACTTAGAAGCTTGTGGGAGTTGGAAATCTCCCTCAGGAGTTGGAGAGTCTTTGTTTGCCTGGCAGAAATAGGACCTCTCCAAGTCTGCAAGAAGCCCTTGCTGGTCAAGGAGCCCGGTGGGAGGTGGGCTGCTTCAGGCTGGGGGCAGCTGAGAAGTCAGCTGGTGCATTGCCTTTTAGGACGGGGAGGCATCTTATAAACTTCCTCCCCTCTGCCCACACAGAAATACTATATAGTTTGCAATTAAAGCCAGGCTTCCATTGATACTGGAATAAAAGGGGTCTTGATCCAGACCCCCAGAGAGGGTTCTTGGATCTCATGAAGGAAGGAATTCAAGGTGAGCTGCAAAGTGCAGTGAAATAAGCAAATTTATTAAAAGCTACTCCATTACAGAGTAGGGTGTCCTCAGAGAGCAAGCAGAGGAATGTACCATCTTTGTTTTAAGTTTCTCTTATATAGAGGTCCTAACTATGTGAAGACTAAACTAAGCTGTGACTACATGAGGGTGAGCAGACTGCATGACAAAATTTATTATTCTATTGACTTAAGCAACACTATCTTTGACATTTTCATGTGTGAGTATATCAAAGCATAACTACAATGATCTTGAAAGCATATATTGTTATGGGTATGGGGACATCTGGACTTTCTGTTGTTGTAGGAGTTTGACCTTGCAGGCATTACCAAGCTGCTGCCTTAGCTGTAAACATCCTATGACCATGGGTTGTGACTGGCAAGGATTGGGCCTTGCTAGTTTTAAGATGAAGTTAATTTTAAAATGGCGCCACTCTGGCTCTCCTAGGCTCCTGCTTCCCTAATACCATGCTCCTTTCCTTTTGTTCTAAAATGTGTGTAGAGCCCAGAATGCCCTGAATTCTCCACGGGCTGGATCTGTTTGCTGAATGTTCCAGGGACAGGTCTGTGCAGCTCAACTGCTGCAGCAACAGAATAAATATTTTGAGAGCTTCAATTTGGAACCAGCTGCAGTGAAATCGCTTCTTTCTGGCTTGGGTCAGAAAGTTAGAGAAGAAAACTCACCCTCATACCAACTTGTCTGCACCTGTTGCTCAGGCCCTTGAAGCCCATATGCCCCTGGTGGGCTACTGGGCTGGACAAAGTGCTGTGCATGGTCTGTCTAATGAAGCACTGAAGTGCTGCCTGCCAACCCTGTCCCTTGGGGACCAGCAGCACACAGGGCACTCTGATTATGCTTCTGTGGTAGGAGCTGGTGCCTGGCCAGTCTTCTGAGCACAGGTGCCACCAGCAAAATTCCCTTTCCTTACAGTTGTTCCGCCACTCCAGGTCAGGGAAAGACCCGGGCTGGTGAGACCCACTCACTACTCCTAAAACAACGGCAAGGGAAGGCACCATTGACTGTGCCTGTATCCTGACCCCTCCTGTCCCCACCCACAGCACACACACAGTCCTGCTGGTAAGGTCCAGCACAGGGGCCTGGGGGACCTCAATGGGGACTGGGGGACCGCACTGGCGTCAGTGAGTTGGAGTGAGGAATCTGTCAAGTGTAGCAACCGCAGCAGAGGACAATGGAACTGGCACCTTTGCGTGACAGGGTGTTTGCTCACATTCCAACTCCTCCAGAAAGCCTTCCTTGACTTCTCCAGACAAGAGGGATTGCTCCTTCTTGGCAACTCTTACAGTATAGATAATCTGCACTATAAAATGTGCCCATGGTTAGGAACACAATCTGCAGGCCTCAAATCCCAGCTCTTCCATTCACCAGGTGTATGACTTTTGGCAAGTTACTTAACTTCTCCATATCTCATTCCTTTACTTATAAAAAAAATAAATAGAATAGTGACAATGCCAATTGGACAGGGGAAGGAAGAACATGATTTAATATACATACATTGCTTAGAGCAGTGTCTGTCACAAAACGAGTCTTCCACAAGAGGCTACTATTATAATCATACAACTATTTTTTTAATGGTAAAGGATCCATAACAAAAAGTTTATTAATTTAACTGTTTTGAGTTACAATCAGTGGCATTAAGTACATTCACATTGTTGTGCAACCATCACCACCATCCATCTTCAGAACTTTTTCATCATCTCAAACTGAAGTGCTGTCACTCATTAAACAATAACTTCTGTCAGGCCCTGGTAACCACTATTCTACTTTCTTTTAATTAACATAACTTTTGGTTATATAGTGTCTTTTTTTAATTTAACAAATATATTTATTGAATAGCCACTTTGCACCAGGAACAGGAGTAGAATCTAGGGACAGACTGGTCATCAAGACAGGGTTTAGGACAGTACAGAGCTTTCCTAATAGGCGTTTGAGATTGACAAGAAACAAACACACAAGACAATCTCAGACAGTGATGCATGTTACTGTTGAGAAAAACTACCAAAACAACAACAACAAAAAAACATGACATGTCCTTTCAAATCATATGGGGGCTTTGTTTTAGCAGGACTACCCAAAGATTATTTAATTTTCTAGAATATTTGCTTGACATACCTATTTACTATCTGATTAGGGTCTAGACACTTGGAAGTGACCTGTTAACTTGTAGATTTCTAGCACATAGAAAAGATAATCCAAAAGTTATGGTTTTGTTATCCTGTAGGACAGTAAGAACTTTTATATCTAACCTAGCAATCTTCTAACATGTTTTCTCTTTAATGTCTCTAAACACCCAGTTTCTCAAATGCTTTTGGAACCAATGTTAAGTAATCTTACTAGTTCCTGCATTAATCAGTTAACAAATCTTTGAGATGTGTTTATTCTATTTTTGTATGAGAGCTGTGTCTTTAACTTTTGAAAATTATACTTTGCCACTCTAAGGAACGTAAGTCAGGACAAAGGGATAGAGTGGCTGGAGCTGGTATGACAGCTTTTGAGACAGGGTGCTGAGGGAAGACGTCTTTGAGTAGGAACTTGGATGATGAGAAGGAAACAGACACCCCAGCTTCTGGGAGAAGAGCCTTCCCAGCAGAAGGAATGGACAGGAAGGGCCAGGGTGCTCCTGGGGCTGTGAAGAGACCCATGTGACCAGGGCAGCAGGCCAGGAGAGTGGGGCTAGACTGGGTCAGATCCTGAGGAGCCCTGTAGCCTGTGCCGGGCCGGGGCTGGGGTTGTCAAGCCCAACTTGAAACTGATGTTGAAGAATATGCTCTATCCTCATGACAGGCACGTGTCCTCAGGCCACTCTTCCTATCTCATTGACTCCCCTCCTTCTCCCCATCCCATTTAGTTCAGTGAAGCCAACTGATGCTGGTTCATCTTGGCTGTGTACATCAAACTGCTCCAAACCTGAAGCCAATTTCTTCAGCATCAGACCTTGCTCTCAGCCCTGCCTGTGAGACTTTGGGGATGGGGAAGGGGGGCCCAGCACTGGACTGGCTGCTCAGGAACCCAATGTGAGACTTTAGTGGCTGCCTGTGAAATTCCATGGGGGGCCCAACAGTCGTCCGTGGCCATTTGTGTGTTGGGCTGTCAGGCGACCCAGTCCTGGCACCTCCTCAGAGGAGCCGCAACTGAGCAAGGACCTCTTGCTAAAACGCGAGTGATTTCTTCTAGTTCTACAACCCTCTAAGGTTTCCCTGAACAACCCAACCTGCCCTTCCAATCGCCCCTCCTGCACAGAATTGAGTCCTCAGGGCAGCCCTACTGAACAGCGCCCTCTAGTGAAATTTTGTGTTCCTGTTGTAACCCCTGAAGACAGGAATTGCTGCAGCCACGAAGGAGAGGGGCTTTTCTGCAAAAGGTAGAACCCACCCTATTCTTTCAAAACTCTGTTGAGCTCCTACTGTGTCCCAGGCACTATCAGCCACTGTGAAGTGCTGGCAGCAGTGTGAGAGCAGGGGCCACGTCTGTCTTGGGCACCACTGGGCCTCAGGACATAATATTTCCCAGCATCTACTGGATATTCTGTTAAGTACTGCACTAGTGAACAAATAAACAAAAATAAGATGCAGTACCTAAGTGTGGGGACTGCTCAGTGTTACTTCAGAGCACAGGGATGAGCAGGAGTTGATTTATGTTTTTTTAATGAAGCTCAACCTAATGGGCAGCTGTGTATAGTATTAAGCACAAGAATTCTGGCATCAGACTGCCTGGGTTCAATTCCTGGCTCTGCCACTTATTAACTCTGCGACCTTGGGCAAGTTACTTAATCTCTCTGTGCCTTATTTTCTCAGAAATGGGGAAACCTCATAGTATTGTCATGAGGATTCAAATAGTTAGAGTTGGCAAAGCACTTGAGAAAGTGCCTTGCACGTTCTATGTACAGTGGCAGATTTTGTTAAATAAATAAGGGAAGTCTTGCTAAAAACTAGAGTGATGTTCAACAATAAGTGATTGCCTAATGTGCTGAACTGCCCACAACCAGAGGTATGGGCAGATGTATTAGCTCTTCCAGACAATTAATAATATCTGTTATCTATTGAACACTTAATATTGTCCAGCATTGTGCTAAGCACCTTACATTTATTATCCTATTTTGTCTTTACAATAACTCCATGTTACTATCAGCACTTGACACAGGAAACAGGCTTTGTGATGGCCTGAGATCCCACTGTTTGAATGACAGATCTGGGATTCTATGGATTCTGAAGTGAGTTGTGCTCAGAATTCAGAGAACACTTGGGTGTCTGAGGTCACGTAGGGCATGGGAATCATGGGGAAAAGGCAGGTAAGCAATCTGTGGGCTGGAGGGAGGAGACTCCGGGGACGGCCAGAGCCCAGGGCTTAGTGATAAGGAACCCTTTGTGCTGGGGTTCACGGACAAAGAGTGGGCGGGGACTAGAAGGTGGAGAGTTTTTGCAGCAATCAATCAACCAACAAACCAGCCAACCAGCCCACCAAGCCAGAGACACACTGTATGTTTGGTAATGAATGGAAGGGAGGTGTTGGGAGGTCCCTCCATAGGCCCCCCGCTGCAAGACACCGTTATGGCTGGTCAGGGCCACTCTTCATAGCAAGATAGTGTCCGTTGGGGGAGAAAGAGACAGAAAGTACTGCAGAAGGAGGGGGCAGCAGGTAGATGGGATAGAAGATACAGGTAGGGGCCTCTCCTTGGAAAAGAGGGGACACACTTTCCACAGTAATAGCAGGATAGAGGAGATGAGTATGGATACATATTTAGGAGCAAAGAAGAAAACCAAGGGGGTTCTGCCTTTGTCTTTACTGTAAAAAAGGAACTGAGATCATCTGTTCAAGGGTTGAGGAAGTGAGTTTTGGGACTTGTGAAAGGCAAAGTTTGGAATACACCTGAGGAGGTGTGCTAGGAGAGCAAGCAGGGAAGAGGAATCTTGTTAACCTGCAGGAGGCTCTGCTGGAGACAGAAGGCAGGAAATTGGGCTGAGTCAGGGGTGACAATTCGTAGTATGCAGGAGAGGCCACTGCTAGGCCATACTCACTGCTATCCAGCCCTCTGTTTTTCCCACAAGGGCCCAAGCTCTGGGGCTATGGAAGCTGTCCCATCCACCTAAGAGTAATCCTTCTTTCTTGACCAGCCTCCTGGAAACTCTCAGGGTCCATGAGAGCCACTTCTCTCAAGGACCCTCCTGCGGCTCCAGGCAGCATCAGGAAACAATTGCGGTGGGAACTCCAGACAAATCTTTCTGCCACCCCCATGTGGGATCTGTAGCTGTAGCACCTTCTTGCCTTTTGTCTGTGAGGCAGGATGGCCCTCCGTAAAACTGTGAAAGGGTGAGGTATGTCTTCGGCCTGTAAGCAGCCCTCTCCTATAGGCCCCTAGAGGTGGGTTCTCTTCCGACAGCCACAGCGCTGTTGTGACTTAAAGGTTTAGAGCAGCCTCTACCCATCTTGCATATCCTATTCCCTCTCCACACTGACTCTGAAAAACACCAGTGGCCCGAGAGGAATATGGCTGGAAAGTCCACGCGGTTTCCTTAGGTATGTGGGACACCTCACTGCTAAAGCGTTTCCCACAGTCATTTCACAGGCCTCTAAGTGGGCATCCGATGAGCGTGACTTCATTTTCCAGGTGCGAAGGCTGTCTCTTTCAGGTTCCGCATGGTCAGCTAGAGGCAGCGGGCCTTCTGAGCAGCTGTCTCGCTATCAAGGCAAGTAGTATCTGTTTTTGTGGTGTGTTCACCACCACCCCCCTACCCTGAGGGCCCCTCTCATCATTACCCTTACTGTGGAGGGCCAGGTGGTTCGGGGCAGGGATGGCAAACTCTTGAAACACACGTCATGTCCTAACCCGGCACCAAGGGCAGACCGCAATAATATATCATGCCTCATTGCTCAACACAGAGCTCCAGGCAGCATCAGGAAACAATTGCAGTGGGAACTCCAGACAAATCTTTCTGCCACCCCCATGTGGGATCTGTAGCTCTAGCACCTTCTTCCCTATTGTCTGTGAGGCAGGATGTGGCCTTCCGTAAAACAGTGAAAGGGTGAGGTATGTCTTTGGCCTGTAAGCAACTCTCTCCTATAGGCCCCTAGAGGTGGGTTCTCTTCCAACAGTCATTCCTGCTCTGTCCCACTCCCCTCCTCAGGGGCCTGAGGAGCTGAGCAGCTACTCTAGTCACTGACTGGTCATAATGAGGAGAGCGGTGGGTTGGCATCACACCTGCATCTCTGCAACACTGTGGCTCTGAGGCTATGTTCTCCTCCATGCGGGATACTGATTACACCTACTCGCGGGTCCTTAGCACGCGAATAAGGATCAGAATGGAAGTGAGGTCCTGTATTTGTAAGATTTTTAAATTGCAGTGATCTCTGGCCTCCTAAGAAAGCCTCGCTTCTAATCGCCAGCACCAGCCCTCCCAGATATTTTAACAGGGCACAATTTTTGAATCTGGAAGGAGTAATTCTGATGGTGGATGGGTAAAATTGTGGAGCTCTTTGGGCTAAACCCGGCCTTGTGGCACCCTTCGAATACTACCTCATGTTGCGGCGGAACTTACATTTGCACGATGCTTCCTAGTTGATAAAGGGGTTGTCACTTTAGTTCAAGATCCCTCTGTTGCTATTCTAGTGGCATCGACTTGCTATTCCAGTGAGGCTTTGTGACTTTCCTACCTGGTAGAGACTACAAATCCCTCTCTCTCATTCATTCTTTCTTCCTTCCTTTCTTTTTTTAAACCAAGGGATCATGACGAAGGGTGGCTGGCTGGGCAGGGAATCTGGTGGAAAAAGGGTGGCCTAGGCTGAAAACACCCCAAGCCGGGAGCATCGCCCCCATCTCTGTCACCAGGGCAGAGAAAGAACAGCCAAGCTGAACTGAGGGTTATTTTTAGTCTCAAAGATGCAGCCTTTGAGAACAAACAGCCTAGAAGGACCTGCCAAATGAGCGTGGCCCCGGAGGAGGTGTCAGCATGCAACTGCTTCGCGTTGCCCCAGTCCCTCCGGAAACTAGAGCTGGGGCAGTGTGTGTGTTTCCTCAGGCTGACTTGCAGGGCACCCCGTGTGCCACAGGGTCCTGTGAGGACAGCGTGAGAGCCCCACGCACCATGACCTTTAAAACCAACCTGGGCTTAACCTGAACGGGCTGTCTCCCTCCAATACCCACCCACAAGAGGAGCCAACTTTGCAAGGGCCCCACCTGCCTCATTTGGTCCCATGCTCCTGCCTGTGGCCCCTCCCGCTGCCTTCGTTACCACCCCAGCCCCAGACTGCTGGGGGACACCTTAGAGTATCATTTTCTTCTTCCTTTCTTGTTTCCTCTCCTAACTTTTCTTCCTTTACTCTCTAACACAGGTAATCCATATTCATGGTGGAACAAATTCAAAAATTGAGATAAGCGAAAAAGAACAATCCCGATGACCAGCCCTGCCCCGGCCACTGTGAGTGGGCGGAGACTGGCACTTGCTAATGTTTGGTGGATGTTTTTCCGGACTTTTTTCTATGCATACTTACGTATAAGGCACTTATTTTTTTTTCAAAAGCATGGAATCCCACCTGCGGCCTGGCACTGAGGAGCCAGGACAGCCACTCATTCAGGAAGGGCCTCCACCAGTTTGGATGATGACTGTTATCTCCCAGTGACGACCTGCAGCTCTGTGCAGGAGGCTGTTAGGACATGACATTTCAAAACAGAATTGTTCTGAAATAATTGTACTTGGCTACAAAGAACAAATAGCAAGAGTGATGCCAGTCCGAGGTAGGATAGGCAGCTGCTGGGCAGATGAAGTATTTTTTGTGTAAGGTAGTGATCTCTGTGGAAAGTTACAGTTTTTGCTTGAGCACAGTGCCTGGTCTCTGTGTATTGCACGGCAGTGTTTGATAAAGGCAACTTTCTTCTTCATCCTCACCTGTCCCGGCAGGAATCATTTTGCCTGTGTCAGGCTTTTTTTCAGGGGTCACCTGATTCAGAACCAACCCCCACCTCCCCGTCCAGTGTACTGGCTAAGAAGACAGACTCTCAAGTAAGGAGGCTTGGGTTCAAATCCTAGCCCTGCCTCTAAATGCAAGTGGTTTAGCTTGCTTGTGTCAAATTTCCTCATTTGAAAAACAGGGATGAAGATAGAAGATACAGCTGGGGCTTGGCGTGAGAATTCAGTGAAATGAAACAGGTAGAGCACTCAGAAGACAGCATAGCACATAGCGAGTGCCCACTAATCATTCATTCTTCTTCTGCAATTATTGTTTTTTCAACTCTTATGGAACGGTTCCTGTGTTAAAGGCACTTGCCTGGATTCCAGTATGATTTAGGGCAAATTGGTGAACTTACCTCTTTATTACTTCAGATAGGAGCTCAAGGCAGTTGGGGAATGAGATGAGGGATAATTTCAGGTGC
Source organism: Theropithecus gelada (assembly GCF_003255815.1). Lineage (NCBI taxonomy): Eukaryota > Metazoa > Chordata > Mammalia > Primates > Cercopithecidae > Theropithecus > Theropithecus gelada. The sequence goes on along the minus strand of NC_037674.1, from coordinate 38,226,616 downwards.
TTGGATATCAGGAGATTGAATAAGTTTGCATTATGGGGTCACTGGAGCTTGTTGACACATTGGGAAAATGTTAAGAGCCATGTTGCTTTAATTGGGACTCTCATAAACACACCACTCCCGTTGCTGAAGGTGGATCTTGAGTACATCATGATCCAACATGCTATTCATGCTACTTTTGTGTATGTGTGAAAGGTTCTGTAATACAACGTTTTTATACATGTATAGGTATGTGTGTCCTGAAAAAAAATCTACAAGCACTCTATTTTACTTTCATACTTTTACCAAATTGTTTTAATATACATTTTATACAATGCTCATGAATCTTTTTTGTTAAGACGACAAAAGCACTAAAAATGCATCCTCATTGGACATACTGGTGTTGAGAGAAGCCACAGGTGGTCTGTTACAAGGTTTTCACTCTGGCGATCACATTTTATTGCACTGATGACATGCAGAATTCCTTAGCTGACAGGTGATGGGGACAAAGAGCAGACACCTCACTGGCGCCTGGTGCCAGGCTGCCTGCTCCTTTTGCCCTTCCTCCCAGCCTTGGCTTCCAGCCCTTGTTTCAGGTCATACATCTCCCATCTATGTCAATGCCCAGCACACGGTGTGCCCCATTAAAACTCTGAGAACAGAAGAGGTGGAGGTTAGAGACATTCATCCACATTAATCACAGAACTTTCCACCTCAAGACTGGGGTCCTTGACATCTGTCCCCTCCCTCTTCCAGGCCAGCCTCACCACCTCTTTCTCTTTGGTACTGGCAATCCCTCCAGACTTTTGGCAACAACATAGAGGTCACATTCTTGTTACTACGTAGAACTGAATTCACCTTCTTTTTAGTGATCGGTCATTCAGATGTTTGGGCTGGGTTTGTTGCTACCACTATTATTATTAGGAATAATTGTAGCTGTCGATTATTGAGTGGTTATTGGGTGCCAGATGCCATACATCCATAGGCATGGTCTCATTTAATCCATACAACAGCCGTGAGGGAAGTACTGTTACTCCATTTCACAGATGAGGAAATTGAAGCTTGCAAAGGTTGAGTGTTACGGCCATAGAGCTAATAAATGGAAATTGTAATTCCAGGCTTAAGCTAATAAATGGAAATTGTAATTCCAGGCTTACTTATTCCAAAGCTCATGCTCTTCACATCTTGCTTATTTGCGATTCTTTTTCCATCTGTGGAAAGAGGAGGGGGGTGTAAAAGAATGGCTTTCACTAGACCTACAGTTCTGTTGTGGTTTTGTATGTACATGGTAAATGGAGACTACCATAATGTGGACACCCTTGCTGTCTAGGCTCTAGTGTCTTATAAAAGGGCTCTAAGGTGCGTGTGTGTGTGGGTTTGCGTGTATGTGTGTGTGAGCGCGCACACACACACTTCTAAATGTAAAGAGAGGGCCATCCAGAGGTAGAGGGCTGTCAGGTAAGAAAATGACTCCGGAATTCACACCCGGGTTCTGCCTCAGCTCTGACACTCATCAGCTTGTTATCTTAAGCAACCCGCTTCCCCTCCCTGTGCCTCGGTTTCCTTATTTGTAGAAGAGGAATAACAAAGCCTAGGTTACTGTTAAGTACATTAAGTGAGATCAATGGAAAGTGTCCAGAGGAGTACCCAACGAAAGTTGGCACTCGAAAGTAAGGGTGTTCCTGTCCCACATTCCCCAGCACAGGAGAGTTTCCCAAAGCAGCGCTGGGAAGAGAGAAGTGTGAGCCTTTGCCTGGATGCGTGGGCAAAGATGCAGTTTGGGGGAGGAGGGTACTCCGCAAACCCCAGCAATGTTTCCACTGGGCACTGCTGGGTTGTATGTTGGGAGCTTTGGAGTGAGGTTTGGGCCCCACCCCGCCTTGGCCTCCCCAGCTGCTCGGGAGGGTGCAGGTCTGCTCCCCACACACACCCTCCCTTCTGCTTTCTTCCCCATGCATCTCAACCTAACCAAAGTTCACGCCCAGCCCTTGCTTTCGTTCCTGACTGCCACTCAGACCACAGCCACGAAGGGTAGGAGCCACACTGGGCAGGGCTGCAGGTGGTCTGCAGGTCCCAGAGGGCAGTTCTGGACTGAAGAGTTAGCCCACCCCAGCTGTGAACCTCCTACTCTTAGAAAACAAGGACTCCAAAAGCATTCCTGTCCCCTCTCCCGGCCACAGACAGACAAAGCGACCCACACAGACTTAGACACACACACATAGGCACACAAACACACAGAGACACACCCCCACTGCAAAACATGTACAGATATGCAAAGACACACACAGCCACATAGAGACAGACACACACAGAAATATGAACAGAGACAGAGACATATACACACATGGACCCACGCACACAGAAACATGTACAGATATGCAAAGACACACAAAGACATGTAGAGATGCCCAGACACAGACACACAGAAATACCCAGACACATAGAGACACACAGAGGCACATGCACAGACGCAGACACACACGGAGACACTATGACATGAGAACAACGTGTGCGCGCACACACAGGTTCCCTCCCACCCGGCAGGCGCTGCCCTCTGCCCCGTGGCCTCCACCTCTGCAGCTCTTCCTCTTTGGTCTAATAAGGGTAGGTGAGAAAGCATTGTGAAATTCCAGAGATATTTCCCAGCTCCCCACATGCTCCTCCTGTGGTGCGTCCAGTTGAATGTTCAGCTCTGGGCAAGTGTCCAGGGCCCCGGGCCCCGAGGCTGAGTCATGTAGACAAAGATTGCGAGGCCCTGAGTAGCATTTCTAGATCCCCAGCCTTTAAAAAACACCGCAGGATGCCCTAGGAGGCAGCGAAGTTTCCCACAGAAACTCCACTTGGTGCAGATTTAATCACAGGGCATTTAAATAGCATCATCTGGAGGTAATTTGGAATTGAAATTACCAGGCTAGAGGAAATTTTTTTTTACCAAAAGAAGGGTTTGGAATATAATATTGTGTCGGTTATCAATCAGCCATTTCCAAGGGATTACAAAAGCGGTAAGGCCTGTTTTACACAATATGTTAGAACAGTTTACAACAGGATTTGCTCATCACTAGTGTAAATGGTATTAGTTGTTCTACAATGCTTGGGGCAACAAATGACACATTTCATGAATTTCTAAATCAAATCATTCTTAGACCCCACACCTACCAGGACCTCAGAAATATTCAATCCCAGCCTCTTTTCAAGGCCCCTCCTCTCCTGCTATGCAGAACTCTGAGGCCTCAGGATCCTGGAAACTTGGGGGAAAGGCATCAGGTCTGTGATGGTCACTGCCCAGTGGCTTATTGTTCATGCCCAGGTAGACCAGCAAAAGGCTGCCGCTCACGGCATCCTCTTCAAATTCAAGGTCACAGTGCAAGTGTCCAGTCCTCAGAAGCACACTGCCCGCCCCCCGCCAGCCACTCCCCAGAGGCCTTGGCACCTCAGGGTCCTGGGTAAGAGGCTGGGCACCCAAGGGTCCTGCCAGTCCTTGAATGACCTCCAGCCCTTGGCCCCCTCCCCAGCCCTCGCAATCTCTGACGGTACGTATTAGGTCTATAGACCCTTAGAAAATCAAAGAAAGGCCTTTAATTTTCCCCCAGAGCAAGAGAAGCCTAGCCTTCAAGACACAAAGGCCTCTAGAGAAGAAGAGGGGAAATCCGCCACATTCTTTTCCAGTGAGCTACAGAGGAAAAACAGACATGGTTAATTTATCAATCTCAGTGGCCAGTCACTTAGTCAATAATTACCTGATTTACTTAGTAATCCATACTCTTCGGGGAGTAGATAGAGTTGTGGTCCAAAAAAAAATCCAAAAAACCAACAAACAAAACCCTTTCTTTGAATAAAGATGATGAAATCTCTTGGCTTCTGTAATTTTCAGAGTCCTTCTGGAACACTCCTGTTCAGACATGAATGGGTTCAGTCCCATACAGCTTGGTGTCTAGTAGCTCAGTCTCTTCGTTCCCTTTCATGGAAGAGTTGTACCCCTATTTGAGGACTGATAAGGGTGTGATGAGGGGTGTCCCTCAACTCAAGAAACCCAGTCTAGCTCCCACTCACACCCAACACCACACAGGCAGTAGAGCTTAAGGTTGGAAGGGATGGCTGTGGAATCAGATAAAACAGAGTTTGAGTTCTGGCTATATCGCTTTTTATCTGTGTGACTTCAGGCAATTTACTTTACCTCTCTGAGCCTCAATTTCTTCCTTTCTAAAATAGGGATGATAAACTGCCTCATAGGATGACGTAGAAGTTAAATGGCAGACATGCAGACATGCCAGGATAGTGGCATAAATTCATGCCGCAATGTACGCCCTGTGCTCCAAATACTCTCTGCTCTATATGTGATAGAGAAACATACATTAAAATGATACAGCCACATTTGAAAAGCAGTGTTAGTGTCGCTGATGAAAAGACCAAGATGCATCTATGTCCCTCCTCCAGGGTGCCTAATGGGATTGAGCCCTGTTTGCCTATGGTGGTGATGAGCTTTCTCTTCATCCCTTTTTCATTCTTTCCAGCCCCCGCCCCACTCCTGTTCCTTGAATCATTTCCTAAAATAAACAAACTGCAGACAAGCCATTATTTCAGAGTCTGCTTTGTGTGTGTGTGTGTGTCTGTGTGCGCGCGCGTGTGTGTTGGGGGGACTAAGACAGCTAGAAAGGAGAAAAACCAAAGCAAGGCAAAAGGGTGGGAAATAGAAAACAAAATATGGCGGAAATCAGTTAAACTACATGTCATTATAATAAATGTAAACAGATTACCTCTCAAATGAAACATTCTCAGATTAGATAAAACAAATGAACAAAGTTTCTAAGAGCTATACCTAAAGCAAGACCATAACAATTGGAAATAAAAAGCTAGAAAAAGATATACCAGTCCAATGCTAACCAAAACATGAAATATATATTGTTATGGGTGAAACTGTGTGCCCCTAAAAGTTATGTTGAAGTCTCAACTCCCAGTATCTCACAATGTGACCTTATTTGAAAAGAGTCATTGCAGATGTAATAAAATTAAGATGAGGTCATATTGGAATAGGGTGGGCCCTTAAGCCAGCATGACTGGTGTCCTTTTTGTTGTTGTTGAAATAGAGTCTCACCCTGTCACCCAGACTGGAGCGCAATGGCGCCATCTCAGCTCACTGCAACCTCCGCCTCCCGGGTTCAAGTGATTCTCCTGCCTCAGCCTCATGAGTAGCTGGGATTATAGGCGTGCCACCATGCCTGGCTGATTTTTTGTATCTTTAGTAGAGATGGGATTTCGCCATGTTGGCCAGGCTGGTCTCAAATTCCTGACCTCGTGATCCGCCTTCCTTGGCCTCCCGAAGTGCTGGGTTTACAGGCACGAGCCACCGTGCCCAGCTGGTGTCCTTATAAGAAGATGAGAGACACAGATGCACAGAAGACAGCCATGTGATGGGGGAGGCAGACACTGGTGTTATGCTGCCACAAGCCGAAGAATGCCTAGGGCTACTAAGAGCTAGAAGAGACAAGAAAGGTTCCCCTCCTAGAATATTTGGAGGGAGCATGGCCCTGTCAATTTCAGGCGTTGATTCCACTTTGATTTCAGACTTCCAGCATCTAGAACTGTGAGAAAATAAATTTCTATGGGTTTAAGCCACCCAGTTTATGGTAATGTGTTATGGCAGCCCTATGTAATTAATATACATATCTAACAATATTTATATCAGACCACATAAAATTTAAGACCTGATATGGTTTGTCCCCACCCAAATCTCATGTTGAATTATAATTCCCAGTGCTGGGGGAAGGCCCTGGTGGGAGGTGATTGGATCATGGGGGTGGATTTCCCCCTTGCTGTTCTCATGATAGTGAGTCAGTTGTCATGAGATCTGGTTGTTTAAAAGTGTGTAGTACTTTCCCCCTCACTCTCTCTCTCCTGCTCTGCCATGGTAAGATGTGCTTGCTCCTCCTTTGCCTTCCACATGATTGTAAGTTTCCTGGGGCCCCCCAGCCATGCTTCCTATACAGCATGCATAACGATGAGTCAATTAAACCTCTTTCTTCATACATTACCCAGTTTCCCATAGTTTTTTATAGCAGTATGAGAACAGACAAATACAAGACCAAAGCATTATCAAGAATAAGAACATTACAAAGTTATAAAAGCAACATCCCATTAAGAATATATAATGGTTGTGAATTTGCATGCACTTAACATGACTAAATTATAAAGAGAAGTTACATTCATTCATATTCACCATGTAATATATTTTTAAAATTAACTCATACATTCATCCCTATCATGGTATAATATTTTTAATGTACTTTATCAGGACCAAACAGATCAAACAGTAAAATAGCAAGGATATGTAAGATATGAAGAGTAAGGATATGTAAAGTAAAAAAGAGGATAAACAAAAAGAGTAGGCCGGGCGCGGTGGCTCAAGCCTGTAATCCCAGCACTTTGGGAGGCCGAGACGGGCGGATCACGAGGTCAGGAGATCGAGACCATCCTGGCTAACACAGTGAAACCCCGTCTCTACTAAAAATACAAAAACTTAGCCGGGCGAGGTGGCAGGCGCCTGTAGTCCCAGCTACTCGGGAGGCTGAGGCAGGAGAATGGCGTGAACCCGGGAGGCGGAGCTTGCAGTGAGCTGAGATCCGGCCACTGCACTCCAGCCTGGGTGACAGAGCGAGACTCCGTCTCAAAAAAAAAAAAAAACAAAAAGAGTAAGGATATGTAAGAGATGAAGAGATAATTTAGTAAACCTCCAATATAGAAATATGGAAGCCTGCATCAAAATAGAGAATATATATATTTTTCAAGCACATGTCGACCATTTTAGCAAAGAGAGTCTCAAGAAATTTCAAATAATTTAAAGCATAGAAATCATATTTTCTATGCAGAATACTATTAAATCAGAAACAAACATACTCCTAAGTTTACTGTGGATGAAAGGGAAAGTTTTAATAAAAAATTACAAAATATTTAGGTTTGAACAACTGTAAAAAATCTACTCAATAACACTTGTGGGAAGCAGATAAAGCAGTACCTAGACGTATATTTATAGCTTTAAGACATGTTACTGGCAAAACAGGATTGAAAATAAATGTATGAAAAGAATACCAAAAGCTATTTTAGAAAAGAATAAATGAGATAATACATGTAAAGTCTTTTGCATAGTGCTTGACACGTAAGTATTCAATAAAAGGTCTTCCTTCCACAGTAAATGGAAATTATAGTTGTTGTTATTCCACCTATATCTTTCCAGTGAAAAGAGATTTTCTTTCCAGGATTAAATTAAAACTTCGTAAGTTACTATGGCACACCAAGAAGGAGATACCTCTGTGCCTGGAACTTCAGAAATTAGTTTTTATACAATTTTGCAGAGTGCAGTGATATCCCAGAAAGATAAATTCTCTGGCCCAAGTTGGTCTCTTCTGCCTCTATTAAATATAAACCTGTTCCTCACCCATTGAATGGGCTAGAGACAGAATCCAGAGGTCACAGTGACATGATATGTATTAGAAGCTAAGTCCCTAAATACAAGCTGCGCTCTGAAAACCCTTATTAGCATCCAGGGAATTCTGTCATGAATCCTTATTTTAGGAATGAAGTAAAGATTTCGGTAATTAGGGAGTATCACCTTTCCTGAAGGTACTGTTGATAAACCAGTCCCCTAAAATTATTCTTCAGTAAAGGAGTGGCCTTAGGCGCTTAATGACAGGGTGTTTTTTCAATAACTATTTTTGACTAACAAAATACTATTTGGGGAACATACAAAACCCTCAAAGGAACTCAATCAATGCATTTTTAGATTGGAAAAGTGATCCCTTGACAGAATTTGTTCAAAAGAAAGCCAAGAAATCAGTAGTAGTACCTCATTAGTAGGATTTGACTTTTCTATCTATATTAGTAAAAGTTTATATGTCAAGTTGGCTCCAGAAGGTCTTTTTTGTTTAATTTTCTCATTTGGAAAAAAATAAAGCCTAGGTTTTCAGGGTTGCCTTTTATCCAAGCATATGTATTCATCTGCAAAAGAGAAGAGGGCATTGAGGGTCCCCTTCCCTGACACTCCAGGTCAAGCAGAACCACCTGTGGAGAAGGCAGCAGCTGACACTGAAACTTGCTTTAATTTGTGCCACTTTGGGTGGGTGTGTTCTAAGTGTCCAGGAGGCTGAGCACATTGGGAAATGAGGTCGCTTAGAAGGGATGGCCTTCACTGATAGGGGAACACTTAACTGCCTGGCCCTTCCCAGTACAATTTGCTAAGGATGCTGGGCAGCTCTTGGGCACTAGTTCTTGAGAGGGCTTGGTTCTGTCATCAGAGGAAAGCCCAGCATCTATGCAGCACCTTGTTCTTGTCATGCAGCTCCCCAACACCCCTTAGGGTAGGGAGGGAATGTTCTGTTGCCCCCTTTAGACAAGTGAGTAGACTATACACTCCCAGATTAATGACAGGAGAGGAGATCCATCCTTCAGCTGTTGATGAGGGAGGAAGACTTGTGGGAGAGGATGCTTGGTTCTCAGGGCCCTCACCTGCTCCTTCTGTACCTTGTCTTTGAGCAAACCTGCTTCCCTGTGGGATAAATGAACATAACCCATACCAACCCTCCTTGCTGCCAGATACCTACCATGCTCACTGCACCTTCTTGACCATTGTGCAACTAACACCCAGCACAGAACATCCATCCACACCCATGTATGTCTTGAGTGTCCGCTATGGACTTGGTCCTGTGCTTGTACTTTGGATGCAGTGACAAAAAAGACAGACTGAGAGCATTGCTGAAAACCAAGCTTGGGTGTGTCTGTTGTAGAAGGACACATTTCTGTGGAGAACAGGGCTGTGGTGGGCAGTGAGCAAAGTAATGACCTTCTGTCTGGCTTCCCCCCCTGGAGAAGCAGCTGAGCTGATTTTCTCCAGCAGCAGCTTCAAAAGACAAAGCTCAGCATAGCAGAGAACTACTAAAACCACAAGTCTGAAAGGTGTACGATGCCACAGAGAATGTGTGGTTTCCCTCCTCATTCAGGAGATCCCCAGGCATCGAGGCAGGCAGCAAGGGGGTGGTTCTTAGATATCACTGTCCTCTGCGGTGGTGAGACAGTCGCCATCTGCACAGGCTTCACCTGGGCCTGCAGAAGCAGTGCCCCACCCCACATGCCTTCCAGCTGCAGACCCTCTGAACTGTAAATAAAGCCAATTGTAACTGAAATGAGGGCGTATAAGACATCCACAGTTGTTTCCAATTAGTTTTTTTTAAGTGCTACTTTGCACATTAGGTAATCATCATTTTCAGCCTCTCCGAGCAGAAAGCCCAGAGCACATTCTCTTGGGTGCCTGGGCAGAAAGGCAGAGGTCTCCGTTTCAGGGTAATACAGAAACATGACCCTCCCCTGTTAACTTTGCTAATAAAAGTTGTACATAGCTAGATCTTAGGGTACATGAACGTGACCACAGAGTTTTCTTTTATGATTTCTACTTTAAAAATTACCTTATAGGCCAGGCGCAGTGGCTCATGCCTATAATCTCAGCACTTTGGCAGACCAAGACAGGCAGATCACGAAGTCAAGAGATAGACACCATATTGGCCCACATGGTGAAATCCCATCTCTACCAAAAATACAAAAATTAGCTGGGCATGGTGGTGCACACCTGTAGTCCCAGCTACTTGGGAGGCTGAGGCAGGAGAATCTCTTGAACCCAGGAGGTAGAGGTTGCAGTGAGCTGAGATTGCACCACTGCACTCCAGCCTGATGACAGAGTGAGACTCCACCAAAAAAAAAAAAAAAGAAAAAGAAAAGAAAAAAATTTACCTTATAAACTCATCTGAATATCAAAGCAAGCTCTTCCTGGTGAATTGTTTTTCCTTCACCAGCTCTGTCTCCAATAATGCTGCCCCATGTGGAGGTTTGTGCAGAGACTTGGCCAGGTGGTACAATGACCTCATTGGTTTGTTTGTTTTGGGTAGAGGAAGGTTGTTTCAGTTGAGTTCAGAAGCTGAACATAAGGAAATCAGTCCCATTAGAAAACTACCCTGATGAGCAGGAGTGAACTAACACGGTCAGAACGCCTTTGTATTCATGCTGAATTCACAAACTCCCCTGCCCTCAATTGTTCACGAAATTCTGAAACACACAAGTGGAAGACCTCAGAGCTACTGCAGTCCCGCTGATTGGACCTCTGCAAGCTGTAAAGAGTCCCTCCACAACGTGTTCAGAAAACACAAGTGGGATGAAGTTCTGGATATGTGAGTACAATAGCTTCGAGCTCTGTGCCTCCTCCAAGCCTCTGCTCACGCAGTTCCCGTCTTCTAGGAAACACCCTTCCCCACTTCCCACTTGGCCAACATGTAGCATTCTCAAGGGCCAGCTAATGTCCTCACAATTCATCTTGTGATCAGTATTGGGAAAGACCTTAAATACCATCTGGTTCTAGGAGCTACTCCCTTCTAAAATTGAATGTCTTCTATAATTTCTAGCCAGAGTTGAAATACCATTGATGGCTGGGGGCTCAATCTCCTGAAGATAACCTATTTTATCTTCGTATAGCTTTATTTGTATTCATGATAATTACTACTATTTGTGGCAAGTCACCTTATAGTAGTTGACAAATGTTACATGAATGTAATTCTCACAACAACCCTACGAAGGAAGTATCGCTGTTATCTTCTCATCTCATTTTACAGAAGAGAAGATCAAGTCTGAGGGAGGCTCAGTGACCTGCCCACGGTCACAGAGCAGGAAGCAGCAGAGCCTGGAGGTCTAACTCCAAACACTGTGTGCTCTTTACTGCTGCACTGCAACCTCCAGGACTTCCTGCCGTGCGGAAATTTTTCACGGTCACAGGCGCACTCAAGATAAGAGTTGTGCACAGTTGTCAAATGACCTCTTAGAATTCTCAGTGCTTAGAGTCTGTCCTGCACACAACATAGCAGGTCATGACCTAGACTTGCAATCTTTCATTGATCATTGTTTCAAGAATTTAGTTTCACTCTCCACCAAAACTAAGTTCCTGGAAGGTGGGACCATGCTCTATGCTCATTTTGTGTATTTAACTTTTGTGTGCTTAATTTTCAAGACTTTTTGCATCCATTTCAGAACCTATTAGGTGGGTGAGCAATTGTGGGTTTTGCCATTAAAAGTAATAGTGAAAACTGCAATTATGTTTGCACCAACCTCATAGTATAGACAGCACTGAGCACATGGCAAGTGCTGATTGATTGAACAGTGCTGGGGAGAAGAGCAGACAAAAAGGCAGGAGCCCTGGATTCTGGTTCCAGCTCTGCCACTACAAGAACAGTCTTCCCCACTTGCCTCAGTTTCCCCATATGAACTGGATGATGTGTGCCACAACCACCTTTTGATTGGTGCTCTCCCAGGCTACAGGACTGGTGGCAAAGCCAGGAAGAACTAGCCCATTACTCAGACTGAATCATGCCCTCATGCGCTCACCCAGGAAGCAGTGATTATCCCCTAGAACACACAGCTGGCACAGGGAGCGGGACGTCACCCACAGGACACAGACTAACTTCTGCTGGTGCTCCTGGTCTATCCATCCCTTATGCTCCTAGGCCAGCAAAAAGCAGAAATCCTGCACAATTCATAGTTTTTCAGTCTCTCACATGCCTTAGGAAGTTTCTCAGTGTTTAGCAAAAGATTTTTGTATAATATCAATGAGAAACAACAGAATATCTAGAAATTTCCTTGGGAAATCTCTTACTGGCTAACTCACCAAGGAAGTAAGGAAGCTGGTCTATGTTCAGCCTTCACTACTGTGTTGGGCAATTTTTCAATCATTTATTCGTTTATTTCACAATATATTTTGTTGTGGGTCTGTCATGGACTAGACACTGTGCAGGGTGGTGTAGATACAACGATGAACAAGACAGGACACAGTTTCTATTGAAAGGAGCTGGGCACATTCCTCAGCCCCGGGCTCAAAACTCCCTGAGCCTAGTACAAACACATCTCATCCTCCCATCCCATCACATACTGCCATATATCTCTCCAACTCCCTGAGCCCAGTACAAACACCACCTAGAAAGTCTCCGATAAGGAGACAGCCATTCAAGGTTACTGAAAGCGCGAGAGCCAAAAGAATTTCTTTGTTCCCCTGCAACTTTCAGGCTATAAAAAGCAAACGCTCGCATTGTTCGGGGCCCTCTTGTATGCTGTGTAAAGGAAGGACCGAGTTCGAACTTGCATTAAAGATCCTTGCCGCTTGGCTTTGACTCTGGACTCTGGTGGTCTTCTTTGAGGAACAAACAGTCTAGGCATAACATCATCTCAGGGGGCTTACAATCTTGCTGGAGAGGGAGATTTAAGCAAATAATCATACAAAGCTCTGATGAAAATCAGATAAGTGCCACAAAGAAAACGCACATAGAGCGCCAACAGGGAGGCCTGACTTGAGGGTGGGTTTGGGTCGGGGAGGGTTTCTGGGTGGAAGCTGCTTTTACGCTAGGACCTGGCACATCCAGGAAAGAGAACGTGGTGGGGTCGGGGGGTGCTCTGATCTACAGCACACTGTGGGAGACAGGAACCAGACTCCTCATCTCAGCTCCGACTCCCAGTGACTGTGAAACTGTGTGAGTTACCTCTTCTCTCTGGGCCTCAGCTTTGGTTTGGTTTTGTATTTTCGTTGTTGTTGTTATTGGTTTTCCCCATCTGCAAAATGAAGATCTGTTACTTCAAGCAAATGTGATGCTCAGATAAAAGCCGTGGTTAAGATGTCACCTTGAAGGCTGTCGTTCTGCACAAATTAACCAAAGGGATCTTTATCACGGACTCTTCCCCTTCATATCCACCGCATCTGTGAAAGGGAGAGTGTCTGAGGGAGAATTTCATTTGACATTTAGAAAAATGACAGTGAAATGGGTTTTCCTTATTTGGATTCTCCACTTTATATGCCATATACCCAGATTATATACAGACACATGTGGGGGGCTGCAGAGGGACTGGAAAACCTGGTCCCAGGTGGCCTGCGGACGGGAAAGCCAGCAGACGTGTGAGGGGAGAAAGGTGCTTATTAAACAAACCTCACTGGCAGTCCTTCTCCTCATTTCTTTTCCAGATGCGCCTCAAAATGCTCCGCCAAGAATTCTAATGAGAAACAGATTTCCTCTGGCTCGGCCCGTCCTTCACCTGCAGATTTCTAAGCGGAGATATTGCTGTCCACTCCTGCCGAGAGTCGAAGCGGGGTGGGGTTTGTTTTAAATTCTCTTCTGCAGGAATTGGAGCTTTGAACGTTCAAGAACACATTTCAGATTTCTCTTCTTTTATACTTTAGCCAAAAAGCACGAGGTCAAAATATGAAAGGAAGCAAACACAGTCATTTGGTGGAGGATTGGGGCTAATCACCCCCAAAGTCCTGGTCACTCATCAGCAAGCCCTTAAGTTGAAAGCGTAGGGATCCTAGTTTGCATGGAGAAATGTTTGTTCTGTCGTGTGAATGTTCCTGTTTGTGGTCCCACCCACAGACTCCACCATGGGTCAATGACTCTATTGTGAAGCAAAGAAAGCCAAGGCAAGACCTTAGCCAGAAAGATGTGAAAGTGGGTTTTGTCCCTTTAACCTGAAACAGAGGTTATGAAAGAGATTAGCCAGCCTCTACTATGTGGGCTCAGGAAATGTCCTGAATTTTCATAGCTGTGTAGAGTTCGAAGACAAACATGGTCTCTGCTCTTGCCCTTGCGGTCAGAACCCCAAGCCTGCCTGGCCCCCTGCAGCCCTGCCATTGTCTCTCACAGCCCCGTCTCCATCTGTCTTGTTTGCTCTGCTTCCCACAGGCTTGGCCTGCTCAGTCCACAGGGTGGAGGAAGGGTGGGGGCATTCCTTCCAGCAACCCAGTGCAGACCCTCAGCTCCCCCTGGGTTTACACATCACTGTGGAAAGAGCGTTCTTTTTATTTCCTATGTCATCCTGTCTCAAAAAAAGATTATTTCTTAAAAGCTTCCCTTCCTATGAGCAATCAGGATGGAGGTTTGCTAAAAAATACTTTGGCTTGTGGCTGGGCATGGTGGCTGACACCTGTAATCCCCGCACTTTGGGAGGCCGAGGTGGGCAGATCACCTGAGGTCAGGAGTTCAAGACCAGCCTGGCCGACATGGTGAAACCCTGTCTTTACTAAAAATACAAAAATTAACCGGGCATGGTGGCTCAGGCCTGTAATCCCAGCTACTAGGGAGGATGAGGCAGGAGAAACTCTTGAACCCAGGAAGTGAAGGTTGCAGTGAGTCGAGATTGCGCCACTGCACTCCAGGCTGGGCGACAGAGTGAGACTCTGTCTCAAAAAAAAAATATATATATCTATATATATACACACACACGTATATATGTGTAGGTACACGTATATATGTGTAGGTATACATATATATGTATATATGTGTATATATGTAAATATGTGTGTATATATATATAAAATATATAGGCTTTTATCTGTGTGTGGTGGGAAAGGAGAGATCTTGACTTCCCTTGACTCTGCCATCCCAACTTCTGCTCCCCCAGTACCAGACTCCCTTTCATGAGAGTGATTTGCTCTTTGAACCATGTTTCATCAACAGACAAGTTTGCCAAGACAAACTGTTTACCTGGGAGGAACTCCCCTGAAACCCTGGTGTTCAGAGCATGTGTCGTCTGGCAAATGAATGCTCAAAGGCTAAAAACGAAATGGAAAACGACTTCTGTTAACAAGTTTGTCAGCCTAAATAACAGACACTGAGAGGAAATTCGGGAACAGGTATTGCAATGGAATATGCTTCCCATAGTAAACTGTGCGACATTCACAGAGGTAAAGGAAGACAAAGGTTTTTAAAGGAAAAATGAGGAGGATGACATAATTGTTTTGAGATAATTATCCTTGCCTACGAAGACCAATAACAAAGGTGGTGTCATTCCCAGGTTGCACAGGCAGTTGCTGGGCAGTTGTCCTCCCGGAAGTGTTTTTGTGTAAGGTTGTGATGGTCTTTGAGCGAGGCTGTGATTTTTGCAGTCTTTTGTGATAGTTCTTGTTATCAGGCATTTGTGCATGAGAACCCTTCTTCATGGTCTTCCCGGTTGTATTTGTCAGGTTTTTTAATACAAGTGACTCCACTTTGATTCTGACAACTTTCACAAGTTACAAAAAAAAAAAAAAAAAAAAGCTGGAAGCAAAACTGGATTTTTGATATGCTCGAAAATACGGAATCCAGAGGCTGGGTGAAGTGGTTTATGCCTGTAATCCCAGCTTCTCGGGGGGCTGAGGCAGGAGGATTCCTGTAGCCCAGGAGTTCAAGACTAGCCTGAGCAACATAGAGAGACCCCCATCTCAAAAAGAAAAAACTGGAATCCAAACATCACATCAAAAATAAAAATGCTTAACAAAAGAAAGGATATAAGGAAATATTCCAAAATGTACTCAGGCTGGGGGATGAGAATGAGCTTTGGAGTCAGGCCACCTGCTTCCCTGGGAGCTCTGAGCAAACCATTGTATGTCATTAAGCCTCAGTGTCTTCATCTGAAAACAAATAAGGCTTCTCCCCATGAGAGTTCTTGCAAGGATTAAATAAGGTGATGTATGTCAAGTTCTAACGTGGTACTAGTCATGCAAAACTCTTGTTGGACTACTGTTCTGCATCTTCTAAATTTTCAAGATGTGGATTTTAACTTCATAAAGGGAAACATTAAGCTTGAAATCATTACAGCAACAATATGGTTCATGTTATAGGGACATTTCATGCAAAGAAATATTACCCACATTAGATGTCGCATCTGGAGTAGGATGACTTCTAAGGACATCCTGAAGCTTTAGTAAGATCTAGCCTTAAAATGCGATCATTTTGTCCTGCCAATAACAGAGGCTGGGACCTTAATCTGCCTTTTTAGTGAGCAGGTTCCCTGTCTCAGTCACTGGACTCCTCCAGGCAGCACATCTCCAGGGTGCTATTGCCTCCCACGGTGATGCAAGGAACTTTGCTTTCTGCTTTGAAATATGCCCCCGAAGGCCAAATCCCTCTAAGAAATGAGAGTCCCACCATATCCTCTGAAATGGCAACATTCCTCTCATCAAACATTTTTATTAGCATCCTTTTGTAACCCATTAAGTCCTTAACAGCAGCTTTGAGGAGTCACACCTGTTTTTCATCAGGCTTGCAACCGTAAGCCAGCACAAACATGTGTGATAAGTTGATGCTAAAATACCATGACACACTCCTTGGATTTACTAGCATTTAATAAATGAAGGAGAAAGCTTTGCCTTTTATAGCCCTGAGCCTCCCAGGCCTAAAGCAGATGGAGCGGTTGCCTCCTGCAAAGCATTCATTGCTCACTGCTTCCAAATCCAAGGAACAGGCATCTCAGATCATTGTGCTGTGAGGGCAGGAGGACCCTTCTTTTGGAAAGCAGTAAGTCCAGTGTTCTCAACCCCGACCATTGCTCAGCATCAAATGGGGAGCTTTTGAAAAATACCCAGGCCTAGGTACCAGTCCCAGAGATTCAGATTTAGTTGGTGTGGGGGGAACTCTAGTAGCCTGAATTTTTAGCAGCTTCCCCAGAAGTCTCCCATCCACAGGCAAGACTGATACCTGCTAAAAATGATTTGGACCACAGGCAGTCTAGGGCACTGGGAAGAACCTGGACTTTGGAGATAAGAAATAATGGATTTAGATTCAATGTCTGGGAAGGATAAGCTGTGTTATTTTAGACAAATTTCTTAAATTCTTTGAGTCTTAGTTTCTTCACTTGAAAAATGAGGTTAACAATATTTATCTCATAGGCAAATAAATGGGAGTTTGTTATGTAGATTCCCCTGGTGCCATCTTCAGACTGATAAGGATTTAAAGTTATCCTCAATAATCAACCTTTATCTTTCTTGCTAGAGAGGGGAGGAGAGACACCTCATAAACTTACGTCCTGCTTTTAGGGTTTTAGGCACATTTTAGGGGAGGGCAGAGAGCTTTTCTTATATCTGCTCTTTCTCAGTTGCCTTCAGCTCAGAACAGTCCTCATGCCAAAGTGGCATATTTTGGGGTGGCATCTATAGGCATCTCCTATACAAATTGAGACAGAGTGGTATGCGTGAATGGAATGAGAAGAAAGCCTAGCCATAGACCCACACAAGTGTGGTCAATTGACAAAGATGTAATGGTAAATCAATGAAGAAAGGATAGTCTTTTCAACAAATTGTGCTGGGATAATGGGATATCCATATATACAAGTAACAACAAAAAATGTTGACCCTTGACCCATACCCTAGGTACCTAATTTTGTACCTTGTACAAAAATTAAAATGCATCATAGACCTAAATGTCAAACCTAAAACAATAAAACTATTGGAAGATAGCTTAGGAGAGAAAATCTTTGTGATGTTGAGTTAGGCAAAAATTTCTTAGATACAACAATATCAAAAGCACAATCCATAAAAGAAAAATTGATGAATCAGAGTTCATCAAAATTAAAGCCACTTGCTCTGTAAATGACACTGCTAAGGAAATGACAAGCCACAGACTAGGATAACGTATTTGCAAAGGATATATTTGACAAATAACTTAAATTCAGAATATATAAAGAACCCTCAAAACTCAGTAACAAACAACCTAACTAAAAACACGGATAACAGATTTGTACAGGCAGCTCACCAAAGAACATATATAGATGGCAATTAAGCATAGAAAACATCCTCAGCTTCATTCGTTATTAGGAAAATGTAAACTAAAACCATTACACACCTATTAGAATGGCTAAAACAATTTTTTTTAGATGATAATATCAAGTCCTGGTGAAGATGGAGCGCAACCACACCTCTCACACATTACTGGTGGGAGGGAAAAGTTCGGTGAAGAAGTCTAATAGGGTATCTCTGGATTGAAGAACTATAGTACCTTGTCTTCTGTGTAGATGGGCTTGATCCAAAGGCAGGAGTGGAAAGTGAGTGGCGGTTCGTCCCGAGGTCAACCACAAAGTTAACTGTGTTGAGAAAATCAGACCGGTGGTTTCAAATCCAGGTCAGTGGACCCCTGAGGATTTATCTGAAAAGGTAGTGAGTGGAACTATGGAGTTATTTTTCACATTTCAAGAAAAAGCTTAAGGAAAATCATGTTTTACCTGAGATAAGGTTCTCTTGGCAGACTGAGTAAAATCTCATGTTCTTTTCCTTTTGGCTGGAATTTATTTTCTGCTGATTATATCTAATTCATAGAGAATTTTTTTAAAGCCAACAGGCAAGTTGGTGGATAAAAATATTTCATAGGAAGAGGCCCAGCAGGAAAAGTTATAGAATGGGGTTTTTGGTGATGAAAAGTTCGTGACTGGCCAAACTAAGCCATGCATTTGAGGGTGATGAAGGAACACTCTCCTTCAGCAAGGTCTGTGTAAGTTTTTACTTGTCCAAGATCGCTTAGGGGATGTTGTAGCTGATGTTAGAGAACCCTCCCCCCGCCCCTCAGGTCTCTTCAGGTCTGTAGGAGCTCCAAATGGACCTGTGTGTAATTTGGAGACTGGCAGAAATATAAACCGTTGAGTCTGATTCAGCACCACCATGCATCACTCTTTTTTTTTTTTTTTCTTTTTGAGGTGGAGTCTCGCTCTGTCCCCAGGCTGGAGTGCAGTGGTGCTATCTCAGCTCACTGCAACATCCATCTACTGGGTTCAAGTGATTCTCCTGCCTCAGCCTCCTGAGTAGCTGGGACTACATGTGCGTGCCACCAGGTCCAGCTAACTTTTGTATTTTTAGTAGAGATGGGGTTTCACCATGTTGGCCAGGATGGTCTTGATCTCTTGACCTCGTGATTCACCTGCCTTGGCCTCCCAAAGTGCTGGGATTAAAGGCATGAGCCACTGTGCCTGGCCAGGACACTCTTAATGAAAAGAAGTACATTTCCAGGGCCGAAACTGAGCCTCCTTATTGACATAGCACATCAGTTTTATGATTGTTTATCATAACAACACATTAGGGTTTTGCACCCAAGAACACTCGAAAAAGTGACAGCAAGCCCTGGCTGAGGTTGGAAGATGTAGGAGGTTGTAACAGCAACCTTAGACGCACCTGTGAGCAAGCAAATTAACATGCCCTCCCCTTCTCGGCTTGTGCAGAGCTCAAGGGAGCTTAACGGGATTAGGAGCAAATACCTTGTTGTTATTTTTAACATTGCTCAACTCTCTTGTAAATCTCTCCATTGTCCCTGCCAGTAACCCCTTCCTAAAGGGAGGCATCCAACCTCAGAGACATAACAGGCAGAACTGGCAATAATTCATTCGAGGTCTTACCTAGTAGGGGCCCATGGAGTTTTGTAACTAAAAAAGAGATTCATAATGTGGGAGAAAGTTTATGGGCCTTGAAGTTAGATAGACCTAGATTTGAATTCTGATTCTGCAGCTTATGAGTCTTGGTCAAGTTATCTTGACCCTTTGAACCTCAGTTTCCTTTAAAATGAGGATGTTATCTACCTCATAAAATTACTGTAAAGATTAGCAATAATAAAGGGAAAGTCCCTGACATGGAGTCATGGAAGTTATCACCTGGTAGATGCTTAATAAATGTTGGCTACACACACACACGTGCATGCACACACACTCACCTATATATATATATATGCACATATATATATACACACACATTTAAAACTTAATTACTAGATAATTAGAGGAAAAATAAGACGTACACTCTTTCACTTCTGAACGTTTCTGAAATTCGGTTGTGTCTTTTAATTGATGTCAACCCAAATTTACTAGCAGCAAATAGAGGAGGGAGTTGTGACATGGTTGTCATCACTGAGCTATGAAAACTTAGCTAAATCTTTCCAAGGAGATTGTGGAATTGAGAGCTGGGAGAGGCTTCTGTGGTTAATTTGTGCCCTGTGAAAGATTATCACTAGATACTGCACATTCATCTGTCAAAAGTATCTGGGTGACTTTCAAATTTCCAGTGATGTGTGATTCAATTGCAGAGAAAATGAAACCATGAGTTTAACCAAATAAGAAATGCATGCAAAACCTGGCATATTAACTGTCTCTACTAAGTCTGCTCAAGAGGTCGAGTTCACGGGTACAGGTTCCATAAGTCTACATTTCTATGACAGTATTTGCCTCAACAGGGAAGTCTTCAGACTGTAAATGTGAAGGAAATTTAGAATTGATGGTGATAAAAAGAAAATGCTGTATGATTATATAGATAAATGTGCATGATATGGTTTGGCTCTGTGTCCCCACCCAAATCTCATCTTGAATTGTAACCCCCACGTTTCGGGGGAGGGACGTGGTGGGAGGTGATCAGATTGTGGAGGCAGTTTCCCCATGCTGTTCTCATGATAGTGGCGGAGTTCTCAGAGATCTGATGGTTTTTAAAGTGGCAGTTTCCCCCGTGTGCTGTCTCCTTCCTGCTGCCATGTACGACATGCCTGACATGCCTTGCTTCCCCTTCGACTTCTGCCACAATTGTAAGTTTCCCACAGAACTATGAGTCAATTAAACCTCTTTCCTTTATAAGTTACCCAGTCTCAGGCAGTTCTTTATAGCAGTGTGAAAATGGACTGATACAGTACACCATCGTTTGTTTTTAAAAAAGTGTTTAATTTGATATGATTTTTTTTTTCCAGTAAATCTATATTAAGCTGATGCTGCATCTTATAACTGACGGCATCTTATAACACATTAAATACGGTCACACTAAACCACCTCTCCCATCCCTGGCTAGTACCACCTGTGCTCATGTTGATGTATTCTGTGACATTAGCTGACTAGGCTGATTCAAAATTAGCAGTGGCAGGCAATCTGTGTGGCCAATGAACACTCAGCCACATTAATGATTAGGAAAACAAAAATCAAGACCGAAATGAAAGACCATTTCATTTGGCCAAAAAACTGTCAAGTTGTAATAATTCCTTTGGAGAACAGTTTGATATTTTCTCATGAAGTTGAACATCCACATACTCTATGACCTAGAAATTCCATCCCAAACCAAGAGTCTCTGCATTTGCACACCAAGAATCACGTACAAGGAAGCGGCTAATTCCGTTTGCAACTCATACAATCTCACAAATGCTTTTCTACAAGCAGTCCCCTGTACTTCAGTATTTAGCAGAAATGCTTTATGCAAACTCCCTATTTTGTCACAAAGGATAATAAAAAGACATGCATTCAAGGGTTGAAACTGACTAAAATTAATAACTTTTACTGCTTCGTCAAGATACAATCTTGAGTGAAATTGGAAAATTTGTAGTGAGGATGTATGGGAGTGAATAATTCAATGACTATTAGTTCTGTTTAGTGCTATTGTTTGATCTGTGTTAAGTCACCTGCAGTTTTACCTACCATTGCTTTTGTACATCAATGTGGAAAAGGTAAGTAATATCTTAGAATTATTATGAAAATAGGTTTCATTTTGCAGCTTTCTTGAAAGGATCACAGGGACCCATGGGGCAGACCAGGCTCCAAGAATGCTGCTGTACTACAACAGTATTCCAATATATGAATATATTATAATTTATTCTAGTGTTGGTGCACATTTGGGTAGCTTCCAGTTTCAGGTTATTACATACAGTGTGTAGCAAGGTTTTAGAATATATTCTTCTCCCTGCCACATAAAAGTGTACTTAACCCAGCACCTGGCATACAGTAGGCATTTAATAAATTGCAATCGTGGAAATTCCTTTACAGAGGAGTCCTCATTATGCTCGGTTTAGGATTCCCCTGCCTCTACCTCGTACTGTACACAGTGGGATCTCTATACAGATGATAACAAGATATTTTCTCAAAAAGCCATAGAAAGAAATGAATTAGTTATTAAGAAAGGCAGAAACTGGAAAAGTAACTTCTGCCCTTCTCCCAACCTGGGACCCTGGGATGCCTCCAACCCCCGGCTGTTACTGAACTTTTCCATGACTTAGGAGGAGTAAAACCCCTGGGAGAACAGATGCTTCCTCCTGACAACTGCTGCCCAATCCCCAAAGTCAGCAGCTCTCTAGCCACTGCAAGTCTGCATGGAGAAAAGCTGGATGTCTGTCCCTAAGGCATCCAGGCCTCCCTTCCCCAGACACCAGGACCCAGAAAGGCCTGTTCCCTGCCCTCTGGCAGCCAGATGCGGGGGTTGGGATTCATGTTTCTGTCATTTGAAACTTCGACCCTTGGAGGAAAGATGCCAAGATGCAGGGACAGTTGAAAGGTGACCTCGGGCAATGGCAGGTGTTTCTGGGATGTGTGCTTGACCTGCTGGCTGCTGTCCAGCCTCTCTTGGTTCCTATCTATTTTCCAAGCCCCGCTTCTCCAAAAAGTTCTGCTGATTCTGGAACACCTCAACATCCTCCCTATAGATTTCTTCTTAGCTTACATAGGCCCACTGGTTTCTGTTACTTGCACCCAATGACCGTGACTCATTCTGCACCTTCATCAGAAGCCTATTCTGAGAATCTGCTCTCAGGAGTGGAAAAGGGTCAGGCCTGCCACCCAGGGAGCCATATTAGGAGTTATTAACATGTTGGGGCAGCCCTTTGACTCTTCCTTTTAGCCCTTATCTTCCCATTCGCCTCTCCAGGCCTCCCCAGACAGGCTGTCAGCCTTCTAAGCAGGCAGTACCCATGGCAGGCTATGGTGGCATCATGCCCTCACAGCCTCTGCTCCCACCGCATTAGTCATGACCACCCCCACTCTCCCAGCACCGTGTCCTCGCCTCCATGAAGGACAGATCACGTTCTCTTGCAGCTGTTTGTTTACTCACCTGCCGTCCCACCTGCTTCTGATCAACTTAGGCCTGGGAGCCATCAGCCCCTGATTCACAAACAGTGAGGCAGAAAGCAGTTTACATCTTTGCAGACCCCGGCACCCCAAATGGCCAAGAGTGAAGGATAAAAGGTGCTGTTCTCACACTGCCACAGGAGCCTGAGGGCTGAGTACACAGGTCTACAGAGAGGAGTTGCTGTCACGGGGAAGGTTGGCCTTCACAGCACAGAGCTGAGCCATTTGCTTGGTAGAGCGTCCTTTCCTTCGTTTCCCGAGGACTTTTCCTAGCAGGGCACTGGGAGGAGCTGGCCCCCAAAGGAAGGCTGGAGTCACCCACCAGCTCTCTGTCCGGCCCGAGGCTTAGAGGAATCTCTCCGGACACAGATGTGTGAGGTTCCTCTTTACTAGAGGCAAGAATCTCTGAGCACGCATGTGAGTGCTTCTCCACCCCAAGTCCGCTTCAGAACCCTGTAACTGCTGGGACAGCCAGCCGACCCTGAGAGGCAAGATCATGACTTTGGTTGGAGGGTCCTCTGTGCTGCTCCATGACACTCATGTATCAGGTCTTTCCTGACAGCGCAACTCAATGTGGAGCCCAGTGTCTTCAGCCAGGCTGCACGAGCTTCCTTCCCTGCACACCGCTCCTCTGGGTAGAGAGTCAGAGGAGATGGCACCTGGATCAAGCCGGAGTTCCACTGCTGAGGCCTCATGTGGCTCCCTCTGACTGCCTGACCCTCTCTGCCCCCTGCTTTGGGCCCCATTTGTCCAGCAACAGCCTGTTAAGTGCTAAGGCTTGCCCTCCACCACTGCAGAATTGGGGGCGGGGAGCCTTGGAGGTCATCCAGGCCTGTGCCTGTAGGACCACCTCAGCATTGACCACTGGTGTGGGCAAACCGCTGCTCCCCACAGGTGGCTTTACCGAGACAAGGGCTAACCTCACTTAGGTCCCAAAAGTGAGGTTAGCCCTCTTTCTCATCATGACCCAAGCCCAGGAAGGTAGGATGCAGGGCCTATTACATTATGGCTAGAAAGTTGGAGGGTTTCTTTCACCTGGCCATGTTGGTAAATAACCTGCTGAGTGGCCACGGTCACATCCCAAGAAGGATTCCAAAGATGAGTTTCACCCACCAGTGCTCCTGAGATGGCCAAAGGCAGGCTCCTTACCCCAGAAACCAGGCACAGGAGGCATAGGGAGAGAGAGATTGGAGTATTAAATTTAAATCTCTCCATTTAAGTTTACATTTAATATTTAATTTAGGAAAGTTAAAATTAAACCGATTGCTCCACTGAGTGAAACTCTTGATTTGTATGTTTCTAAGCTCAGAGAATGATCCCTCGAGGACTCATGGCTGGTGGCCACCTGTGATGAGACAAAGGCAAGAAAGGGGCGCTGGGCTCACTGCACTTCTGGCCCCAGTGCCCTGCACCGTTCCTGCTCTGCACCTCACCCCAAAAATGCCAGACAGCAGAGGGAACCCTGGGCTGAGACAGAGAGACCTGGGACCTACTGCCAGCTCTCCCATGGAGTGACCTTAGACACCCCCTTTCACCCACCAAGCCTCAGCTTCCTCATCTATAAAGAAGAAGGACAATGGGCTGTCACTTGCAAACCCTGTAAAGTTTTTATAAAGCTCCAGCAAGACAGGGCATGAGAAGCGTGCCGTGGGAAGAACCTCACAATGCGAGCTATTGTTAGTGTTATTTTCGCTCACAGAGTGTGGACATCCCTGCCTGGGAGGCGGCATGAGGAGTATGCCAGGCTGGCAGGGAATGCGGTGGCCACAGGGGACCTGGCAGTGGCCTGTGATTCTAGACAGCTTGCCCAGCAGCTAGGTGTCTAAATAAGCAAACGCAGACCTCCCTGAGGGCGTGGACAGTCATGCACCCCACAGAGGGTCTGAGTGGGTAGCTATGGACACCCCAGGTTTCTGGGCCAGCTGTTCCTCCAGCCTGTCTTGGAGCTGGAAGCAGAATAGCGACCAGAGTGTGGAGTCAGGGTTGGGGTGGGGGCTGCTGCAAATCTGCCTTGAGCATTTGCTATGGGAATGCCAGTGGCCACATGCCTTCTGCCATTGCCTGCCTGGCTGGGTAAAACTGAGCTTCTGTGCCTTTAAAATTGTTTGACATCTTTAAGATTGGAAACAGAGCTCCCCAGTGGAAGACCAGCAGTAGCTATGGAATGCTGTTCTAATATAAAACTTGCTCTCGGTGGATTTAAACTGATACTCCCACTGGCAGGCTTTGGAACGAAATCACCTATTATGGTCCTGGAAAAGGCCCCAGATTCTCTGGGCTGATCCTTTGCCCATGTGGGTTAGCGAGAATAGAGCTGTTTTCCCTCTCAGGCTATGCAGCCCCATCTCCCACCCTCGGCTGACCAGACGACCCTGAGATTCTAGCCCGGACGCAGGACTGAGCTCAGGGCTTGGGGGAGTCCCCGTGGTGTTTTGCTCTAAGACACTCTCTAGCCCAACCCCTTAGGGGTGCCTGGCCAAGCACTTGACATCAGCAGATGGCAAAGCCCGTGCTGGCAGCCAGGTCTCCATTCCAGGCTGCCTCCCTCTCCCAGACCATAACATCAAGGATGCGGGCCCATTTCGCAGTGGGGCCAAGCCTGGGTACTCCAGTTTCTCCTCATGGCCAGTCAGCTCCCGAGGGGACAGTTCCTGTTTCCCACTGCGGAGTCCCTCATGACCGCTTGGGGACTCTCCAGCTCCTCCCTCCTGGGTCTGGCCCCTCCATGGTCAAGTCCTTTGTTCCAATGGAGGCTCTGGAGGCAGAGGAGAGCAGGGCGAAATCCTGGTCTGCCACGAAGGGCAAGTTACTTAGGCCTTTCTGATCTTCAGTGTCTTCTTCTGTCAAATGGGAATAGTGATCACACTATTTCAGCGTGAAGAGAATGAAATGAGCTAGACTAGAATCAACAGCCTAGCACGGTGGCTCTCAGTGTGGTCCAGGAGTCCCCAAGACCCTTTCAGGGTAGCTTCGAGGTCAACACTGTTTTCATGAAAATACCAAGATGTTATTTGCCTTTCTACTCTCATTTTCTCACCCTCCTGGTTTCCAAAGGCTACTGGCTCTGGCAGCTGTTGGGATGTGTGCTGTGTATTCTTCTTCTTAAAATATTCTCAGTTTCAATTTATAAAATGGTAATGATCCATAAACAGAAGTCTGGGGCCATCAATCATTTTTAAGGGGTCTCAAGACCAAAAACACGGAGAACCACTGGACCAGCACAACCCTGGGCACTTAGTAGGTTTTCTTTTCATGGGCTCTGAGCTATCTTCTTTGCCCTGTTTCCCCATTCCTTGATGCAGGGAGTTCCTGTCCTTTGCACCATAAAGGATGCATTTTATTGTTCATTTACTCCCAGTCCTATTCGCTGCACCTGCCCATGTGGAAAGACTCTAACTACCAACTTAATACCTTGGTAGTGGTTTTCCTTTTCTCATGTTGCACGAGCCCGAGTGCCCACAGGCCAGTAGTATTATTACCTCACTATGCTGATTTCATCCTGGTAAAAAAAAAAAAAAAAAAAAAAGTACAAAACAAGAAACAAATACATTGGACTGTTATGAAGGCTGAGCAGCCTCACTGAAGTTTGTGATGGTCAGACAAAGACCTGTGTGGGCTGGACAGAAATCGGGGTGCACAGGAATGTGGCTTTAGCCTTGGTAGTTAGGCAAGATCTGCTTTGCTTTGTCTTCAGCCTTTGGAAGGCCACATCCTCAAATGCCTGCTTCAAGATACTGTGTCTTCCCCGAACCTGACGGTGATCAGTGATCTTGTTACTGTCTGTGCATGTTGTTGTGTTAGTCAGGGTTTGGTCAGAAAAACAGAAGCCACTCTAGGTATTTAGAGAAGGAAGAGGTTCAATACAGGGAGCCAGAGGCATTCACAACCTCACAAGGGCAGCAGGAAGAAAGGTCAGAAAGGCCACTTTGAAATCTGAAGTTCAGAGATCCCAGGGCAGTGGCCGTGAATGGTGTCAGCTTCCAGCAGCATCGAAGTGGGGGATTCTCAAGGAGATGCCCCGAACGCCATGCAAAACCCCACAGGAGCTGCTGCTGCTGTCAGCCTGCCTGTCCTGCCTCCCGAACACTGGCTTCTCCTTGTCTTCTGCATCCCCCAAACGAGCGAGTGCCTCTCGCGGGTAGAATCTAACGTGAAGCCTGCCAGCCAGGGAATCTGGGAAGTGTTGCTTCCAGGCTTCTTGCCCCTCTGGTTTGGGCGATTGCTTAGGTCAGGGAGTTGACACATAGTATCTCTCGTGGTTGCATATCATAGCTAGCCTGTGAAATAATGGTGGTTGTAGGAACAAAGTACATCAATCAGATATACTGTTTATTAGCTTTTTTTTTTTTTTTTTTTTACATTTTCTGTTTTTTGAATATTTCCTCTTAATTTTTTTTTTTTTTTTTGAGACAGTCTCACCCTGTCACCCAGGATGGAGTTCAGTGGTGCCATCTCGACTCACTGCAAGCTCCGCCTCCTGGGTTCAAGCAATTCTCCTGCCTCAGCCTCCCCAGTAGCTGGGATTACAGGCACCAGCCACTATGCCCGGCTAATATTTTGTATTTTTAGTAGAGAGAGGGTTTCACTATGTTGGCCAGGCTGGTCTTGAACTCCTGACCTCCTGATCCACCTGCCTTGGCTTCCCAAAGTGCTGGGATTACAGGCGTGAGCCACCATATCTGACCCTCTCAAATTCTGATAAGGATTCTAGATGTATATTTTGGAGAAAAACAGCTCCTTGAAATATATGTAATTATATGAGTAAAATGATGCAAAATGTAATGATGATTGTGAATGCTGTTCATATTATGCAAAATATAAGTATTAAATTCACATAGTTTAAAAAATGAGAGGCTAGGCGCAGTGACTCACACCTGTAATCCCGACAGTTTGGGAGGCTGAGGCAGGAGGATCGCTTTAGGCCAGGAGGTCAAAACCAGCCTGGGCAACATAGCAAGGCCCCATCTCTACAAAAAAGAAATTTTCTAAATTAGGAAACTAGTTAATAAAAATATTAGGAAAAATGCATTATCTGTTGCTAATAATATTTTCTTTTTTTACTAAGTTTATAGAGTTTAATATTAAACTTAAGAGATTAATAAGAATTTGCATGATAATTCTAATCTTTGTAGAACTATTTTATTCACTAGCATTTAAACATTAATAACTGTAATTTGTAGCTATTTAATTTTTTAGGGCAAACATATTTCAGGAATATATTCTACTTGGAAATTCTTCACATTTTATTAAAGATTAATTAAAAGTAGAATGTCAGTTTTGCTACCAACCTCAAAATTTCACAAGGTGGAAAAAAAATCTAAAATCACGTAAACATGTATGATAAATTATCTTCAATCCAGAAATAATAAAGAATATTAGCCAGGTACAGGGGCTCACACCTGTAATCCCAGCAATTTGGGAGACCAAGGCAGGCAGATTGCTTGAGCTTGAGAGTTCAAGACCAGCCTGGGCAACACAGTGAGACCCCATCTATACAGAAAATAAAAAACAAAATAGCCGGGCATGGTGACACACACCTGTAGTCCCAGCTATTCAGAATGCTGAGGTGGGAGGATCACTTCAGCCCAAAAGGTCCAGGGTGCAGTGAGCTGAGATCGTGCCACTGCGCTCCAGCCTGGGTGACAGAGTGAGACCCTGTCTCAAAAAAAAAAAAAAAAAGAATATTAAGAATATGAAACAAAGAAATGCTAGAGGAAAATAAGGGGCTCTAAACACACTTTGATCTTCCTAATCATCAAACTTCATAACAATACAATTTTGTAAAAATGCTTTAAGAAGGTAACTCCTTATAGTTTTGATTTCTGGAGACTGAATTTTTAAATTGGCAGGATGATTGCTGTAGACCACCAATCATTTTCATAAGCTGAAGATAAGAAATGTTAAAAAGATTTTCCTAAGTTATTTTATTCATTCCCTATTTCTGCTGTAGCAAAGTAACCACAGATTCAGTGACTTAAAACAACACACATTTGTTATCTTACAGTTGTGGAGGTCACAAGTCCAAAACAGGTTTTACTGAGCCCAGAGTTATGAGCAGGATTGTGTTTCTTCAGGAGGCTCTAAGGGAAAAATCCATTTCCTTGCCTTTTCAGCTTCTGCAGGCTGCCTGTATTCCTTGGCTTTCAGCTTCTTCCTCCATCTTTAAAGCCAGCTGTAGTATCTTCAAATCAATTCTCCCACCACCAGCTGCCTGCACCCCGCTCGCCCCCTTGCTCGCCCCCTTGCTCGCCGTGGCTCACGCTTGTTCTCTCACCTCTTCTTCTTTTGTCACACCTCCTTCTCTGACTCCATGCCTCTCCCTTCCCCTTATAAAGGCTACGTGATCACATGAGGCTCACTCAGTTAATCCAGAATAATCTCCCCATTTCAAGATCTCAATTTAATTACACCTTGAAAATTCCTTTTGCCTAGGGAGCACTCATACACTGTTGGTGGGAGTGTAAATTAATTCAACCATTGTGGAAAGCAGTGTGGTGATTCCTCAAAGAGCTATAAACAGAACTACCATTAGACCCAGCAATCCCATTACTGGGTGTATACCCAGGGGAATGTAAATCATTCTATCATAAAGATACATGCACGTGAATATTCATTGCAGTACTATTCACAATAGTAAATACATGGAATCAACATAAATGTCCATCAATGGCAGAATGGATAAAGAAAATGTGGTACACAGACACCATGGAATACTACACAGCCATAAAAAAAGAACAAGATCATGTCTTTTGTGGGAACATGGATGGAGCTGGAGGTTCTTATCCTTAGCAAATTTACACAGGAACAGAAAACTGAATACTGCATGTTCTCACTTAAAAGTGGGAGCTAAATAATGAGAACACATGGATGCAAAGAGGGGAACCATACACACTGGGGTCTACTGGAGAGTGGAGGATGGCAAGAGGGAGAGGAGCAGAAAAAATAACGACTGAGTAAAAGGCTTAGTACCTGGGTGACAAAATAATCTGAACAAAAAACCACTGTGACATGAGTTTGCCTATATAACAAACTTACACATGTACCCCTGAACCTAAAATAAATTAAAAAAAAAAAAAAGAAGAAACACTGCAAAATAAAAAAAGAAAATCCCTTTTACCAAGTAAGGTAATATGCTCACAGGTTTGAGTTATTAAAATGTGAACATCTTTGTGGGCTATTCTTCCTATCACAGTTATGAATCACAAAAACGTGTTACTGAAAAACATTTTCCAAAATTACATTGCCTTGAGTCAAAAGGTTAGTGATATCATCAAATGTGCCAGCTAAAAGTGAACAACTACTTAGTAATGTAAAGGTGCAGTATAATAACTGTCGGAAGAATCCGGCAACTGACAGTGCTGTCTGTTTTCCTGTATCATGTCAAAGTTTAACATTTTAATAACTAAAATAAGATTTTCATAGTACAATTATAAAAATTGACATTTAAAAATAAAATTACAGGTTTATTTGTATATCTCAGAAGGTTTTCTGTGATCGTGAGATTTAGCTTTTGTTGAATATCTATTTTGATACTTTGGCTTTCAGTTTTAGACAAAAATATATCTTGGATACACTTTTGCTAGGCCTTTCCAATTGATATAGCACAGGGGTGGAGAGATAGTAATGCTACTTTTCTGTCTTTTTTTTTTTTTTTTGAAATGGAGTCACGCTCTGTAGCCCAGGCTGGAGTGCAGGGTTGTGATCTTGGCTCACCGCAACCTCTGCCTCCTGGGTTCAAGTGATTCTCGTGCCTCAGCCTCCCGAGTAGCTGGGATTACAGGCATGCACCACCGCGCCTGGCTAATTTTTGTATTTTTTGTAGAGATGTTGTTTCGCCATGTTGGCCAGGCTGGTCTCAAACTCCTGGCCTCAAGTGATCCACCCACCTTGGCCTCCCAAAATGCTTATTTTTCTTTTATTAAAACATTATACTTTTCTTTATGCTCAAAATAATGGATATATCATACATGGAACTTATTTGAAACTTCCATTGTACATTTTCTGTTATTTGTACACAGATGGCATGAGACTCTTTCACTCACCGAGGACAGAGTTATTAACATGGTAGGAGATAAAAAGTCTGTGTAATTTTAAAAGTTCTCTCTTTTTATAAATGGACTTTCATAGTTTTAATTTTTTTTTTTTTTTTTTTTTGGTGGCTTTCGTGATTTTTTGAGCTAACTTCCTGGAAAGCAGGATTTAAAACCTGGATAACAATATTCCAAGGAATGGCACTATGAGGGGAATTCCTGGTTTTCTGGTGTTCAGCTGACTGACACTGGCCCTCCAGGTCCCTGTTGATGGGCCAAGCTGAGGGCTGCAGGTGCCTCTGTGCATATCCAGGACATGTTCCTTGCTTGAGCAACCAAGAGGCTAGGCAGAGTCTTATTAGAACAGAAGCCATTTCCTATTTCAATTCATTTCCTTTCTCTCTCTCTCTTTTTCTTTTTCTTTAGACAGGGTTTTGCTCTGTCACCTAGCCTGGAGTGCAGTGGCACTATCATGGCTCACTGCAGCCTCCAATTCCTGGGTTCAAGCAATCCTCCCGCCTCTACCTCATGACTAGCTAGGACTATACATGGGTGCCCACCATGCCTGGCTTATTTTATTTTATTTTATTTTATTTTATTTTATTTTATTTTATTTTATTACAGAGATGGGGTCTCACTAGGTTCCCCGGGTTGGTCTCAAACTCCTGGCCTCAACAGATCCTCCAGAAAAGTTTGTGCAGAAAGAGTGGCTTAAGTAATTCATTTATGTACAGGTTAAGAGTAAGAACCCTATTGGAGAAAGGGATGAGGGAGAAAGTTTAATCCAAGGATCGACTCCAGGGGTAGGGCAAAGGAATAGGGGTTGGTGATAAGGGGCAAGAAGTAAGCAGAGACCAAAAGAAATGCTGAAGAAGTGCTTGTGTTAATTTTCTAGAGCTGCCCATAGCATCACAGACTGGGTGTTTTAGCAACAGAAACTTATTGCCTCACAGTTCTGGAGCCTGGAAGTCCAAGATCAAGGTGTTGACAGAGTCAGTTCCTTCTGAGGGTTCTCGGGGAAGGATCTGTTCCCGGCTGCCTCTTTCTTTGGCTTGCAGATGGCCGTCTTCAGCTTACATCTTTTCATATCATTCTCCCTCTGTCCGTCTGTCTCCACATTTCCCTTTCTCTGTGTTGGGTACCATTCTAGACCTTTTATGCATATTTGTGCATCTAATTCTCCATATCACTCTGACATAGGTACTATTTCCATTACTGTCTTGCAAAAGGGAGCTAAGGTACAAAGACTGCTAGGTGGCACAGCAGGATTTGAGCAGCCTGGCTCTTAACCATTTTGTGGTTACCTCCCAAGTGCATGCAATACAGAACTACTGCAGGGCTGAGATGGTGGAAGACAGCCTGGGGCATTACCAGTCATGGCACATGAGCTATTTAGGAAGAAATGATACTTTTACACTTAGACAAAGCACTTCAAAGATTGGGGTGCACCTACAGCCACTGTTTTACTACACAGTGTCTCTTGGCTGGGCCCAGGGGCACAGGGCTGGAGATTGGAATTAGGTAGCTTCAAATGGATTCTCCTACCTTCAGTTTTCTTTTGCAATAGCAGCAGGATTTGTATGTTAGATCCCACGACCACCATTTCATTTCATTCTCAAAAGGAGCCTGATTCAAGAGAATCGAGGCTCAAACGGGTTTAAGAACCTTCCCAAATTCACACAGAGAGGAAGGGACAGAGCCAGGACTAGAGGTTGGGTTTCCTGACCACTGACCCACAGTAGCTGCTGCTTCTTGGGAGCCTGTGGCTTCAGCAGGGGACATGTCCTTCCCCAGGAGAGTGTGGGCATGAAGGGATTCTTCCCGGGACAGAAAAGCATCAATGGTTCAGGGAGCTCCTTCCGCTCCTGCTTCTGTGTCTGCTTCTACTCTGGGAGGGCAGGGTCTCCAGCTCTGTGCTTCCCCAGCATGGAACACAGGGTCTGGCACAGAGAGTCCTGGATAGGCAGGGCTGGAGAGGACCTGGAGATTGCCTTGTCTTTAATCATTGTTAAAGCAGCAGAACATTTTTCCAAATGGAATATACATGGAACCCCAATACAAAAAGCAGATAAAAGCAGCACTGGTGAAGCAAGCGTGGCGGTCCAGTCCTAACCTTTAGCCTCCTCTTCATAAGCTCCTGCCCAGGAGGCTCCTGGGAACCTCTTAAAAAACCCTGAACTCCAAGGAAATTCAGAGTGAAAACTGCCAACCTCATCCACCTTCTCCACAGCTGGGAAGACTGGGACTCAGAGTGGGGAGGTGACTTCTCGTAGATCCCTAACAAGGGTGTCAGGGCCAGGGTCATGAAGACAGGTGCCCTGACTCTGAGTCCATACTCTTTCCAGTACCCCACCCTTCTATCTTCATAGCAGGTATTCAGTAAATATTTGTTAAACGAATATAAAAACTTTCCCAGAAAGTCTTCCATGATTTATCCCCTGTCCTGACCCCACTTTCTTCACCCTGAGAGCCTTTTTTTTTTTTTTTTTTTCTGAGACAGAGTTTCTCTCTTGTTGCCTAGGCTGGAGTGCAATGGCACAATCTCGGCTGACTGCAACCTCTGCCTCCTGGGTTCAAAGCAATTCTCCTGCCTCAGCCTCCCGAGTAGCTGGGATTACAGGTGCACACCACCATGCTTGGCTAATTTTTGTGATTTTTAGTAGAGACAGCATTTCACCATGTAGGCCAGCCTGGTCTCAAACTCCTGACCTCAGGTGATCCACCCGCCTCGGCCTCCCAAAGTGCTGGGATTACAGGCATGAGTCACCGCTCCTAGCCCTGGGAGCCTTTTTGATTCCTGAGTTGGTTCCAAGCACAGATCATGTACTCCATCAACATTAGTCACTGCTATCTCTGGTGTGATGATGGTTCTGTTTCTAAGGCCCATGGTTACCCAGATGAGAGCTAAATTCATACCAAGACTGCAGCAGTGCCTACAACATTGCTCTGTCATGGGGCACCAGAACTGCTGGTGACCTTCCGAGCCATCCCACTCTATTCCACCTTCACTAGTAAGGATATTTTTTTTCCCATCTTTATTTTAGGTTCAAGGGGTACATGTGCAGGTTTGTTACATGGGTAAATTGCATGTCACGGGGATTTGGTGTACAGATAATGTCACCCAGGTAGGTATAATACCCGATAGGTAGGTTTTCAATTCTCACCCTCCTCTCACCCTTACCCTCAAATAGGCCCCAGCGTCTATTATTCTCTTCTTTATGTCCATGAGTACTCAGTGTTTAGCTCTCACTTATAAGGGAGAACATGGGCATTTGGTGTTCTGTTCTTGCATTAATTCACTTAGGATTATGGCCGCCAGCTCCAAACATGTTGTTGCAAAGGCCATGATCTCTATTTTGTAGCTGCACAGTATTCCATGGTGTAGATATACCACATTTTCTTTAGTCCACCAGTGATGGACATCTAGTTTGACTGTATGTCTTTGCTATTGTGAGTAGTGCTGCAATGAACATACATGTGCTTGTGTCTTTATGGTAGAATGATTTATATACCTTTAGGTGTGAATTGCTGGGTGGAATGGTAGTTCTATTTTAAGTTATTTGAGAAAAATCCATACTGCTTTCCACAGTGGCTGAACGAATTACATCCTCACCAGCACTGTAAAAACATTCCCTTTTCTCTATAAGCTCGCAGGCTTCTGTTATTTCTTGATTATTGGTATCTCATTGTGGTTTTGATTTGCATTTCTCTAATGATGAGTAATATTGAGCTTTTTTTTTTCTGTGTTTGTTGGCTGCATGTATGTCTTCTTTTGAGAAGTGTCCATGTCCTTTACCCATTTTTTAATGGAGTTGTTTGTGTTTTGCTTGTTGATTTGTTTGAGTTCCTTATAGATTCTGGATATTACACTTTTGTTGGATGCAAAATTTGCTAATATTTTCTCCCATTTGTAGGTTGTCTATTTACTATATTAATAGTTTCTTTGGCTGTGCAGAAGCTCTTTAGTTTAATTAGGTTTCACTTATCTTTTTTTTTTTTTTTTCCCCCGGATACAGGGTCTCACTCTGTCACCCAGGCTGGAGTGCAGTGATGTGATCATGGCTTACTGCAGCCTCGATTTCCTGGGTACAAGCAATCTTCCCTCCTCAGCCTCCTGAATAGATGGATGCCACCATGGCTGGCTAATTTTTTAATTTTTTGTAGGATGGGTTTTTGCCATATTGCCCAGGCTGGTATTTTTGTTTCTGTTACAGTTGCTTTTGGAGTCTTCAAAATGAGCCTTTGCCTCAGGTCATGTCCAGAATGGCATTTCCTAGATTTTCTTCTAGGGTTATTAGAGTTTTAGGTTTTACATTTAACTCATTAATCTATCTTGAGTTGATTTTTGTTTATGGTGAAAGGTAGGGGTCCAGTTTCAGCCTTCTGCATATGGCTAGCCAATCATTCCAGCAGCATTTATTGAATAGGAAGTCATTTCCTCACTGCTTGTTTTTCTCAGCTTTGTTGGAGACCAGATGGTTGTAGGTGTATAGCTTTAATTCTGGGTTCTAAAACCTATTCCATTGGTCTATGTGTCTGTTTTTGTACCAGTACCATACTGTTTTGGTTACTGTAATACAGTTTCAAGTCAGGTAGTGTGATACCTCCAGCTTTGTTCTTATTGCTTAGAATTACTTTGGCTATTAGGGCTCTTTTTTGGCTCCAAATACATTTTAGAATGATTATCACTCTGTGAAAAATGTCACTGGTGGTTTGATAGGAATAGCATTGACTCTGTAAATAGCTTTGGGCAGTATGACCATTTTAACAACATTGCTTCTTTCTATCCACGAGCATGGGATGTTTTTCTATTTGCTCGTGTTGTCTCTGATTTCTTTGAGCAGTGTTTTGTATGGTTTTTCTCATTTCCATTTTGCTTAGTTCAGCTCTGATTTTGGTTATTTCTTTTCTTCTGCTACCTTTGGAGTTGGTTTGCTCTCATTTTTCCGGTTCCTCTAGATGTAATGTTAGCTTGTCAATTTGAGGACTTTCTAACTTCTTGTGTAGGCATATAGTGCTGTAAACATTCCCCTTAATACTGCTTTAGCTGCGAGATTCTGGTTATGTCATATCTTTGTTTTCATTTGTTTCAAAGACTTTATTCATTTCTGTCTTAATTTCATTATTTATACAAAAGTCATTCAGAAGCAGATTGCTTAATGTCCATTTAATTGTATGGTTTTGAGAGCTCTTGTATTGATTTCTATTTTTATTGCACTATGGTCTGAGAGTGTACTTGGTATGATTTTGATTTTTTTGAATTTGTTGAGAATTGTTTTATGGTTAAGGGTGTGGTCAATTTTAGAGTATGTGTCATGTGCAGATGAGAAGAATGTATATTTTGGTTTTTGTTGGGTGAAATGTTCTGTAGATGTCTATTAAGTCTATTTGGTCAAGTGTCAAGTTTAGGTCAAAAATATCTTGTATTAATGGTATTCTGCCTCAATGAGCTGTCCAGCACTGTCAGTGGGGTGTTGAAGTCTACCACTTTTGCTGTATGGGTATCTAAGTCTTTTCTTAAGTCTCTAAGAACTTGTTCTATGAATCTGGGGCTCCAGTGTTGGGTGCACATATATTCAGGATAGTTAAGTCTTCTTGTAATTGAATGCTTTATCATTATTTAAAGCCCTTCTTTGTCCTTTTTGATCATTGTAGGTTTAAAGTTGGTTTTGTCTGAAATAAGAATAGGGACCTCTGCTCTTTTTTATTTTCCATTTGCTTCATAGATCTTTCTCCATCTCTTTACTTTAACCTGGGGGTGTCCCTGCATATGAGATGGGTTTCTTGAAGACAGCATATAGTGGGGTCTTGCTTCTTTATCCAACTTCCCACTCTGTGTCTTTTAAGTGGGGAGTTTAACCCATTTAAATTCAATGTTAATAATGATATATGTGGATTTGGTCCTGTCATCCTGTTGTTAGCTGGTTGTTATGTAGACTTGGTCAGGAGATTTGGTCAACCTTTATAACTATCTACCTGTGCAAGGCACTGCTCTGACTCTAGGGGCACAGATGAAGACACGTGCTTGAGAACAATCACAGGCTTACCATGTACAAGGCTCTGTGCTAAGCCCTGTACTAGCTACATTCATCAGGGCTCATTTGGTGACAATCAACAAAAATTCAACTGAAACCAATATAAGTGGAGGATTTATTGGAAGGACCTTGGGCTAGCTTACAGAACCAGGAAGGAAGAGTTATGGGAGGTAGGGCAGCTCTGAGATCCTGGGGACCAATTCTCTTTCTTTTTTTTTCTCTCCTGTCTGATTTTTCCTGCATGTCCAGGGACAAAGTTTCAGAAGCAGCTCTGAGGTCAAATCCTTTTCAGCTTCCAAAAAAGAAAATAAAAAAGAAGTTGGCTCCATTTAGAAAAATTATGGGGAAGGGCTTACCCTGGTTTGAGACACTTGTCATCCTTGGCCCAATTACTTATTTGGCAGGCTGGGGTAGGCAGGAAGGCAGGAAAGAAAGGAGGAGTCAGGGAACTGAAACCAGTCCAGGGAGGGTCTCCTGTCTCCCATTCCCCTGGTAAGAGCATAGAGGTGCTCGGAATATACAGTTGGCCAGACTGCAAAAGGCCAAATTGTTTGTTTGTTTATTTATTTATTTATTATACTTTAAGCTCTAGAGTACATGTGTACAACGTGCAGGTTTGTTACATAGGTATACGTGTGCCATGTTGGTCTGTTGCACCCATCAACTTGTCATTTACATTAGGTATTTCTCCTAATGCTATCCCTCCCCACTCCCCCAACCCCTCAAAAGGCCCTGGTGTGTGATGTTCCCTGCCCTGTGTCCATGTGTTCTCATTGTTCAGTTCCCATCTGTGAGTGAGAACATGTGGTGTTTGGTTTTGTGTCCTGGTGATAGTTTGCTTAGAATGAAGGTTTTCAGCTTCATCCGTGTCCCTGCAAAGGACATGAACTCATCCTTTTTATGGCTGCATAGTATTCCATGGTTTATATGTGCCACATTTTCTTAATCCAGTCTATCATTGACGGACATTTGGATTGGTTCCAAGTCTTTGCTATTGTAATAGTTCCACAATAAACATATGTGTGCAGGTGTCTTTATAGTAGCATGATTTATAATCCTTTGGATATATACCCAGTAATGAGATCGCTGAGTGAAATGGTATTTCTAGTTCTAGATCCTTGAGGAATTACCACATTGTCTTCCACAATGGTTGAACTAATTTACACTCCCACCAACAGTGTAAAAGCATTCCTATTCTCCACATCCTCTCCAGTATCTGTTGTTTCCTGACTTTTTAATGATTGCAATTCTAACTGGCATGAGATGGTATCTCATTGTGGTTTTGATTTGCATTTCTCTGATGATCAGTGATGATGAGCATTTTTTCATGTGTCTGTTGGCTGCATAAATGTCTTCTTTTGAGAATTGTCTGTTCACATCCTTTGCCCACTTTTTGATAGGGTTTTTTTTTTTTTTTCTGGTAAATTTCTTTAAGTTCTTTGTAGATTCTGGATATTAGCCCTTTGCCAGATGGATAGATTGCAAAAAGTTTCTCCCATTCTGCAGATTGCCTGTTCACCCTGATGATGGTTTCCTTTGCTGTGCAGAAGCTCTTTAGTTTAATTAGATCCCATTTGTCTATTTTGGCTTTTGTTGCCATTGCTTTTGGTGTTTCAGTCATGAAGTATTTTCCCATGCCTATGTTTTGAATGGTAATGCCTAGGTTTTCGTCTAGGGTTTTTATGATTTTAGGTGTTACATTTAAGTCTTTAATCCATCTTGAGTTAATTTTTATGTAAGGTATAAGGAAGGGATCCAGTTTCAGCTTTCTGTATATGGCTAGCCAGTTTTCCCAGCATGATTTATTAAATAGGGAATCCTTTCCCCATTGCTTATTTTTGTCAGATTTTTCAAAGATCAGATGGTTGTAGATGTGTGGTGTTATTTCTGAGGCCTCTGTTCTGTTCCGTTGGTCTATATATCTGTTTTTGTACCAGCACCATGCTGTTTTGGTTACTGTAGCCTTGTAGTATAGTTTGAAGTCAGGCGGCATGATGCCTCCAGCTTTGTTCTTTTTGCTTAGGATTGTCTTGGCTATGTGGTCTCTTTTTTGCTTCCATATGAAATTTAAAGTAGTTTTTTCCAGTTCTGTGAAGAAAGTCATTAGTAGCTTGATGGGGATAGCATTGAATCTATAAATTACCTTGGGCAGTATGGCCATTTTCACAGTATTGACTCTTCCTATCCATGAGCATGGAATGTTCTTCCATTTGTTTGTGTCCTCTTTTATTTTGTTGAGCAGTGGTTTGTAGTTCTTCTTGAAGAGGTCCTTCACCTCCCTTGTAAGTTGTCCCTAGGTATTTTATTCTCTTTTTTGTAATTGTGAATGGAAGTTCACTCATGATTTGGCTCTTTGTTTGTCTGCTATTGGTGTATAGGAATGCTTGTGATTTTTGCACATTGATTTTGTATCCTGAGACTTTGCTGAAGTTTCTTATCAGCTTAAGGAGATTTTGGGGTGAGATGATGGGGTTTTCTAAATACACAATCATGTTATCTGCAAAAAAAGACAACTTCTTCTTTTCCTAATTGAATACCCTTGATTTCTTTCTCTTGGCTGATTGCCCTGGCCAGAACTTCCAACACTATGTTGAATAGGAGTGGTGAGAGAGGGCATTCTTGTCTTGTGCCAGTTTTCAAAGGGAATGCTTCCAGTTTTTGCCTATTCAGTATGATATTGGCTATGAATTTGTTATAAATAACTCTTACTATTTTGAGATATGTCCCATCAATATCTAGTTTATTGAGACTTTTTAGCATGAAAGGCCGTTGAATTTTGTTGAAGGCCTTTTTTGCATCTATTGAGATAATCATGTGGTTTTTGTCATTGGTTTTGTTTATGTGATGGACTACATTTATTAATTTGCATATGTTGAACCAGCCTTGCATCCCAGGGATGAAGCCAACTTGATGGTGGTGGATAAGTTTTTCGATGTGCTGCTGGATTTGGTTTGCCAGTATTTTATTGAGGATTTTCTCATCAATGTTCATCAGGGATATTGGCAAAAGGCTAAATTGTTAAACATCTATATTTGGCTAAAGTTGAGGCAGAAGCCAAAAGTCACCACTGAACTTTGAGATTCCAGAAGAAATCTGAAATTGTATTAAATAAGTATGATGATTTTATTATCGAAAAGGTTAGTAGTTACATGTTAAAGGGTAAGTACATTATTTCTCAGTGCAATGTCATTTCCTTGCTGGTGCTCCTGTGACTATTATACTTTGACACAGAATAGTCACTCATTTCAACTAATATTTAATGTCTGTTATGCTGAGCAGAGTATAATTCAGAAAAAAAGTTTTTTAGTAATATGTTTTCTAGAAAGAACTTTGTACCTATAATTCATTCTTGGGCAAATCTCTGTTCAGTATGGCAAGCTGGCTACACTGGGCATACAAAAAGCCTCTGAACCATACCAGGCAGGACGGTCTGGGTTTCATTCATTCCGGTTTCTGCGAGGGCCCCTGCAGCTGTGAGGAGCTTCAGTCGTCCTGTCAGCCCTACTCAGAGGCATTTGGCCTGCAGAGAAATTTTCTGGTTTTCTCTCAACTTCGAGGAAGGACGGTTCAAAGATCTAGATCTATGCCTTCAGCCTCACCCATGGCACTTACTCTCTGTAAGGCTCATGCCTTGCTCTTTGTTTTCTCTGCACCTGACTCTTCTTCCTGCAGACTGTGTGCTTCCTGAGGGCAAACTCCCTGTTTGTTCATTCTTGGATTTTCCGCACCTGGCCCATACCTGGCCCCCAGGGTCCTGGAGCACTGACTGTGAGCCAGGAACTGTGTTGATGTCTCAGGAGCTCATCTAATTTAATATCTAGAAAGTTCCCGTGTACCTCCACCTCTAAGACCACTGTCATGTATATCTACTGGAAAAACTGACTTGTGAACATTGACTGGTGCCTAAGGCAGTCCTTGGAACATAGAAAATTGCCCAATAAGATAAAATATGAGATTTGGGAACCATTTGAAATTGGCATGAAGTTTTTAGTCACTTAACACCTCTGATAAGCACTGCTCTAGGAGCAGAGAAAGGGGGATTGAGACATCAAAGAATTACACAAAATGACTGGGCAATGCCTGCAATATGGTCACTGAGAAGGCTGAATATTACATTGTCTATTTGCTGTGATTATATAAAAAGTATAGGATCTGGAACTAAAACCTGGGAGTGAAATTTTGACCAAAAGAAGTCTAATGAAGGTTTCTTTTTCTTTTTTCTTTTCTTTCAGAGACGGAGTCTCGCTCTGTCGCCCAGGCTGGAGTGCAGTGGTGCCATCTTGGCTCACTGCAAGCTCCGCCTCCTGGGTTCACGCCATTCTCCTGCCTCAGCTCCCGAGTAGCTGGGACTACAGGTGCCCACCACCAAGCCCGGCTAGTTTTTTATATTTTTAGTAGAGACGGGGTTTCACCGTGTTAGCCAGGATGGTCTTGATCTCCTGACCTCGTGATCCACCCGCCTTGGCCTTGTAAAGTGATGGGATTACAGGCGTGAGCCATCGCGCCTGGCCAAGGGTTTCTTTTTCAAGGTTTAAAAGCTAAGCATCAATCTAACTTAGCTGTTTACTAATTTATATCCCTACTTTACTCCATAAGAATCTAAGGCGGCTTAGAGGCTGGTTTATACATCCGCTGAGGCCCATCTGAGAGGCTACAGGTTTTTGTTCTTCCATTGCCTCAAGGGCCAGACCTGGAGAGAGAGAGCAGGGTTTCTCCAGGGCCGGCCTGCCTCGGAACTACCTGGGTGCTTAGGAACAAGAGTGGTGGCTGGGCCCGCTCTGGCACCTGCTGAGTCAGTCTCTGTGGTTGAGGTGCCAGATTCCTATTTTTCTGAAACTCACTGGGGCATTCATTTGGCAGGTTACATTTTGCCAGGGTTAACATCCATTTTGCACCTCTGCCAGGGTGAGGTTAGGGGAGGAGAGCATGGGTCCTCATCACAGCCCCGAGTCTGCTGTGGGAAGACTGTTATTAGGGACACCTCCTATCCTCAAGGCTGGCCAAGAGCTGATGGGGAGCTGGCCCTGCTGCCAGCCCTGTGGGCAGTGGTAGTGAGCGTGGGAACAGGACATGAATGGTCGTCTGTGGCAGGACCCTCCAACTGTGGCCCCTGAGCCAGCAGCACGGGCATCACCAGGAATGTGATGGAAATGCAAACTCTTTGGGCCGTTCCCCAAACTCACTGAATCAGAGACGAGGGGACTCAGCACCTGCGCGTTACACCGTGTGGGTGATTCTGACTGGCATTTCAATGTTGGCAAATCACTGCTCTGTCGGTCCTTCTCCTAATTATCTTCTTCTAATCTCCCTGCAGCCATTTGAGGTGAGGGGTGGCAGCACCCCATTTCAGAGAGTTTAGTTATCTGCTGTGTCCCAAAGCCTGCCAGGAGCAGAGGCAGGAGCCGAGTCCAGGCCAGGTGGCTTCTGGCTCCTTCCGTTCCTCAGGTGTCCAAGAGCAGCCAGTGGTGGCAAGAGTGGCTGCTCTCCTCCTCCGCACCTTGAGAGAGGGACTGGGAGGGGTGGGGAATGCGGGGAGCAGCCTCATAGCCAGTAAGGCCTCTGGGGAAGCAGGGAGCACCCACGTGCATTCCTGTGCTGTCTCACACCCACCTTGCCCCTGCATAGCCTTGGCCTCCCCATGGCCCTTACCACATCAGGCAGCCCAGAAATGGTGTGTCCAGGTAAGAGCCTGGAAATGAAATTTTCATTTAAAGAAAGTCCTTCCAGATTTACAAGGTGTGTGTGAAGGGAAGGTGCTTATACCTGAGAGGGTGTCCATGGATTAGGAAAGTCAAAATGGTGAGGGGTCTCTCACCTGCCAACACCACTGTGGGTAGGGTGGTCCCTGCTCCTCCTGGCCACCTTGCTGTGCAGGCAGTGGCAGCAGGTTCACGCCAGACGAGGAAACTGAGCCTCAGTGAGCAGAGGGCAGTGCCAGGGCTCACCAGGGGATTTGGACACCTAGACCACTCTCCACTGCAACCCACCCTGGGCTCGGGTCCTGCACTGCCTGGCAGAGGCTGGCACAGGCGTCCAGTTGCTTAGGAAGAGGCTATAGCCTCACTGTGGTCTCCGCCTGTCCAACCCAGCTCCCTCTCCCTTTGTGCAAAAGGGTGGCTGGGTTAATATCACATGTTTTCATGTCAACCTGCAATTTGGATTTCCTGAAGGTGTTTGGTCTGGGGAATAGAGGGGTGAAGGATCAAGTTTCTCCATCTTACTTTTTCAATGATGAGGAAAACCTCATGCTTCCTGAGTTGGGAGCAGCACTTGCCTTAAAGTCTGAAAAAACGAAGGTGGAATTGTCATTTCTCCCCCTTCCCGTATTGAACAGCTTGCACCTCAGTTTCTTTATGTAGCAGCTTGCACCTCCTGAGACAACACAACCCGTGTGGCAGAACTTTTGTGAAGAGTCAATGAAAGAGCGTATGTGATCTGCTCGAGCAGTGACCGGCACAGAGGTGCTGAAGAAATGCTTGTTACTTCCTTTCTAGGTACCTCGGAGTCCGTGTTCACGCAGTGTAAATGCCATCTGTGGGAACTGAGGACACTGTCACTAGAGACAGCAGTTCAAATGACAGACATAATTAAGAAAACCCAATATACTATAATTCAGAAAATCCAAATCTGCAAACCACATAAAGGCAAATTATTCTCTTTGCAGAAGGATTCTTCTATTTTAAAAAAAGCCCAAACAAAAAGCCCAAAACATACCCAGAGATCCCCTTTAAATCATGTATGGATTTCATTTTATTCAGTTTCTTCAGGAATATATTTATTGAGTAAAGCATAGATTTAGTGACCACCTGGGCATCTCCAGC
Organism: Theropithecus gelada; assembly: GCF_003255815.1. Classification (NCBI taxonomy): domain Eukaryota; kingdom Metazoa; phylum Chordata; class Mammalia; order Primates; family Cercopithecidae; genus Theropithecus; species Theropithecus gelada. Next base: position 38,183,095 of record NC_037674.1, on the reverse strand, counting down.
TCAGAATTGCCCCAAGTAGTAGGAGAAATTTGCTTTTTTTTTTTTTTTTTGGAGACACAGCCTCACACTGTTGCCCAGGCTGGAGTGCAGTGGTGCAATCTCGGCTCACTGCAACCTCAGCCTCCCGGGTTCAAGCGATTCTCCTGCCTCAGCCTCCCGAGTAGCTGGGATTACAGACACATGCCACCATGCCTGGCTAATTTTTGTATTTTTAGTAGAGACAGGGTTTCACCGTGTTAGCCAGGATGGCCTCGATCTCCTGACCTCGTGATCTGCCTGCCTTGGCCTCCCAAGTGTTGGGATTACAGGCGGGAGCCACTGCACCCGGCTGGAATTTGCTTTTTTAAATTAAAGTTAACCTTGAGCTCAACAAGATTAAAAAAGAATTCCACTTGAAAATTCTTAGCATAAATGTCCCATTATTCTGACCTACACAACCTACGGGTATAGGCCAGAACAATGGAACATTTGTTCTATATCCATAAAGAAAATGCCACAAAGCGAAGTGTTCATAAATCCACAGTAAGTCCTCACTTAATGTCATTAGGTTCTTGGAAACTGTGACTTTGAGCAAATGACGTATGACGGACAAAACCAATTTTTTTCCTCATCAACGTTATAATGAAATCACATTGAACAAAACGACATTATTTGAAAACTTGCTGTCTGTTGCTTCTCTTAAAGTTGAAGTCTCCAAGAACCTACTGATGACCTTAGGTGAGGAGTTGCTGTACAAGCCTGCAACTCACAGGAGAAACCATTCTCACTGGACACTCGCTGGGCCTCTCTATCAAAATCATTTTTAAACTCTGTGGCCTTGGGCCTTGGGTGATGCCTCTGAGCTTCAGCATCTGCATCTGTGAACAAGGCTGGGACAGATGCAGGCGTCAGACAACGGGTCCACATCAGGTCTCGCTCTGAAATGCCAGTTTTCTTCCCAGTGATGGTGGTAATGGGATTTGGGCTGTGACTATTGCTACCATTTCTATGCTGTCATAAGAACACTTGTTATTGATTTTGACATGAAACAGTCTTTTAAGCTGGTGCCATGAGCACGTTTCACCCTTAGCAAACTGGGGGAAAAGGCTTTGATTTGAGGGTTACCAGGCTTAGCTGGGTGCAGGTGGGAATGAGGACACCAGGGAGATGCCGTGCCGACTGCATGAAAGCCCGTTTTCAGACCACTGGGAGCCCCTGCTGCTGGACCCACAAACCTGTGGGGAAACTCCTTGGCGCCTTCTTAAACCTGGGCTTCAGGTCAGACTCCTGGAGGATCTGTATTTAAAACACAGGTGCTTGGGACCCAGCCCCGACAAGCTGCATTCGAGTCCTTGGGATGCTGTCATGCAGCCTGTCTGATTCCAGGCCATCGTCATGAACTGAAGGCCCCTTTCACCGTCTCCTGCCCAGGAAGGCTCCCAAATCACTTTAGGGTTCAAGCAATAGCCAACGTGCCTTCCGCCGCATTCCTTTCCCATGCCAGATCTTTTCCATTTTATTCCAGCCTCATAAACATTGCTTTTGTGCTTGGCAAGGTAGTAGATGTGCAGCGAGTATTTCATGCAGTAATTTTGCTGATTAGGACACAGGCTCAGGGGTAAGAGGCTTGTCCAAGCTCGCACAGCTGGAAAGTGAGGACAGCAGGATTCAAAGTCAGTTTCAGCTCCAAAGCCTGTGGTCTGTCCACTGCCTGCAAATAAGCCAGTAACACCTGGGCCTGCAATCTGCAGTCCATGAGCCAAATCCAGCCCGCTGCTTATTTTTGCACAGCCAGGGAGCCAAGAATAGCTTTTCCATTTTTAAAATGTTAAAAAAAAAAACCCATAAAAACATGCACATTAAAAAAATGCAACAACAGAGACTGTATGTGACCTGCTAAGCCTAAAATAGTTACCATCTGGCCCTTTAAAGGAAAAACTTGCCAACCGCTGATTAAGACCGTGACATATGTCCCCTTCTGAGCTCACCCTGGGACGGCTGGTGAGATGACACTGGGTCAATGTGTCCATCCAAAGCTTCATTGTCAAAAACACAGGAGTTCTAAGTCATTAATGTGACGTAGGCCTTCAAAGACTCTTCATAATCCTCCTTTTGCTGGCTTGGCCCGAAGGTGGCATATGTTCCTCTGGATGCACCAGTGTTTGCTAGAGCATCACAGACAGCTGAGGGTCAAAGCCCTCAAAACTAATTTAGTAATCTTAATTGCAGTATTCTTTTTTCTCAGTGATGATTAATATTCTATATATATGTTAATGAATCTTGTCATTCTGCTGGTTCTTTCATTAGTGAGTTAAATCTTTGACACATGCTCACTAGATATTTGTATGAGCCATGTTTTGAACTTTTGAAAAATAGACTTTGACATCCTCATCATGCCTGCAAAAATGGAGACCTCCAAGGTCAAATCCACCAAGCTGCAGTGGTCACCCTGGGGTCTGAAGTCTTCTCTCTGTGGGTGTATTGATCTGTCAAGAGGGGGCCTGTAGTGGTGGAAACCTTTGGAGAGCACAGCTCGGTTTAGCTCTTGGTTCCACCTTTTAAAAGCTGTGTCGTCTTGGCTGACTTGTAAGATGTCTCTCAGTTTTAGTGTCCTCAGCCATAAAATGGAGATAAGGCTCCATTTATATAATGTTGTTATATAAAAATTAAATAACAAATAATATTAGAAGACAGTGGTTGAGGATACAAATTCTTAGCCAGGCTGCCAGGGTTTGCTTCTTGGATCTGTTGTTTCCTAGATGCACAACATTTTCTAGTTGATTTGATTGTGCTTCCATTTTCTCATCTATAAAATGGGGTTAGACCCTACCTTATAGGGTTACATGTGTCAATATTTAAAAAGCCCTTGGAACTGTAGTCGACTGGTATACTGTAAGCACTTAATAAGTGTTATCTGTGATGAGGAAAATAATGATATTCATAAAACACCCAGTAGAGCCCCTAGTATACAATTTATTCTCAAAGAATTGGTAGCTGTCAAAGATCAAGGATATTCATCATCCAGACTCAGAGTCATGGCAAAAGACCTGTTAATACATAAAAACAAAAAGTTTCCAAGAAGTAAAGAAATGTGCCCAAGATCACCAAGCCAGAACCAGAACCCAAGTCTTAGATTCCCGCCCAGATTCTGTCCCCCGTGCAGAACTTAGGAGCTAGACACCGAGCGCAAAGGACAACCAGCCCCGCCATACAGGGGCTGAGTCTCCTTCCTGCCAGACTCGTCTCTGTAGCTTTTGGTGATTCCCTGCCCAAGGAAATGTCTTCCCCGTGGTGCTGCTACTGCTGCTTCTAAATCAACGCTTTTGTGGGGCCACAGGGAAAAGTCAGAGCCTGAGCAAAACACACCAGGTCAGGGATGGAGCCGTTTAGTTCCAGGGGCAGAAAAAATACCAGGACTGTCCTGCGCCCTCGCCCACCTTCCAATCCCTGGGGTCCTCAGCTCCACGCTCATGCCTCCAGTCAAAATAGTTAAAGATTTCCATCCTAAGTGATGATGAACAGGAAAAACAAACCCATACCATACCACATACCCAAATACCAGACATTCCTCAGATGGTTTGCTGTGTAGGTGATTGGCCACAGACTTCTCTTGCTTCTCAGAGAGCGGGGATGGAGACTAGGGGTGGGGAGACCGGTGCCCCAACTGCTCATCCCAGAGTCTAGAAACAGGACTGGGATGGCTGCTGTCTGCAATAAGTCTGCTATCCTTTTCCACACCCATCAAGTAAGCCATATACTGGAATCGGGGTGTTACCAACATCACACTCTAAAGATGCATCAAAAACTAAACATTTGTTGAAGACCTACTGTGGGTCTGGCACCATGTTAGGGGCACAAGTGCTCAGTTAACTCTTGAAAGTGGATGCCATGGGGTTTTCATTGGTCACATTTTCAAGATTGCTTTCATGTAGGTGTGAAGGAAAAGGGAACAAGATTTCGCTGCGTGCCTAATATGTGGTCAAAGGCTTGTTGGCCTTTATCCTATGCGACTGCTATCTGGCATTAGTTAGGGTGCCTTGGCTGCAAGCCCAACTCCAGCTGGCTTAAATGTGGCAGAAGTGTATCTGGTTAGGGATTAGGAAGCCTGGAAGAATTAGGTTAGACAAACTGATCGACACTGCCACCAAAGTATAGATTCTTCGATTGCCTTCATTCCACCATCCCTGGGGGAGGCTCCATGATGAGGCTGGTGCTGCTTGTGGTCAGAAAGTGGCTTTTTCATTCACCACTGATAACAGGGGAGAGAGAACCTGTTGGGGGATATACGATAGACATTGTGCTTGACTTCCCAACATCGACTCCCCTCTGCCTTGTGGAGTGCAGCAATATTGCAATATTTTGGGGGACTTGGCCTCAAGTCAAGGATAACACCATTTTTACTGGTCACATTTTCAAGATCGCTTTCATGTAGCTGTGAAAGAAAAGAGAACAATTTTTTTTTTTTTTTTTTTACTAAAAGAATAGATTTTTATTAAGCGCTGTGTTTCTAGCAGTATTAACAAAACAACAGACCAATTTCCATCACAGAACAACTCCTGAGGCATTCTCATTCCTTTCTGAAACTCTTCCATGAACTCCTGCAGTTTCCCGGAAGGAGCATCCATTCAAACGTAATGAATCAACTCTGGAGCTTTTGTGGTGAGGTGGGCCCAAAAGGCAGGGAATTTGGAATCTGGGAGTGGGAAAGAGAGACACATATCATCCACTCAGTAAACACACTGTCTAGAATGTGTTTCCTCTTATCTCCGGCAGACATTTTCTCTTATCTCCTTGGCCAGAATCAGGTTGTATGCCCATTCCAGAATCAGTCACTAGCAGGGGGAATGGTGTTATCCTTGACTTGAGGCCAAATCCCCCCAAATATTGCTGGACTCTGTAGGCAGAGGGGAGTAGGTGCTGGGAAGTCAAGTACAATGTCTATCAACAGGCGTGATAACTAAGACTTGCTCCGAGCCATGTCTCCGACGTTCAAAGCCCTTGTAGGTTCTTTTCACTTCATTGTACTACATGAGGCAAGAAAAGGGAGGGAAGGACTAGGGAGTTGAATTTCAAGTGCCCTTTTGGAGCATGGAGCTGCAGGAGGAAACTCTGTTTCTTAAAGTACCCGTTCCCCTCCACCTTTCCTTTCTTTTTCAGATGGTCCTCACATCCCACTGGCATTCAGACTGGGGGCACCATCGCGTAGGGATTGACTCACACCGTCCGAGGTCCTTTCAATATTTCAGTAACAACTCCCTTTGGCTGGGCGTAGTGGCTCACACCTGTAATTCCAGCTTTGGGAGGCTGAGGTGGGTGGATCCCTTGAGGTCAGGAGTTCAAGACCAGCCTGGGCAACATGACAAAACCCTGTCTCTACTAAAATACAAAAATTAACTGGGTGTGGTGTTGTGTGCCTGTAATCCCAGCAACACTGGAGGCTGAGGCAGGAGAACTGCTTGAACCTGGAAGGCAGAGGTTGCAGTGAGCCAGGATCACACCACTACACTCCAGCCTGGGCAACAGAGCAAGACTCTGTCTCAAAAAACAAACAACTCCTTTTGAGCTGGAGCCTGTCTTCTGGATTTTGCTGGACAATGGGGAGAGTTACCAGGAGATGTCAGGATATTTAGGATCAAGCTGTGTTTCCTTGCAGCTGTTTTAGGAAGGAAACCCTAGGAAAGCGACTTTCAGAGAAACTATTTTAGTCTGAGGCAATAATGTTGCCCTGTGGCATGGCAAGGCCACGGGGAGGTGGGGAGGAGGAAGAAGCCAGCTGTGGTGGGTGGTAGCTGTTTGGGAACAGGCTTTTTAAGTCTGTTCAAGTTCAAATCAGCCAGAGTCCAAAGCAGCTGACGCCAAGCAGGTCGTAAACACGAGTTACACACTGCATGGTCTGAAGTTTCCTCCCAGGCAGTCCATCTTTATTAAATACCTCACATGTCCAAGGCTTGGTTTTGGGTGCTAGGGAGGTTGCATGAGATCCCTGCTTGAGACCTAGATGAGGTTGCTGCACAGGCAAAATACTACCTAGTAACAGTAGACGGGGTATGTGACATGCTAAGAGGGGAGGAGAGACAGTAATCGCAATAGGATTTGGGAGCAGCGTTTCCCAAGGTGTGATCTTTGGAATATCTGTCCCTCAAAATATACTGAAATTAAAAACTGCTCCAAGGGCCTCCAAACTGGGGCAACCCCACATATTTATAGGCTCCTTTTGGAGATATCCAGTGCATATGAGTATCTTAAAGGCTCTAAGAAGTCTCATAGAGACTTATTAAATTATTAACCTGTTTACCTTTCATAGCCTGATTTCTGATACTTACTTACCCATGAAATGCCTCCCTTCTCTCTCCAGGAAAACAGGACTATCTGATCTATCGGTGTCCCATGGAACCACACTGCCCCCTGTGGTCAGAACCACCCGGGATGCAGAACAGCAAGGACCGCAAACTTGGGTGCAGAGGGCTTTCCTCCACACAACCTGGGAAGCTCCGTGATTGGCAAACGGCTCTGTCAGGATCCATCGAGTCAGCAAACATAGGTGCCTCTAGGATGCAAGCCAGAGAACAGGGCTGTTTGTGGCTTGCTGGTAGCCAAGCAAAATGCCCCGATCCATCAGGTGAGCTGATGATGAGCTTGCAGGCATGGAGAATGTAGCACTGAGGCAGAGTGGCAGCCAGCCTTAAAGGTTTGTTGTGTCTTCCACTGCTTCCCTGGCCCCGCCTTCTTTTGGAATGGAGCCCTGATTCCAAGGAGTGCAGGCCCTGCCAGACAGCCTCCGTCCCTACCTGTCCCTCCAGGTTTAGACCTTGCATGGTCCTCTCCCCGCATCCCTCCTTCCTGCCTGCATGCCTACACCCTAAATGTTCTCTCTGCTCTATTCACTAGCACAGGCTGCTTCCCTTCCTTTGAGAATCTACTCCAGTCCACCTCCTCCTCAGTCCTACCCTCCCAAGGACCCTCCCTGAGGCTGGAGTCCTGCCGGCCTCCCACCACACTGGATAACTTGGCATTGCTCTCGTTTCTCCTTGCAGGAGACTGGCTTCTCCAGGGTGGTCTGAGATCTTTGGAGGGAAAGACTGTGCCTTGCCTTCTCCTTCCATCTCTTCTCATGCTCATAGAGTCAGGGAGCTGAGAGGACACCAGCCCGTCTCTCCCCTGGAGCCTCTAAGCACCTCTCCCTTCCTGCTTTCCCAAATGCCTCTGTAACACCACGGTGCTGGGTGCATGGGACTGAGGGCCTCCCTCGGGGCCCCTTCTCATCCTGGGCTACCCCAAGACTTGGACCCCATGTGGAACACGGTCAGCCTTCTGATGAATCCAGAAAGCATTTCTCCAACATTCAGTTGTGAGCTTAAGGGAATTAAACTTCTCTTTCTGAAAATAAGCTGCAGATTATCCTGAGAGAGGCCCAAACAGGCAGGAGACTCTGAATATGGCTGCAAGAGCTTAGGCTGTTACTGCGCCTCCTAGGTGCCAGCCCACGTGGGCAGGCTTTTCCGCCCACCACCCCCAGGTCAGCCTGGCCACAGAAGGTCTGGGCTGGGGTTTCTCACCTTGCGGAGTTCAGGCAGCAAAACTCCTGCAATTATGCTCTGCTTCGGGTGGAGGGTGTTCAAATAAAAATGCCTGGCAGAATATCTCTGAACCATATAGCTAGCTACCTGTGAACACTGTGGTTTTAAACCCAGGATACAGCAGGATTTTGGAGACACTCAGTGGGAATAAAGTAAAGCAAGGCTCTCTGTGACTGTAGGTTACAGAACAAGCTCGGTAGCACGGGCTCAGTGAGCCTCAGGATGTCCTCTTTCCCCCTACCACAGACACGTGCAGACTTGGCCTCCCCTGCAGCCCTCACCAGCCCCATGCTCACTGTCCCTGCTTGCCCAGGAGCTCCAGCACATCCCAGGCTCTGCCATATGCACACAGTTCCCTCTGTCCCCAGCTCCCTCTCCCTGTGTCTGCGTGCTTAATTTCCCACTGGCCAGGCTCAGACTGAGGTTCTCCCTAGGCTGTTGGTTTAAAAAAAAAAAAAAAAGCGTTGAAAACAAACTGGAATTTCAGTCCTTGCTTTGCCACTCACTAGCTGGGTGATCTTAACATAGTGGTTGGGAGATCCCAGTTCTGCTAGCTGTGTGGCCTTGGGCAAGTTACCTAACCTCTCTGTGCCTCAGCCTTGCTGTCTAAAACGGAGATAAGAGCACCCATGCATTGTACTGGGTATAGTTGTGAGGATTAAATAAAGGTGATAACGGTGAATGTCTTGCACATGGTAGGTGTAAGCTAACTTAGAGATGGACCACCGCTCCCCCATCCTACCTCTGGCAGCAGCCCCTCCCACTACAGCATCTCCCACTGGGCAGCTCTGTGGCCCAGCTCACCTTGCCCTCAATTTTTTACCTTGGAACCGAATTCATTTTCTAGTTGCTGACCTTTGTTAGTGCATCTCCTGCTTCCATCATGCATTTTCCCTGGACAGAATCTCTCTCCTGATCTCCTGCAGTGATTCATCTGATAACTGGACCGGAAGTGCCCTCCCTGACACAAGGCCCCTCACGCTGTGCTCCTGGCTGCCGTCCTCTCCGGCCTCACCGAATTGTTCACCTCCTTAAGCAACTGCCTCTTCAGAAACCCAGGTCTACGTAAGTGCGGTTCCTGCAGCCTGGAGTGCCACCCCGTCCCTTCTCTGTCTGGGGAACTCCTATTCAGTAGGAGTCAGGCCAGATGTCCTCCTCTTGGAAATCCTTCCCAGCTTCAGGGCTCTGCCCTTGACTCCCATGGCCATGGGTCAATGTTTGCCCTCCCTGGACTGTGACCTCCTCCGGGAAGTAGGCCCGGATCCCCAGCGTCCTATACACAGCAGGGGCCGGGGCACGTCCAAGTTAAGGTCTGAGTTGATAGGGCAGCCTGACTGAGCTGCCTGTGCAGAGGATCTGAATTCCTACAGACATGACCACTTCTGCATGAGTCTTGGTGTGCCGTCCTGCAAAATGGTCACACCACCTTCCGCACGGCTGCCAGGGGCTGGGCTCCAGCTGTCCAGCAGCACCGATCTGACACACAGGAGACTCGCTGAGTCCTCTTACCCCTTTCTGGTTGGCTCAGGCTTCCCACCTTCGCTGTGGGTATGGTCAGCCCCAACCTCATTTTTGTTGTTCTTGTTAAGTCAAAGATATAAAAACCTTCATTATCAACTGGCTTAGAAATCCTAAATCATCCTTTTAAGGGTTGAAAAAAAAATCTATCTTATTGGTTGTTAGACACAGCAGTGACTCTCTTCGTTGCTATGGTGATTCTTTGACACCCCCTCTTGCAGATTAGAAATGCCTCACATTTTTCTAAGTCTGGCTGCCCCTCACAAACAGGGATTTCTGGCCCGGCAGTTCCCACTCCCAACAGGAAGGAGGGCCTGGCAGCCTCTGGGGATTGCAGTTGTGGCCTCAGCTGTCAGAAGTGAACCTAAACCTTCCTGTGTCAGGGCCTGGGTCAAGTTTGGAGATGATCCCATATGCACTTCTGTATTTAACTGGGCAGTCTTCCGACAGAGGTGGTACGTAAAGCCAAAAAGTCCCCAAGCTACTTGTCCAGGACGCCTGCTCCTGGAATTTCTCCAAGTTAACTCTTGTGTGAGCAAAGTTACATGAAATTCACTGGCACCCTGTGGCTTCGCGTCTGTCACTCACTCACACACACGTGCGTGCTCTCTCTCTCCTGACATAGCTCTGGTAACTGTGGAGCTAGTCCTCAAGGTGGAAATCTACTCTCACGATAAAGACGGTTTCCTCCCCCTTCTTGTCCACCTTCCTCCCGTTCCCATGAGTCCTCCACACAGGTTTGTTCCTTTAAAGGTTTATTTCTGGCAAATAAAAAAAATAACTTATGTGGTTAGATAAATTAATGTATGTGATTAGACAGGACACAGGGCAGAGCTGAACGTTCCTGTTTTCTTCTGGATCTTGAAGGCTGGTGAGAGGCAGCTGAATGAGACCCAGCCTCGTGTTTTGTGGGATGAAGAGATGCAGATAAAGTGACTCAGGTACATTGATGCTCCCTGGAGGGCTGGGAGGTGGGCTCAGAGGAAGAGGCCGAATCCAAACCTTTTTTATTGAGAAGAAATAGTTCTTCTTTGTAGCTTAAAAAGAAAAAACCGAAGCTCTGCACACAGTCATCCGTAATGACCATAAACATAACATACCAAGCACAGGCTCAGAAAGATGGAGCAACAGACTGAGGACATTTTCAACATGGTACTTGGGGATACCTTTGGGAAAGATGCCTTCCCCAGCAGAGGCCAGCACTGTGGAGAGAGAGGACCAGAGCCACTACTAGCACAGTTGTCAAGGTCTTTTGCTTTCTGAACTCTGGGGACCACTGCCTTTTAGCCTGAGGTGAACGTCTCCAAATTTCTTGGGTTTGGTAAGTCTCAGAAGCAGCCAGCCCCTCGGTCAACGGAGGGTCCCTTTCCTTCAGGAATCTGAGAATGGAACATGCAGATAGTCTCTGCTGGGGGTCTTAAGGCCAGAATCCCAGAAGCCTTTCTGGAGCCCAGAACCTGAAAGCTGGGAGAGAAGATTCTGGCGACTACCTGCCAGGGAGGAAACCAAGGCTCCTCAGGGAGCAGCCTGCGAGTTCCCCAGGAGCAGAGCCCATGGCTTGCTCACCACTTCTGACCTGTGTCTGGTTGCTTCGTGAGGTGTTGCTGGCCTTGGCATCACTTTGGAGGTGGGGTTTACTCTCAGGCTATGGTGAATTTTGGTTATAATTTTTGATGAATTAGGAACAGGCTTTAATTGCCTGTGAATGTACTGACTAAGACAGCCGGAAAGCAAGCAGGTGAGACCCAGGAGAAGCTCAAAGGGTTTTCCCTGATAAAAGCGTGTGCCATGAGGCTACAGGCAGCTCACTTCTTAAGGCCCATGCACAGATTGCAGGCTGGGCAGCTGCCTCTGCAGCCGACCTGGAGGGACTGCGATAACCCACTGCAGGGCCAACCAGGAATTGAGGAACCTGCCTGCACAGACGGCCAGGGCCACAGCTGGCTGGACACCGGCAAAATTTAAACAAGGGCTGTTCATTTCACCAAACATGACCTTAGCTTCCCTATCTAAAGACTTCTGAAAGGCAGAACCAAGTAAAATCCAAATTTTCAAGTCACTGGGCAGTTCTGAAATCCACTTCAGGTTCCCCTTTTGGCCATCAGGAACAGCAATTTCTGGCACAAAAAATCAGCCCAAGGATTCAAAAAGCCCTCAAGGAGCAGAGGGGCGTGAGAAGAAACACATCCACACAGCTGCTCCCTCTTCACAGAGACACATTTCTGTGCTCCAGACCTGGGACCATTTTTACGCCAACACCACTCCCTTACTAGATGCTCTGGAAGTTCACACTCCCAAATGAACTCATGCCTGTGTTACTGATTTTCCTTTGAAGAACCAGAAGGCCCCCTCAGTGCCATCTGAGGACACTGTGGTAATGCTTATTAAATAACACCCAGACAAGGCATGGCCCTTCAACCATCTTATGAACTGAGAAACCACCACGCCGGCCACGAGGCCATTCACATACACATAAGCAGGGTGGATGAGGAAAGGACAGATGAGAAACTGGGACCACACCAGGTGATAACTGAGAACCAAACTCCCCAGAGCTCCCAGCACTGGACGACTCCAGAAAGGTGAGTATTTATACAGCTCCTACAAAAATAAACTTTCTTCGACGCCTGTTCTTTAGAGTTGTAAAGGACAGGCCTTTGCATTTGGTTTGTCTCTGGAGGTTTTTCTGGTATCAAATGCAGTAAAGGTTTTAAACGACTCTGAGGCAGGGTGGGAGAACTCACCGCCTGCCCCTGCCTCGGTCCTGGGGTTCCAGGATGTGACGGGGGACAGGCGGAAGAGGGCAGCTGCCCTGGGCATAGCATAGAAGAGCAGAGGGTGGGGTGGGCTGGGCCACAGAGGGGCTCCCCAGAGCCCTGTTACAGGAGGCCATTAACACATGGTGACTCTGAGCATTGGGGTCTGACTTCTGAGGGTCTCTGGAAGCACGTGTGCCCCTCCTCTCAGTGTCCAGCCAGGGCAGGCATAAGGTGTTGGATCAGCTCCACTTAAAGAGGGTGAGCCAAGGGTGTGCCAGCTTTTCCCCAAGAGGCTAGGGCTCTAGCAGCTCCCCTCCTCTTCAGAACTGGTACCCACACACTGTCAGTGTCCTACACACTCTCTCACTTGCTTTTCCTTTACAGTGTCTTTTCTCTAACTTCACTGGTCTGAAAAAAAAATTCTAATACGTGCAAGCACTTACAAGTAACTTACGGGAAGCTGTCAGAAGTTTATATATTTTAAAACCATGACATGGGCTAGAATCTGGTGAAACAAGATCATCAGGCAAGGTCAAAAGGTGACATCTTTGAAGGACCAAAGCACCCACTTTCCCCCGTCGGTGGAACTTTGAAACTATAGTGTGGATGGAGTCTGAGACACGACAGCACACCAGAAAGAGAGGCAGAGGGTGAGTGCCTTTAACTGTTACCAGTTTTGTAAATCATGTACTTCCGTTAACTTTTACCTCCCCCACTGTGAATTCTTTCAGACACTCTTGCTCCCTGGCGTTAGACTCTGTCAAGCCATTCATCTTCCATGCACTGCCTTGGCTAAAGGCGCAGATTAAGGGTAAATTCAAGGTCTTCCGGTGCCCCTCCCATGGGAGGGCTCTGAAAAGAAAAGGGGAAAGATACAAAATTGTGGACGTGTGACATCCAGAAAATGAACTCTGAAAAAATCTTATGTCTTCACTTATGTGATAAAAAGTAAAACTATCTTGTTAAAGGTTCACATTGATTTTAGGATGCATTTAGATTTTCTAAATATCAAGACAGAAAAAAAGGCGTCTTGGGTTGGAGGGCAGGTGATAGGTTTGTAAGCAGATGCTTTCCAATCCGGGCTTGTGGCCATTCTGAAGGCATAGAAACCAGCGTGGGACCTAAAGATGACTCACTGAGGAAGCTCTTTATGCCAGCAGAATCCCCACCCTGGACACTCAGGAGACGAGCGTTCCACTGACTGTCAAATGGGAGCCGTGGGTTTGTGTGGATGACTCTGTATGAACTGAAACAGCCTCTGCAGAGGAAGGAGCCCACAGATTTTATTATAGCCCCTGCTCACCAAGCCCGGACGGCCTCCCACAACTCTGCCCTTTGGACTATGGAGGGAAAAAATAATTGTTCAGTTTTCTGAGCCACAAAATACAACATGGGTCTAGGTTGTACAAGGAGCTTACACACGGAGGCAAGAAAGCGTGCAAACAGGAGCGGGAATTTTTCACCCCCTGGGTGAGCCAGTGCTCAAGACATGGAAGGAGGACCTCAGTCACCCTCCCGGAGTCCACACGGGTTTGTTTCTGGCTGTTATGAACCATGTCCAACTCCAGCTTCCGTCTTCTCCTGAGAGGAAGAAGAATATTCTATGACATCAATGATTTTTTTCCCTATTACGGTATCACAAAGAGGTCCAGGAGCAGGCCTAAGAGAAGGACCAACAAAAGCAAACGTGTCTGAGAACGACATAATACTGACTTTTCTTTGTTGGTAACAGTCCACGAAACGTGCACCCCTCTCTCCTGAGACACAGTGAGGCAGGAGGGGAGGCGGCAGAGGAGCTGTGGGTAGGACACTGTACCGTGTGACATCACGATCATGCAGCCGGTGCTGACAGGACAGAGATGTGAGAACAAGCACGCAGGGCTCCAGGCTCACCCCGGGGGGAGGTGGGCAGTTTCCAGGTAAGTGCCCAGCGTCTCAGGAACACTGTCCAGTTCAGCCAGGGCCATCCCTTGGGACTCGCCCTCTGGGCGCGCACCTTAGCCCTCATCTTCCCTCAGCTCGGTGGGTAAAAACTTATACTGCTGCTGACGGATTTGGGCCAGTTTTTTCCTTGCTTCTTCCAGTTCTCGCTCTTTCTTTAGCATTTCTTCCTGGGCAGCGATGATCTAGAAAGAAAGCAACAAGCTGGATGGACCTAACACTTTCTAGAAAACCCTCCCCACACCCCAGTGCTCATGTGAGCTCCACGGCTCCCGTGACCATGGGGCACTGCAGCATATCAGGAACAGTCTTGGCTCTGGAGACCAGCCTCTGTCACTGTTTGGGGTTTGAGACTAACGACCCAGCCGAGCCATGAAAACATGCTCGGTCTGCCCGGTGATTTAACAGCAAACATCCACTACAGCCTTCCTATGTACCAGGCTCTGGTGCAAATACTCTTCACTGAAGTGGCTGCTCTGTGAAGCACGCCCAGTTGAAAGTCTTGTTTTTCCAAGAAGAAATCTGAAGCTGAGCGATGTAGGTCCACTTGTCTGGAGTCACCCAGCCAGTGGAGGAAGACCTGGTCCAGGTATGGGCAAAGCTAAAGCGGAACCCTGAACCACCAGATGGCCCTCAAATGCTTATTTCATGCTTTTAAGGTGTGATCTGAGGAAGATTTGCTAACAGGTATTATGTGAAAAGGGAAAGTTGTGTTCAAAAAAGCAAAGTCAGTTCCTTTCCTGGCTTTCCAGAGCCTTTCCTAGGCTAATGACTATCATTACCAGGGCGGGGTTATTGAATGCAGTGTTCTCCAGCCTTATTTGATCAGAGCCCCTTTGCTGTGAAACTTCTCATGAGAAACACATTCTGGTAAAAACACATGCAGTGCATAGCCAAACACAGGGCGTGCTTCAGGAAGAGCTAAGGCAGGCATGGGGCTTGAGTAACTTCAGTGCTCCTGGTGTGGACAAATAAAACAGCCCCCTAAAATGGATTTATGAGATGGACACACATCAAAAAGTGCAAGCCTGACTTCCTAGAGCTTTCTCCTCACTCCCATGCATGAAAATGTCATCCTGCCTAAGTCAGAATCCCAACTGCTCTTGTAACAGTTCTGGGAGAGGGAAAGCATGCTCTCTCTGCAGAGCCCAGTGTCTGGAGCGGGCAGTAGCTCCAAATGTATTTTATTTAAATAATATTGCTGCCCTCCATTTTTGTTCTTCTTCTTTTCTACAATAGAATCCTTGATTTTTATCTAGGCAAATGCTACTCAAAAAAGAATACGACATTGCCCAGCCTCCTGTGCAGGGAGCTGACCAACATATGTGAGAGGAAGTAATGCCTGCAGCTTAGGGTCATGGCCTCCCCTCCTTGCCGGATGGAAAGCTGAGGGGGCTACTGAGCCAAATGGACCACATGGCCAAAGGTAACATCTCAGGGATGGTGAAATAGCAAGGCAGACGGACCTGGCTCTCAGACACGAAGGAAACACCACACCATCTCTGGTACATGAGGAAGAAATAAACTTTCATCTTGAAGTCACTGTTCTTTTGTCTCTCTGTTATAACCTGACACCTACCTCGGGAAGTGAACACTATTCTTGATTTAATTACAAACCTGAGCAATGCCCCCCACAAACTTGGTTTTCACTACAACATCGTCATCATCAGCTTTGCCAAATGCTGCCTTCTGGGCTGCACGGACAAGATTGTCTGAGGCTCTTTTCACAGCATTTCCTGCCGCCTGGAGAGTGAACAAAACATACATGATATCATTAGAAACAGCCATTTGGGCCCGGCAAGAATAGACATGAAGGTACAGTTTGTGAGACTGTGAGTCAACTGATTATCCAGTTACAACATGAAGTTCTCCAGCCAGCGAGTACCCATCTGTCTGTCCATCCATCCATGGAGTCTACCAACACTGGAACCTCCCTGGTCACTCACAGATGGATGAGACAAAGTGCCTGGCCCTCAAGGAACACTCATTTTTGAGGGGAATTATAATTATGTAAATGTTTAATAAATGATTCCAGCAACGTGATATGTGTGTTAACAGAGGCAAGCCTGAGTTCTGCCTCCTTGGTCTGGAAAACCACTCCCCTGCCTCCATCTGATTTAGCACATACTTGAGGACTTGGCGCAGACATCACTTTCGCCTGGCTCCCTTAGCTCTACCCACACCCTCTCCCTGTGTGTGCCTGGAGTGTGCTGTGCCGGCATCACTGCAGCCTTTACCATGCTTGTGGCTGGCTGTCCCCTCCTGGACAGTCAGCAACTTGAAGGCAGGGACGGTGACTGGAATCCCTGCATCCCCAGCAGCGGCACTGTGGCTGTCCACAGTTGGTGCTCACTGAAGGCTTTGAGGGAATGAAGGGCTACCCTCGTGTGGAAGGGCTGGGAGCCTCACAGTAACTATGGCCTTGTGCACGTACTTTTAGGGTCTCAGCTGGGCTTTGCACCACAGGCTCTTAAGATGGAGCGATTGCTAGAGACAGGTAAAGAAGAGCTTTTCAGTCTTCCTTAGGTCTTCCTTAAGGGCTGTTGCCTGTATTGGCTTATTTTTAATGCTCATGAAGCATGTCCCCAGGGACATGCCAGCTGAGGTTTGGAGTTTTCTTCTAAAAGTGGTTAAGGCTTCATTAAACCTCTCGTATTTCTTGTCCAGCGCCCCCTCAGGGTTGAAGGTTTGTGCTTGAGGGTTTGCCATCAGAAAGCTGAGAGTTCTTCTCATTCAAAGTTAACTGCCCAGCCTGGTCTGTGAACTCAAGTGCCCAATGCAAACTATGAGGGCTTGCACAGGATGGGAAGGGAACCAATTAATATTTGACAAGTAATCACCATGTGCGTATTCGCCAGAGGGTTTATCAGGTCAGAAATCTTTAGCCTGCTTTTCTGATGTGAAACCGAGGTTAAGAAACCTAAGATTTGGTAGCTAGCAAGTTCTACATCTGGGATCTGCACCTAGGTCCATCTAGCCCCAGGGAACTCCTGAGTCATTTATAAGGGGCTCAAACACAACACTGCAGCATCCAGTTAAATCGGTAATGATGGGAACAAGAGCGATGCTGCATTCGATCTGTGTAAATCCTTAGGACCTAACAAAGCACTGTCATATCCATTCTCCTATTTGACCCTCATAAGAGTCAGTGTGGATGGCTCTATCCCCATTTTACAGATGAAGCCCCTGAAAAGTTTTCAGTGATTTATATAAGATTACGCACCTAAAAAATGGCAGAAGCAGGACTTGAACCAGGTCTCTTAACTCAGGATGTTTTCCTCACAAATGTGCCCCAGACCCAGAAATCACATATTCACAAACACACAGCTCCTCAATTTTTCCCTGGGTTTATCCCAGGTATCAAATAAAGGTGAGGGAGGTGGGTCAGAGAGGGACTCAAGAGTCCCAAACAACAGAAATGCACTTTAGGCCTTTTACAGTAAAACAAGAGTTCTGAGCTTTGGTAGAACTATTCAAACATTTCTGCCATTTATGATTTGCTTCATGACTGATGTAAACATACTTTTGGCAATACAGACGATCTGCATTTTAACACTTACAATAAAAAAACTTGAAAATTGGAAACAAAATGTCCAAAGTATAGAGAAATTCTGGCGTAATCAGTTGATGCAATATCATGCAATCATTAAAAATGGAACTCATGAAGAATGGGCCAGCTAGCTTTGCATAGAGAAGTTAATGAAGCCTTATCTTCAAGGAAAAAATACATATGATAAAATGTTAAGTGAAAAGAAAGCAGAATGTATCTTGCCATGATTACAACTGGACAATATTTTATATGTAGATAAAAATGAACAGAAAACAATGATAACGTTTGATATATGAAGATGTTGGGGGCCGTGTGATTTTTTTTTCATTTAAGCATTTCTTTTATTGTGTTTAAAATATTTTTACAATTCAAGCAATCAGGAAAATGTATCTGCTTTGGGAAGGACTTGATTGTTACCTTCCTAACATGTTCTCTGGGCTCTGGGAAGCAGCCACAGTCTCATATAATCTCAGTTCCTTTACTCCCTTCTGTAGCAGACATTGGCTGAAGGCCTCCTCTGAAGCAGGCACCGAGTTAGTAACATGTGAGAGGTGTGGTATCTGCATCTAAGAGGCTCACAAGCTGCTCACGGACAGACCTGCAGTGGTAACATGTGATGGGAACCCGAGTGGTCTGCCTAGGGGCTCTCAAACAACAGAAGAGGGATAAGCTGCCCAGACACTGGGAGTCAGGGAGGGCTTCCCAGAACAGAGGACTTTGAAGATGAGTCACAAAGGACAAGTAGGGGTCTGCTGGGTTGGGTTGGTGAGGAGCAGGGCCCCAGGGCATGAGACCAGAAGGCACACGCGGAGAATGGCAGCTTGGCGGGGCAACAGTGGAGGATGCATGGACGCACGCAGTAGATGAGGCTGCAATGTGGACAGAGCTGGCTGATGGAAGGCCTGGTGGGGCATGCCAAGGAAGTGAGGCTTGTCCCCTTTGGTGACACTTACCCGCTCCAACAGGAGTATTTTCCCACCAGCATCAGTGACCATTACCTGTAGCCGCCTCATGGCCTCTGAATCCTGGTCGGCCTTCACCTTGCAGGCCACCAGCAGCTGAGCCGTGGAAGCGGCGACCTGCTTGGCAGATGAGATGAGCTTCTCCTCACTGGCGTGTCCCTGAACAGAGGCATTGGCCGCCTCACAGAGACTGCTGGTCGCAGCCGCCACCATCCGGGCCTGGGGACAGTCAACAGAGAAGTGACCCAAGGCCCAAACCTCCCTCAGGGGACCCAAAAAGCAAACTGGGAGGAAGGAGAAGGCAACTCACAGCAGAAATCAGCCCCTGTGACCACTGTCCGTCGTCTGCAGCATTGGCAGGGATGGAGCCCACCTAGAGAAGAGAGTCGGGAAATTGGCCATGAGGGCAGGCAGCCCCAGTGGTCACAGCCCCTCGTCCCCACACCTTGCTCAGGAACCAGACGTGCACCCCACTTGGTGCCTCCTGCCAACAGCACAGGCCTAAGAAGGGAGCAACCTTTCTCATGTGGGACGCAGGCCATGCCAAGATTGCATAGCACATCCCAGCAAGTTTCGCCACCAAGAGGAAATGGGAAATGCTAAGAATGGCTCCATTTAGCTGCCAGGTACTGCATTTCTGGGAAACGTCTCAGGAATGATGGCCTGGGGCTGTCTTTCTACACTTACTCCTCTGCCGAGCTTTCTTCATTTCAAATGCGGTAGCCACTAGGCCTCCTTTTTTCATCGTCTAAGGGAAATCTAAATCTCTCCCAATTACTGACCCTGAAAACCACACTGTGTTTCTGGCAGATGATGTTAAAAAAGTGTGGTGTACCTCCCTCTGGTACAATTGAGTGCAGACCCTGGTCTTAAGGAAATACCATTTTGTCAGGGGTGGGAGAGAAATAAGAGGCTGGAAGAAATACGGATCTCTGTTTCTATTTAGAAATCACAGCAGCAAGTAGAACATTTTCTGTCCACAGCTAGAGAGAGAAGCGACAGTAGGAAATACGTTCAAGCTTGTGGGACGTGCCTGATGAGGTAAGAGATGAGTATCTCAATTTGAATATGAAATTGGGGGTGTGTAAACAATGACAGGGTCATATCAGGGCTTGCTGAATGTCAGGTAAAACTCCAAGGTCCTGCCTATAATCCTATAGTTCACCCAAGTCTGGCTGAACCTCCGTCACCAACTTTTTAAATGCTTGAACACAAGTTCCTTGGAGGGCAGTTAGGGACTCTGCCATATCCAAGTTGGATTCTCTAGTATCTAAGCAACGTGTTGGACACATAGCCCTTTATGAATGTTGAAATAACCAGGATTTTTTTTTGACATAGGATGTTCTGTTCAATGACACATTTGTGGTCTTTACATGTTGACCAGCCAACAAGAACTTGCTGAGTACAGGAAGGACAAGGTTGGCAGAATGCTGGCTCTACAGGGGATCAACAGGAAGGATGGAGAGAACAGCTTATGTGCCAGGTGGGGAGACAGACACGGACCAATACTGAATAACATACAACACAATGGTTTAGAAAGAGAATTCAAGGTATGTAGACTGGACTAAGCTGTGGCTGAGCTCACAAAAGACTTCCTGGAAGAAGATGCATGGCCTACGGTCAGGCACAACCTTCCTGTCTGTAGTGTGAGTTCTCGAGTCAAGACACAACTTGCCTCCACCTATCTGTACGCTGACAGCAAAGGCCTTTTAATATCAAACAGAAATGAATGACAATGATGCTGACCACATTTTCCAAACCCACGACTGGTCAGGTTTCTGTGGGGCCTCTCCATTTGAGAGGCTCTCTGAAAGCCAGTGTGGATAGGATGGTTCCATGTGTATGTAAATCACAAGACACATGGAATATGTTAAATCAGAAGACTGTTCCATATCCAGAATTACTAATGTACTAATAACCTTTTGAATCCTCGAAAAACAACTATACTTTTATGCTAAAGTAGATCAAATGGGTGACTAAAGATAAAGCTGAAGAAACTGCAGAATTAAAATCCGACTGGCCCTTTCACCAGCAGACTTAGGAAAGTGCTAACTGCAAAGTTGGCCAGTATTCAGCTCTCCAGTCCTGAAAACAAACGCAGCCCTTTGGAGCTGGAAAGTGGTATCATAAAAGCCGCCGACTGCGGTGCTTCTAGAGCGGCCCACCAGGAAAATATGACAGTTTACATCTTTACGTAGCCTAATGTACAGTGGGAATATAAATGTCTCATTCAGGCCCCAATCACTGCCTGGAATGGGATGCTTTCCTTAACAAGAAGCAGATGAGAGGCCCAGAAGCCAAACCTCTTATTCTGTTGGTCTGAATTCTGTAGTTTTCAGTTGGTCAGCACAGAGAGTGGCAATTCAGGGAGGGAAGGTATTGCATGTGTTTCCTTGGACAGGACAAAGGCTTGTAGCTCTTTTCCTGGGCCCTCAGAGGCATGAGTGTCCCCCATGTGGTCAGCAGCTTTACCCACCTTTCCTTGGGCCACCAGCTCCCTCTGGGCTGCTGAGGCCGATTTGACCAGGGCGCTTGTGGCAGCAGCAATGGATTTAGCAGCTTCCAAGATCTGTTCCTCAAAGTCCAGGGTCTCATCTGCTTGCTATAACCAAAAGAAAACAGCATCACATGCAATTCATATCCACAAAGCGCTCTTTCTTCCAAACTACTTACTGCCGGGTCACCTGGCTCTTCACCTGCCTATTGTTTTTTGTTGACAAACCACACCTGAAATGGGATGGTTCCTTAACAAGAAGCAGACTACAGGTCCCCTGTGCTAACTTCCAGGACTCTACGTCAATTTGGTTAAGCCACCCTCAGGTCACACAGTGTTGAAGATGTGGCTGGTACCTTTCAGGTATTAAAAGACAATGGCCAGACACAGCAATACTTTTCTTTGTATGTGTGGTACAATATATATAACACAAAATTTACCCTTTCACTTAACGTTAAGTATTAATACACTGACATTGTTGTACAACAGCAACACCAGGATAGAAAGGTCAGGCTGCCTCTCCACCTGCAGCCCCTTCCCCCTGACTCCAAAAGGAAAAAGCTGTTAGCGTGACATCCCACAGAAATTTGAAATCGGGAAATTCAAAGACAGACTCATTTTCTGGAACAGAATCTTTAAAGATATACATTCACTGTGAATAAAATACACTCAAATGGTTTTAGCAACATCAATAACCAAAACCAAAACAATAAAATCAAAACAGTGTATCATAGCACTCACTCTCTTCCAGAGCCTAAGCCTCAAAAATGGACTTTAAAAACAAAAAAGGAAAGATGGGTATCAGTTCTCAAAAGTCATCTTTTTCCTGGGTAAAAATGAAAGCCAAACAGCACTGGCATTTCTGTGGCTGAGCACTGAGACAGTTATAGACCAAGCACAGACTGCCCAGTGGTGAAAAAGAAACCAGGGCAACACGACATCAAGGTGGAGCTTGTTCTGTCCCCTGGACACCCGAGGCACGGGCTCCACCTTGGGGAGAACATTGGACACTATTGTGTAGGTGTTATCAGACCGTTAGGGCTCTGCTCTAAATTCACCACCATCTCCTTTGCTGCTAAAACAACTCAGGAAGTTGAAGAGAAGCTTTGGAGAAGTGGGACAAGTATAAAGACTGTGGTCCCAGGCTGCATGGGTTGGAGCACCACAGTTTTGTGGGGGGCGGGGGGTGGGGTGGTCAGATTAGACCTGTGTGGTAATATTCCATGACTCAAGGTCAATTTGGTTAAGCTGCCCTCAGGTCACACAGTGTTGAAGATGTGGCTGGTACCTTTCAGGCATTGAGAGATGATGGCCAGGACCAGTAATATTCTCTTTGTATGTGTGGTAAAATATATGTAACACAAAACTTACCCTTTTATCCAATTTTAAGTGTACAATTCAGTGGCATTACAGACATTCACACTTTGTGCCAACAGTAATACATTTTTAAGAGTGCCTACTGTGTACCAA
The DNA here is from genome assembly GCF_003255815.1 of Theropithecus gelada. NCBI lineage: Eukaryota > Metazoa > Chordata > Mammalia > Primates > Cercopithecidae > Theropithecus > Theropithecus gelada. The sequence continues at coordinate 38,160,848 of NC_037674.1, read as the reverse complement.
GTATTTTGTTAGGCACTTCTACATACAATGACTTCTCACCAAAAAAAAAAAAAAAATCTAGTATTGGAATTATCTTTATCCTTATTTTTACAGTGAGAAAACCCAGGCTCAGGAAGGTAGATTATTGGACCAAGGTGATGTGGCAGCATGAAGAATCTAAACCAGAATCAAACCTAAATCTGACTCCAAAATAAGGCACTGTAACTAGCCGAAGCCGCCCCTTAGGGTATCTGTGAGGAATGGTTTGTGCCAGAGGTTCAAAGTCAGCTTGCTAACGCTCCCGTGTGAAACGTCAGACAGGAGGGATACAATTCTTCTCCAGTTCTCCATTCTTAACGCCATATCTTGAACCATGAAAGGTGCTAATCCTTTTTCTTTTGCACTGCTAGTGGATCTGAATGATGGCGGCATTTCAGAAGTTCTGAGACAGAACTTGTGCACTGTTTCTTAACGCTGACCAAGTCTTGCTCTAAGAGTATTTAGGACAGAAATGAATTTAGTTCTACTGGACTCATTTTGGATTGGTGGAGTATAGAATTTGGTGACTGAAATACAGAAATGATCCGCTGTAAGACACTCTCGCATAGAAGGAACTCTTGTGTAGTCCACAAATAAATTACAGTAGGCTCTAATTTATACATATTAAATATATAAATAATATATATTTAAAATGTGTATTTTAATAACCTTGAGATTAAGAGCTTTTCTGGAAATTCATTCTGCCAAAGAATGTCAGGCACATAACAGATTAAAGCACTAGGGAAATCACAGAATTTTTGACTCCAAACTCCTCATCTCATTTTGCAGATGAGGAAACGGAGGCTCGTGGGAGCTCTTCACGGCAGCTCCTGAAGTCTCCCATGCTCTTGTCGCAGGTGGCCTCAACTACACTACGGGTTCCAAGCCCGAGTCCACTTTACAGTGTGGAATACTCTGTCAGATTTTCGGTTTCCCAAATTTTAAGATTTTAAAAAATGCAATTTCCTTAAAATTAAGCGCTAAGTCTTTAGCAGGGGTAGATCTGATAAGATAATCTCATTGCAAGGGATTTTTAAGAGCCTCTCCCACATCTTCCGCTGCCTGGGAGGTTTTTTTTTTTTAAAATACATGCTTGTAATATTCAACTTGGAAATATTTTTGACACCCACAGATTTTTCTGGTGATGGCAACTATTGTAATGCTCTTTGATGAGTTTTTATTTTTCTTTCCGTAACATCACTATGCTTTAAAACGGACACGGCAGAAGGCCTTATCTCTGGGAGACATTTGCTCTGATTAGAAAGTATTAGAGATTCTCCCTAGAAAGGCTGACTGGGATGGCACAGGGATGGAGGGCTAATGTTAGATGCTACAGTTTGGGCAGAGTATCCTGATGAGACCTGCCTTCTGACTGCTGGTCCCTATTTTTCCTGTATGCCAGTTTTATGACTAAGATGCACTGCCCACCCTATCTCTACTGCTGAAATCAGACACCAATACTTAATGTGTCCTCATACCATACAACTTCTAGCCTTAGAGAAAATGAGATCTCCCCAAGCCAAGGAGACGTGGTCAAAAACCCAGGTGCCCCATCAGTTCCAGCTCCCAGCAGCATGCAGAATGGAATAAGCGAGAAGGTAGGAAGGACACACATTTAACCACATCACAAGGAGAGAAACAGAATTCGCTTGGTCTTCAAAGCACTTTCCTAGATAAAAGAATCACAATGAAAATGCAGAATTTGTTAATGGAACAGTCCCCACTGCAGCTGAGAGACTGGGAGACTAAGAGGAGCAACGTGGTGCACAGTGACTCTGGGGAAGAATGTGGAGGCTGGGCCCCTCTCACGGAGCTCTCATTCCCACCTCTTCACCAGAGAGGCTCAGTTCACTGGCATCTTAAGGTCCTCTTTAGCTGAGACGTTACTGACCTGACCAGGGTCCTTCAGATCTGCCCCTCTGGTTTACAGAGGGGACAATGGAATCCTCACTTCTGGCTTTTTCATTCTTTCAGCAATTGGATCATGTAAAGACCCACTAAAATCTTTTAAACATTATGACTAATCCTGTGCATGTGGCTATTTATATTTCTTTAGAACTACTGGCATCAAGCTAAAGCAAGGAACTTCAGAAAATAGTTTCATTAAACAGAATAATAGTTTCATTAAACCAGGATAGTCTTTAGCCACAAAAAAGAATGAGATCCTGCCATTTGCAACCACATGGCTAGAACTGGAGATCCTTATGTTAAGTGAAATAAGCCAGGCACAGAAAGACACACATTGCATGTTCCCACTTATTTGTGGGATCTAAAAATCAAAACAATTGAACTCATGGACATAGAAGAATGGTTCTCAGAGGCTGGGAAGGGCAGTGAGGGGCTGGGAGGTAGGGATGGTTCATCAGCACAAAAAAATAGAATAAGGCCTACTATGTGATAGCACAACAGGGTGACTATAGTCAATAACTTAATTGTACAATTTAAAGTAATTAGAATAGTGTAATTGGATTGTTTATAACACAAAGGATAAATGCTTGAGGGGATGGATACCCCATTCTCCATGATGTCCTTATTTCACACTGCATGCCTGATATAGCTTGGCTGTGTCCCCACCCAAATCTCATCTTGAATTGTAGCTCCCAGAATCCCCACGTGTCATGGGAGGGACCTGGTGGGAGGTAACTGAATCATGGGGGCGGGTCTTTCCTTAGCTGTTCTTGTGATAGTGAATAAGTCTTATGCCACCATATGAGACGTATCTTGCTTCCCCTTCACTTTCCACCATGATTGTGAGGCCTCCCCAGCCATGTGGAACTGTGAGTCCAATAAACCTTTTCTTTATCACCCAGTCCTGGGTATGTCTATTTTAGTGGTGTGAGAACAAGCTAATGCCTGTATCAACACATCTCATGTATCCCATAAATATATATACCTATTACGTACCCTCAAAAACCAAACAAATGGATAGCCCTCGCTGCAGAATCACCTGAGAATCTGGTGTAAAGATGCAGACGCTGTTTTGGTAGGTCTGAGGTGGGAGCCAGGACTCTGTATTTCTTACAGAGGTGGTTACACACTACTCTGTAGGAAATGCTGGCCTGGACTCAGGAAAACAAACACCAGTTAACTTAATCCTACCAGCCTGTGATCCCCTCCAGGGCAAGATTGTGTTTTATTCAACCTATGTTTCTCTAGCACAAAATCAGGCGGAGGAGCCCATGTGATGATCAACATTTGCTGAATGAATATATCCATTCAAAACGAGTTTCCCAAGTTCCAGAGTTCAGCCAGAGCACAATGCACAAGGTTGGAGAAGGAGAAATACGTAGAGTAAGCATCCGTATCATTAGCATCCACTCCTGAGCCATAGTGGACAGATGCACACACAGCTATGAGCAGCTTCCTGCCCCGTTTAAGGCCGTGGGTTGTTAATTGTACACTCTACTTGCATCCCTCAACTAGAATTCACAGTTTGTGACATTTAGTCATACATGGACATACAAATGTAAACACAGTGGCATTTTACCAAGAGGCACTCTTAACAAGACAGCACTGGGAAAAAGAGTGAACAGATGTACAAACTAAGCATCTACTCTGCCTAATGAAGGTGTTTGCTGCTGCCTCTGCATGCTGAATCTATCTTCTCCCTTGATACACTGTTCTTTTGCCCCTTCCCCTCCACTTGAAAAGGCTATTTGGCCAGGTGCCCACCAGCTCTTAGCAATCGTCTTTCCTGGGCTGTCTGGCCAACTCTTGCAGAGGATAGATTTATCCCCACCTGGGCCTTTTGGTAGCTTCTAGAAAAGTCTGAGCACCCTGTAGTTGACCTCTTCCCTGCTCACCCTTTAAAAAGGCAGGGGCCTGCTGAGATCCCTCTTGGGAAAGGCTACATATTGGGTTGGCTCCCTTCCCGTTTCCCACTTGGGAGAGTATTTGAGACCCCTATATGTTTGCTCTGATGGGTTTAAAGTTTCAGGAGCTGTATGTCCCCTGGAAGAGGAAATGGTGGTGGTAGGGGAAGTGGTATGGCAAGCGGAGAAGGTAAAAGGAGGAGGGAAAAGGGACAGCCTTTCCTCATTTTTCCTTTTGGCGTTTGGCCTTTCATGGATTCTGAGAACATGGTCTTCAGACTAATTCATTCATCTTCTAAGCCTACTTTCCCCTCCTAACCTACCTGATGGGGTCATTACAAGTACATGATTAATATATGTAAAGCATGGCTGACTCATAGGAGATGCTCAAAAACCATTAGCAATTAATTTCATTATCAAAAATTGTTTTTTTCAGATTTGGGGCTAAATGAATCTGTTCCTCTGTCTAAACCCTGTTATGTACTCATAATTCTAACAAAAATTCTTCTTGCTATTTCTGATTACAGCCTAAATTAATTATAAGTAAAACCCACAAATCAGTAAGCGTCAAGTAACAAACAGCACAGATGGGCGCCAGCTTCTCTCTCAGCACCCCACCAGGAGTGGGACAATCTGGGTGGTAGTCACTGCTTTGTACTCTGACCATGTGACTGTGGGGTCTTCGCTGCCCTTCTCCAGGTATCAGTTACTCAGTTTTCTGTTTGTCACTTAAGGAGCAACTCAACCTTCCTGGTCCTTTTGCCTAGACATGGACAGTTCCAAATTAAACTTCTCTTAGAAGGCGGTGACTAAAATAAGCAGGAACTCCTTTTTCTCTTCTGATCTGTCTTGGCCTCCTCCTCAATATCCCCCACTGCCCCTGCTCCTCAACATCCTTACCCACTTCCCCTGCTCACTGTCCCTGTCAGGTCCCGGGCAAGTGTTGGGCGGGGGAAGAGAATGTCCACCCATGGTCTTTTCCTTGGCCTATTTCTTTACGCCCTGTAACCCCCCAGAGGAGTTCCTTTCCCCAATGAACTTGAAGGTGAAGGAGCATAAGGCACCCACAGCAGATGGCCAAAGGCCTTGCCTTCCTCCCTGAAAACTTCCTTTGAGGGAATGCCTTGTTGAGAGCTAAAAACACAACGGTTGCCCTTCTCACAACTGGCTCCACAAACTGAAGAATCACCCCGGTGTCGTCTTTCCAGCGGGGTCTCAGCCTTTGCTCTGCGTTACTCAAGAGTCTTGCAGAACGCCTGCTACTAAAAATAAGGTCATAGTGCATCAGAAACTTTTTAAAAATCCTCTTGGCTATATATTTTTCAAAGTGTGAACATTTTGCATTTAATTTAAATGTCCTTGAGGGAAAAAAGGAGGCCAAGGCCTAGAACTCCCACAACAGGAGTGAGGCATTTTCCTGCCAGTTGGAAGCCGGAGTGGAGCAGGCAGCCACATTTCTCTTTTTTTGGTTGCAAGTTTGGCTGCTACTAGTTTGCTTCTGGTATTGAACTGAGACGTGCCTTGAGGGAGGCCTTAGCCTGTATGCAAAGCCCCAAACTGTGCAAGGGTTAGATCAGCTTCTCTTCTGGAGGACCCATGGATGGGGTGGCTTCAGGAATGCCACCTTTACTAGTTCTAACAAAAGGTAAACCTCCCAGAACAACTGGAACTGCCAAGAGCCAGGCATGGACAGCTGGCCTTGTCTCAGGGAAAGCTCCGGAGAGACCTTAAACAGGCAAGATGGGTGACTGAGAAAGAAACTGCCGAATGGCTGTGCCTGTGCCTGGGGAGGGACCACACCCTCTGCACCCAAGGAATACGCACGAGTTCATGCACTGTCCATTGGAAAAGGTCCGCACTTGCCTGATTAGTATCTTGGGATTCGTTTTCCCACAGTATCCATTGCTTTATTTTTGTTTTCAAAATGAAAAGCAATGCCACTGGAATCATCTTTTCATCACTGTTTCTGTTTACGGGCCCTTGAATGTCAATATAGAAAGCACAGACAAAGATAACAGGGTTCTTCTCCCAAGACTTATCAGATAAACTCCCTACATCTTAAGCCCCCTTTATGTGTCTGTGAAGGGTCTGACAAGGGCCTACTGGTCTACCCTGGAGGGGAGTCTCCCATACTTTTCTTATTTATTTTTTTGAGACAGAGTCTCACTCTGTCACCCAGGCTGGAGTGCAGTGGCATGATCTCAGCTCACTGCAACCTCCTCCTCCCAGGTTCAAGCATACTCAGTCCCAAGTAGCTGGGACTACAGGTGTGTGCCACCATGCCCGGCTTATTTATATTTTTTTGTATTTTTAGTAGAGACAGGGTTTCACCATGTTAGTCAGGCAGGTCTCCAACTCCTGACCTCAAATGATCCGCCCGACTCGACCTCCCAAAGTGCTGGGATTACAGGTGTGAGCCACCACGCCCGGCTCCATACTTGCTTTTCACACCTTGTATGCTCCTGGTCTGGAACCAATGAGTGCCACTCAAAGCCCATGTGCAGCCATATAGAAAATGCTGTATTTGTCCTTCTCCCTGAACAGTTGGTTCCTTTTTCCCTTCACCACATTTATCACTACAGAGAACATGCTGGTCAGTGACAAAGTCACCCAAAGAAACAAGAAAATCACATCAATTCAAACAAATGGGGTTCATCTGCAGGTCCTTTTGAAACCATGCTTTTCTTTGTTCGTAATAACTTGCTGTCTCTTTTCCATGGCCATTTGCCATTTCAGTCAAACAATGTAACTGGACTCAAAACCAAAACCAGTGTTCTCCAGCTGTGTGAAGGAGGGACTGACTGGGGCAGCATCTTGAAACCCGCCTGACAGAGCACCTGCTGACACACACAGATCGCTTCTCAATGGAGAAGGATTCCGGAGACAGGTTCCATTGTGTAGCTCCAGAAGCCAGGACTCCAACATCACAGGACCCTCTCCCGTGTCATCACCTCTCTGATGCTGCTGTTGGCAACCCTGTCACTACGCATTCACTTGTAAGCAATGTGGCAATGACTTCTAGACACAGTAAGGGGAAGCTTTCATGACTGACCTGTTTAAACCACTTGCTCACACCTTTTCTCCTCCACAACACTGAGCTATGAGCACAGTAGTTCTCTTCCCAGAAAGCAGTGCTCACAAAATATTTTGTTGAGAGAACTCAGAATGAACTCACACATACTTCACAGGCTTTTCTATAAGGAAGAGGTCAAAACCAACCAAAGAAGGCTGTTATGTACCAGAAAATAGGTTTTCTATATCATAATCCCAAACTTCCTGCCACAGTCAATTAGGCTATGAAATTACTTTCTGCCTGTTGGCTTATTCTAAATATTACCAAACTCCACTGACAAGTTAACCTATAACAGGAAATTCAAGAGTTCAGTCAACATTATATTACCTTCATGAGATACATTTAGTCCTATATCCAAGGTTTGTATAAAGCTCACTGACTCAGTATCCACGCAGCTGGTATAGTGGATTTGCTTTATACATTGTTACTGTGAGTGGAAAGGGAAGTTATAGAAAACTGATTTGTGCTCCTTGAATTTTTGCTGAAACCCTGACATGAACTTCTAAATTGAAGATCAGGATAAAAATGAACCAAAATGAAATATAAATCTAGATGTGTTTGAGGCTATAATCCTGACCTTTATTTTATGTCTCATAGACATGGGTTGGAACCGTTTTTTCCACTGAGCATACTGAATTCCTTAAGGATTCATCACTGCACAAAACTAAGCCGCACAAAATACCCCAGGCTCTTATGAAACATCAACACTTATTATTTGTTTCTATAATAAGCAAATAATCTAGTAATACTGACACAGGTCTCAAATGCTACAAGAAGAAATAGAAGATAACATGAATTGTAATGAGTGCTCCGTCTTCTAAATCTACTTGTGATTTTAACGTGTTCTTTCCTGTTGCCTTATAAACTTTATTAGGAACCCCCGGAGACAGGGCAAGACACTGTAGGAATATGTTTGATATATAGTTGGATTAAATAACAACCTAATATATCAAACATATCACACAGAGGCCTGCAGAAAAGGCATCCAGGTTTGACTGAGCTCGAGACTAGGCACAGTATTGAAGGTTACGGCTGCAGGGGGTGGTCACTTTTGCAGCAACTCCGATACCTGTCTTTGGAGCACAGGTCTGCCTGCAGGTGTGGAAACGGCGCCATTAACAATACTGTCAGCACATGCACCAGCGCTCACTGACATTCTCAACTCCCCAGGTGAACAGCGGATTCAACAGTGCATGTCTGGGAGATTCCAGGCAAAAAGTGATGCTTAAGTTTTAAGAGCCTGAGGTGGAAATATACCAGAATCATCATCATAAACCATGAGCCTCTCCTTTAAAAACAGGCAACCTGAGAATGTGCTGAGCAGAGCATTTTTTGACAAAATTACTGTCCCTCCCCAAACTCTTCCTGAAAGCAGTGTGAATACATCCATATACAGAGGGCATGTGTGTGTGCGAGGGTAGGGTTATAGGGATGTAATAAGCAATTGTTTACTTACAGTACCCTGAGGATTTTTTTTAACATTTTAGGAGAGAATGGAGAGAAGTGATTAACCTCAAAAGACTGGCTGATTTTGGTGCAGATTGTTGTTACTGTTTTTCAATTGAGGAAATAAACTCCTATATAAAGGCAAGGAGGATATTTTATTCCATGCAAAAGTTATTGCAATGTGGATTGCCCTATTAGGCACAAAAACTATGGTTTGGGTTGAAGGTTTTCCAAAACAGTTTCATAGATAATGTCTGCCTCTGGTCATTAGGCAGAGAAAGACTTCAGACCATTGTAAAGCATTCTAGAAGTACCCACCACCCTTCCTAATATGATGAGAGTGACCTAAGGTAGGAACCCTCAAACAAAGGATTCACATCATCAGTTGTGGTAACCTTGACCTTGGCCAAAGGATTCCTTGGCCTTCCTATAAAAATCCTCAATGCAAACACAAAGGCTATATGATCCTGGAGTACTGTAGGGAGTCCTCACTGGCCCGCTTCAGCAGTCACCATTAATTTTTAAGGTGCGGTTATTTTTAAACCTTTGTTTTATAAAATGTTAAAATACAGACCCTTCCATCATCCCAATTCCATCTTCGTTCTTGTACATTCCCTACTTATTTTTTTTTCATCTGTGGGCTTTTAGAGTTGTAATCATAATGAGTATATAATTCTGCATCCTTTCTGTTATACCATGAGCATTTTCTTCATGCTACACAGTCCTAGCAACCATTATTTTTCATAGCTGCATAATATTCCTTCGAGGAGACACTTGGTCCACATCCAACTGCTCATTACTACAGACAAGGCTGCAAGGGACAACCCTCTCACAGGCACACAACTTTCTTCCCCTCTTGGATTTCCTCCTCAGGAGAGATTCCCAGAGGTGGGATTAGTAGCTCAAAGGGCACACATAAAGTACCAATGGCCTTTGTGGGACTAGACCAGCCTTCTCTGACAATGGGGTAGGGAAACGGACTGGTATGGACTGAAACTGCCACCCAGGGCCATACATAGCCCTCCCAACTGAGTGACGGTGCTCTGACCATGGCAAGGTAATTCGCCTCTTGGTGCTTCTGATTCTAATGGACTTTTTGAAAGGATCAGATGAGTGACTCTCATAAAGTACCTAGAAGACTGCCTGGCACATGCTTGGCAATTGAACAATGTGAGCTTTCTGTTTTCAGGCATTTCCTGGGGAAAAAGTCCCAGACACACATTTTCAGTGACGATGGTGATAATGGTGATATAGTTACTCTTTACTGAGTCTCACTGTATGTCAGGCAGTGTTCTTATGCTATCTTATTATTATAACCATAATCCTATGGGGTAGGAACTTTAATAATTGTTTTCCCATCTGGAATCGTGAAGTGAAAGACCAGACGGGGAAACCAGGATTCAGGGACAGACAAGAGCTCAGAAGGACCCTGCGGAAGGACAAAGAGAAAGACATTGAGACAGGAGCTCTTAGAATATGGGGAAGTGTTAATGTTAAATTAGCACCAGGCTAATTCTCCAGGAGAACGAATGTGTCAACTGACATGGCTTCGGCATTAGTGGACAGAGCCCTCCCCAAGAAAGGCCACTCGTGATACATCAGACAAGGAAATGGAAAAACATTATGCACCAAACCTCTAAATCTTAGTTAATGGTTGACTCTTAAGTTTAAAGTACACTTTTCATTCACGATTAACTGGACTGACAAAACACAAACAAAGGCATAACCAGAAAATGGAGTTGTCCCAACACCCACACTTGGCTCTTAAGTTTGCAAGAAAAACTCGGCAATATCAGGCAACCCAAGACTCTCAGGTAGAGGCCAGCAGAGAGAACCCTAGTAAACCCCAAAATCAGAAGCCCAAATCCTTAAGTTACATCTTGATGAGAAAATGTTTACGTGCCTTTACCAAGTCCAGAGTGACTATTAGGAGGTTGGTTGTGAACACTCGAAAGTTTTAAGAATGTTCCCAAGCTGAACAGACTCAGTCTGTGTTTATTTCATACACTACACTGGCCCAGGCACTGCTTTTGAGTGGTCTGATCTGTTTCAGGGCCCAGACTCCATCCCTTGGTCTTACAAAAATAGGTAAATTTTTAGGTATACTTAAATTGGTGGAATCCAGCCCTTTTTCGAGGGGAAAAGCCAAATATTATTTCCTAATATATCTGGGTCCTTGGAAATAGGTGAGTTACAATGCACCACACCAGGGACTTACTTGAATAGGAAGAAAAAGGGGCCTCCTCTGGTTCTACCATTTTCCTGCTGAAGACAGCCATGGAAGGTGGGGTAGGAGGTATCAGCTTAACAGGGTGGGGGCTTTGCCCCTGCAGACAGCAGTAGCTCGTCATCCTTTTATTTAGAAAGCGTCCTTCCTCCTGCCTAATCTAAAAGTATCTCTTTCCTTTAAATGGCTATTTCTCTTCACATATCCTATAATCTTAAGTTTTAAACATTTATCTACATGACAAACAAAGGTGGAAAAAACATACCAGCTACCCATCACCTCCAGCATACACTGAAAAAGCCTGGAATGGGTGCACTTTTGAAGTTCTCATTGCCCTCTGATTCCCAGCAGTGCTATTTCTTTGTAAAAAGCAAAAGAGAAACCAGAAAACTGGAGGCTAACAATCTCCTCTCCAGTCACAGCAACTTCCGACAGAAAGCATCCAATACCTGCTTTAGACAATGGAACTAAATCAAGACTGCAAATGCCCCCATTCTTCCTTTGGACACACAGAGGTATTTTTCTGGGTGGTTAACTTAGACTCATGAGCCATTTTTCCCCCATACTCTAAAGCAGTGCCGGGCAGGTAGATCCGGTTTTCCGCTTGCTAATCTGACCGTGAGGAAGGAGTCAAGCTCCCTGCAGCACTCCTCGCTCCACTTCACAGCCACCCACTGGAAGAACCCACTGACACTGGACAGCCAACCATAAATGAACACTTACTTTTGGTTTTGCTCTTGGCTTCAGTTGCTCTAACTTCTTAGCAGCAGCTTCGATGGATGCTGCAGCCCCCAGTAATTCTGTTTCTGCAATGACAGTTGGGTCTTCTGGATCCACCCACTCTGTTCCTAGAATCAGTCCAAAAGAAAGTGATTCTTGGTAGCTGCAGACCTCAGGGCACTGGCTTAATTACAAACAATATCTGGATTTGCATGCATGAAGGCTCCAGGAGCCTGACCTGCATTGTCCTAAGGAACCTTCCTTCGGTCTCTCATAAAGGCCATCTGGATGGGGGTGGGGATGCTAATCCTGGTTTTCTAAATCGGTTGTGTGTATGGCCCTACCACAGGGCAGTCACCAGGCAGCTTCAAAAATGATCTCATGGACCAAGGCTTGAGCCTTGCTTTGACTTTGAACTTAAAGCTCACGAATATAAGTAAGCATCCTCAGGAGACACTAGACTATGCTGTAGGTCACACAGGAATTTGCCATTCTCTTCTCCCTGGAACCCAGGAGGAATGACCCCTCACCTTAATTCAAAGTAAAGGAAATTGGTGAGAAGACCTTTCCCAGGTGAGTTGGCTGCTTCTATGTAAGCATAAAGGGTGTCCAAACAGTGCTGTCAGATAGTATCATTTTCAAAATATGAAGTATTATTTCAAGGAGAATAAATATCCTGATGAATGAAAATGCAGACAAAAAAGAAATGGGGAGGCTCCTAAGGGAAGTGAGTAGTTCTAGGTGGAGGATACCATTTAAGTAGAAGCACTTAATACAAAGGCTAGAGTGTTGCTTCAGGGAGGATGTTACTTTTTCAAGCTAACTCTAAACCCATTTGCTTGCAGAAAGTCCTCACTCTATTCCCGGCTGCGTTTGCCAGCTAAAGGCCCATGCAGGCTGTGCTTTTCCTCTGCGCAGTCTGCTGTATTAGCACTGCCTGGAAGGGCTGCCCTCCGCCAAGACACGAGAATCCAGCCTACCTTTCATGGCTTCCGCCGCCTGGATGAGCTCCGTCACAGCACCGGCCACTCGCTTGGAGAAAGCAGCCAGCTGCTGCTTGAGTTCTGGGGTTGGTTTCTGAAGAATCTACAGGTGAAGAACAAGTCAGAGGCATGAGGGGGTTAGTAACCACTGAGACAAGAAAGAAGCACATTCCTCCTAGCGGATGTGGGGTCAGGCAGCCTGGTTTTAAGTTGCATTTCTGTCCCGAGTGACTTCAGAATCTTGTGGAAAACGCTTAAGACTCACTGGGTTTCAGTATCCCCGTGTGAGAAATAAAACGTTGGGAACCAGTGGCGCCTCTAAGGTCCCCTCTGACAAAGCTCCTAAAGATCATAAAGGAGACAAAGTCCTCACTTGTCTTTTATTTGGACCTTCATTTGTCCTTTATTTGTACATAAAACACACACATGCACCTGAAAATTACCCAAACTTTAAGAACATTCTGGCTGGGTACAGTGGCTCACACTTGTAATCCCAGCACTTTGGGAGGCCGAGGCGGGAGGATTGCTTGAACCTAGGAGTTCAAGACCAGCCTGGTCAACATAGTAAGACCTCATCTCTGAAACAAAAATTAAAAATTGGCTGGGCACGGTGGCACACACCCGTAGTCCCAACTACTCAGGAGGCTGAGGTGGGAGGATCTCTTGAGCCCAGGACGTCAAGGCTGCAGTTAGCAGTGGCTGCGTCACTGCACTCCAGCCTGGGCCACAGAGAGAGATTCGGTCTCTTAAAAAAAATAAATAAATTGCCGGGCGCGGTGGCTCAAGCCTGTAATCCCAGCACTTTGGGAGGCCGAGACGGGCGGATCACGAGGTCAGGAGATCGAGACCATCCTGGCTAACCCGGTGAAACCCCGTCTCTACTAAAAAATACAAAAAACTAGCCGGGCGAGGTGGTGGCGCCTGTAGTCCCAGCTACTCGGGAGGCTGAGGCAGGAGAATGGCGTAAACCCGGGAGGCGGAGCTTGCAGTGAGCTGAGATCCGGTCACTGCACTCCAGCCTGGGCGACAGAGCAAGACTCCGTCTCAAAAAAAAAAAATAATAAATAAATAAATAAATTAATTAATTAATTAAAAAAAACATACTGAGTAAAGGCAAAAGCCCCAGGCTAGGGGCCAATCGGTACTTGTGACAAAATAAAGGACCAGAGGAAAGGTGCCACTCAAGTCCTAGAGACAAAATCCTTAAGTGAGCAACAACGCACTGATCAGGAGGATGATTCTTGAGAAAACAATCCATTTCCAGAGTTCTGACTGCAAGCTCTCCTGGGAGAGGCCCTGAGGATTTGCCCTCTTTTGAATTAGTTCAAAGGTTTTTAAAACTTGTCTTTTGCTTTCTGTTTTTTATGGATTTAAAAAAGGTCCTGGGAATCCTAAACACCTTTAAGACATCCCCAGCTGATTTCTTCTCAAACTCATCCATGAATGGAACTATGACACAGGATGACAGCTCTTCCCCATCTCCCACCAGGGATCTAAACTCCGGTGCACACCATCCTATCCCTTCCTCATGTTGAAATTCTTCTTCCACTGCTCTTTTCTGTTATCTCTTTCTCATGTTTCCCAAAGGTGATCTTCAGATTTAGAAAGGTTCAGATGGTTGGGAGAGAAGTATAACTGCTGTCTATCTCTGCACAATTTTGGAGCCTCTGAGTAGGGGACAAAACATCAGCTTTGGAAATGAACAAACTTGTGTTCAAACCTGGCTTCATACATTACTGGTTTTAAACCTGTTTTCTCATCTGTAAAGCTGGGATAATGCCTGTCTCAGGGCTGGCATAAAAACCAAATGGAGGCCGGGCATGGTGGCTCATGCCTGTAATCCCAGTACTTTGGGAAGCTGAGGTGGGTGGATCATCTGAGGTCAGGAGTTCGAGACCAGCCTGGCTAACATGGTGAAACTCCGTCTCTACTAAAAATATAAAAATTAGCTGGGTGTGGTGGCGGATGCCTGTAATCCCAGCTCTTCAGGAGGTTGAGGCAGGAGAACGGCTTGAACCCAGGAGACAGAGGTTGCAGTGAGCCGAGATTGCACCATTCCACTCCAGCCTGGACGGCAGAGTGAGACTCCATCTCAAAAAAAAAAAAAAAGGATCAAATGGAATAACACATCATGGGGAATATTTCTCACAATGCTTGGAACAAAGCAGACATGCATTAAATGTTAATTCCCTTCTTGGTGCCCCACACTCCTTTCCCCTGCCCAGGGAGTAGCACAGTCTTTCTCAGGAATCTGGAAAGATGGTTTTTAGACCCAGGACTAACCCCTTTGCACCATGACTATAGAGAAAGCTTAGGAAAAAACAGATCAGAGGAGTCAATGGGTTACACCATGACCAGCCCCAGACACAGCAGTATAGATGACATTATGCATATGCACAAATGGATTAGTCAATAATCTCTGAGCATTACTTCACATGCATCTATCCTCATCTTCCCTCCTCTTATAATCTTCCCTCCTCTTATAATCTTTTACACTTCTTTCATATTTGCTACTGTTCCATGATGATTCCAGCTGCTCTGTGATTCTCATTCTCTCACACTAGGGCATATATATATATTATATATATCTCATTCTGCAGATATTAAGAACTCAGCACAGACCTTTGAATGAACAAATGAATTAATGAATGAAAAGCAGACCAATACATTATTGGGACAAGTCCTACTATGACGGCTTCCTAGACCAGTTCCAAAAGAACACCAGAGCCACGGAGAAATAGAAGGAAGAGGGATAAATGCCTTTTACTTTCGAAGACAGTCAGTGGGCAGGCAATTTAGTTAGGCATAGGTTCAGCAGTCAATGTCAATGTACAGGTACTTATCCTCTCTCTAAGCCTCAGTTTATTAAGTGACCACAACAGACTTCCCTTGTAGAGGTGTGGTGAGATTATATAAATTAGTATATACATAAAGGGCTACTGACAGAATTGTTCCGGTGTGTGGCCTGGGCATAAGAATTTTTGTAAGTTCCCTGGGTGACTCTCATATGTGGCCATAGTTGTGAACCACTGCTCTAGACTTAGATGGTGGCATTTGTCACCAGTTAATTGCAAAAGGCTTGTACCATATTTATCTGAAACAATATATGCTGTAAGACTACTAGGTTACTCATAGTTATGGCTCAGGATCTCAGTAGCTAAGCAGTCCACAGGCATTGTTAAATGGTTTCCCTAAAGTGGCCAACACAGCATGAATAAGCAAAGGGTTAAAGGTATGGTAGGGACACTCATAATTAATGGTAAAAGATTGAATGATTTTCCCCTAAGCTAAAGACAAGGGAAGGATGTTTGTTCACATACTTCTACCAACATTCTCACAAAGTGGAATGATGAAAGACTTGTTTCTAAAAGGAGCACCCTTGGTGAGCAGTGTACACCATGATGGCCCGCAGACAGGGAACAGCCCCGATAAAGAACCTGAGCTTTAGATAACGAGGAGAAGAGGAGTTCTATTTTTATTCTGCCATTAAGTCAACATGATTTCTGATAGCAGACAATAGACAGATCCAAATTAAAGCTCTGCCAGTGGAAGCGAGGGTAATTTTATCCCTGCCACAGATCTCAAACTGTGGTTTTGCAGAAATATTGAACTGTGATAGTTGCAGAGGCAAAGTAGCTGCTTTTTGTCCTGCAATACAAATCCTCTACGATAAACCAGCACACAGCAAATGCAGGAGGCCACCATCATTCAAAAGGACATCTCTAAAGCGTCATAAAGCAGCTCTCAGGGCAGCGGGGAGATGGCTCTGTCCAAATTAGATCCTATGTTTGTTGAGAGTTAACTGAATTATCTAAAGGATTCCCCAGGCAGGGGTTCTCCATTTGCAGTCTCTAAATACCAAAAGGTTCTAACTCGGTTTTGTGGGTCTGTGACTCCTCTTAACAGTTTGAGGATCATTCTGTGGGTCTGTGCTGATGTTTCTTTGATGACGGTTGCAGAAGGCAGGAAAGGACCCAGGGCTTCTAGCTCAAAGGGGCCCATGACCCACAAAAGATGAAGAACGCTGAAATCGGGACAGTCACTGGCATCTACAACAGGGGGAAAGACAGAATGGGAGTGGGAATAGATACAAACTTTATTACTGATATGTTTCTTTAAAATATAAGCATCTGAAGCAAATAGGACAAACTGTTAACAAAATTAGTCAATCATAGATGGTGGGTACATGGATGCTGCTATTAGTTTCTGTATTTATTTAAGCATTTTCCAAAGAAAAACTAAAATATACAAACCAGCCATAAAAGGTTAAGAATCCTTGGCTCTAGATATTATAACCGAACAAGGCGAGGACACCATAAACTCATGCATATTTTCATGTGCCGAGATTTCAGAAAAGCAACTCACTGAAGAGGACCCCCGATTCTCCTCGTACCACCTGAAAATGACCTCAACTTATTTCTGCAGATTGCTGGACACTTTCTCTAAACCTTGATTTCTGGAATTTTCTCTTTCCCTTTTTATAATAAATGAACAATTATCTGACCTTTCTTCAGCTCTCAGGAATCTCCGGCGATTCTCCTTAAATTGTTAAAAACGGGATCAATTTTTCAAGCATTTCAGGAAGACTACCCTAAGATCTACAGGTACAGTCCAGTTTAAGTCGACTCTTTTTCAGAATGGAGAGGCCATGGTCATATGATCATACACAGTCTTTTTGCAGTTCCCAAAGAACAGAGTGAAGGGCAGAGTGAAGGGCAGAGTGAGTGAGTGTGTGTGTGTGTGTGTGTGTGTGTGTGTGTGTGTGTGAGAGAGAGAGAGACAGACAGAGAGAATCAAAATCTCTGGTTTTTAATTGCTTTTTAAATCTATCACCTGCAAATAACTAATCCCATTTGACTAGACATTCTTTTCTTCTACCCTAAAAAGAATTTCAACAAAATTCTGATGTCTTTTTCCAGACTGGCAATTTGGCTTTCATTTTCTGGTTGTCGTTAGAATCCCCTCTGAAAATGAACACTACTTCCCAGGTTTGGGCATTCTCCTTTTCCTCATTTCTTGTTGGGTGTTCACACAGCACTGGCCTGTCAGTCTTGTGGCTTGCAGGACTCTCAGTGTAAAACAATACTCCTCTTTCTTATCCTTACTTTAACCCAGATTTCTAGAAGTTAAAGCTAACGGTGTGAATGGGAACATATTTTTGGCAGCAGCCCTAAGACAGTGACCAATGTTATCACAATTTAGGTGACCGAATACGGTTGTGGGGGTTTCTATAATTTTTCACCAGGAACATGTATTTTTTATATGTTTATGACAATTCCCTAGAAACAGAACCTTGTTTTCTGCCTATAGTTTTTATTAGAAAATACTCTTCAAAGACTGTCTTGCTTTTTAAGGAACAAAAATAAATACATGAACATGAACAAATGAGTAAATAAATACATACATAATGCTATTTCATTCACATCCTCGGATGTCAGAGCCATCAGCACTTGTCACCCTCAAGGGGGAGAATTCTTTTTTTTTTCTGATAGTTGTATCTTTGATTGTTTTACTCTTTAACATTCTATAAACAACAACCAAGACCACTGAGGGAGACTGACTAGATTATAAATGGATTGGGAGCTACTTGAAGGCAGGGGTCATTATGTGCTTAGCTTGTATTTCTTTTGTGTGGTCTATGGAAGGAAGTCAATAAAATAAACGATGACTTAATGAATCAACCATAAAGCCCAAATGATAAGTCTTTTTCCTGTATTCCCCTTCTTTCAGTGACTATTTCTGAAGTTCTCTTTTTTCCATTATTTCTCCAATTTTTTTCCTGGCTTCTACTGATTCATGCTTTCTCAAGATCTAGCCTTGACTCTATATGTCTGTACTGTATGCTCTTAATAAAACTCCATATTGGCCAGGCCCAGTGGCTCATGCCTATAATCCCAGCACTTTGGGAGGCCAAGGTGGGCAGATCACCTGAGGTTAGGAGTTCGAGACCAGCCTGGCCAACATGGTAAAACCCCATCTCTACAAAAAAGACAAAATTAGCTAGGCCTGGTGGCTCTTGCCTGTAATCCCAGCTACTCGGGAGGCTGAGGCAGGAGAATCATTTGAACCCAGCAGGCAGAGGTTACAGTGAGCTGAGATCACGCCATTGCATTCCAGCCTGGGCAAGAAGGGCAAAGCTCCGTCTCAAACAAAAACAAAAAACAAAAAGCCCATATACATGAATAAAAGCCTTCAACTGCCAGCACTAGAACTATATCTCCTCCTCCATCTTTACATCTAGAGAATGTATCAAATGCACAGTGTGCCTAATAAAACTTAGGCACATTGTAAATTTTATAGATTTTATCTATACAATCTCCCTTTCTTCTGTCTTGCTCTGTCAATAGCATTACCATGATCCTAATCTTGAAGCTGGAGAACTTTGGAGGTAACTTTTAATCTTCCTTTCTATTGCTTCTCACACTTAGTTGCTAACTTTTAACAATTTTATCTTTAAAATATATTTGGATCTTTTCAGTCTCAAGGGGGAAAATCCTTATCACAAAAGATGAGATAGATTCTGTTTCTTTTATAGGAATAGTTTTACTATCATTTAGCTTTTCTTCCTAGTAGTGATTTCATTTTAGTACCAGCTACCAGAAACCTCTGAATGGCCTTAGAGAACTAGGACACTGATATTTCTACCCCAGTGACGAACTACAATGACAATAATTGTATACAATGAGGACAAGAAACTCAGCTGGCAGGCTTTTAACAGACATATCAACCACCCAAGTTTGTAACACATAAGATTTAAGAGTCCTGATTCTCGGTGGCTCAAGCCTGTAATCCCAGCACTTTGGGAGGCCGAGATGGGCGGATCACGAGGTCAGGAGATCAAGACCATCCTGGCGAACATGGTGAAACCCCGTCTCTACTAAAAAATACAAAAAACTAGCCGGGCGAGGTGGCGGGCGCCTGTAGTCCCAGCTACTCGGGAGGCTGAGGCAGGAGAATCGCATGAACCCGGGAGGTGGAGCTTGCAGTGAGCTGAGATCCGGCCACTGCACTCCAGTCTGGGTGACAGAGCGAGACTCCGTCTCAAAAAAAAAAAAAAGAGTCCTGATTCTACAGAAAATACAAGGAAGAATCCATAACAGAAAATCAATCAACTACAATGTCAATGGTCACCAGAGAAGCACGTCTGGCCACAAAGTGCAATCTGTTCTTGCCTAGGCCCTGGGAAAGAAAGTAGTGGTCACTCTCCCTCCTTCCAATCTCCAGCCTCCATGAGATGAAACCTCCTGAATGACCTGTGATGCTGGGTCTCCCTGCAGCAAGTGACCTTCTTCCTGTTACAGAAAAAGCTGCCGTGTACCAGCAGGGCTGATGCTGACAGAGCGACTGAGTGGCCACTAAGCAAGAGTCTCTGAATGTGTGGCCTGGGACTGTTCCCAGACCTTCTGCAATGTTCCTAGAGATCCTGGACCTCTCATCCTCCCCTCAGGCAGAGGCCAGCCACCTGCCCGCCCCTCAGACAGATGCACACCATATAGATAAGACAGCCTTGTCTTATTTTGCTCACCCAAACAAGGTGGGCATGGAGAGGGGAAGTGAGGAGAAAGGAAGCACTTGAGCAGATCCAACACCTCATTCCCGGATACTGGGATAGGGTTTAGGGTCAGCATGTGGTCAGGGAGGTGACCCTGTTAGAGCTCCGTTTTCCTTTCCCCTGAGAGAAACTTCTCCCTAAGACAAGTGCCGGCACCTGCCCTTCCTTACGCAGACAGAATTCCTCTCCCTAAAATAAGCTGTATTTTTGCTGGAGAGTGAAAGGGGAGACCTTCACTCCATTTGCATCCAGGCCTGTGTATGTGTCAGACATAAAGCTGGAGGCAGACCCCACACAGTGAGGTTCTTGTTAAATGACTCACCAAGGGCCAAGGTACAGATCGCCAACCTGAGGCCCGTGTATGCAGGGCCTGGACCCACAGACGTCATGTACATTATCAGTGCTGCACAGGTGCTGGAGAAAATCTGCTTCAACTCAGAAATGGAACTGGGGAGAAGTGGTGAAATAGAAATACGAGGATCCCTGTATCTCCTCCCTTCCCCCAAAATGAATAAGACAAAAGCAAAAGCATGAGGGGGGAAAAATAAGGAGAAATGGAGCATAGGGGGAGAGCTCCCATTTAGGAGGCAGAGGGCACTGCTACTGCAAGCCCACTGTTAGCAAGTACCATCCACTAGCCAGAAACGGCACCTTCCCAGTAGCAGACTTCTTTTTTTTTTTTTTTTTTTTTGAGATGGAGTCTTGCTTTGTCACCCAAGCTGGAGTGCAGTGGTGTGATCTTGACTCAATGCAACCTCCACCTCCTAGGTTCAAGCGATTCTCCTGCCTGAGCCTCCCGAGTAGCTGGGATTACAGGCACCCACCACCATGCCTGACTAATTTTTATATTTTCAGTCGAGATGGGGTTTTACCATGTTGGCCAGGCTAGTCTTGAACTACTGACCTCAAGTGATTACGAGCCTCAGCCTCCCAAAGTGCTGGGATTCAGACATAAGCCACTGCGCCCGGCAGATTTCAATAAGGCATTCAGCAAATGTTAGCTTGGCCACAAAGCCCTGGGTTTCCAGACATGCTCATTTCATCCTTAATACACTGCCTGTTTAACATCTGAGGAAACTGCACCCCAGACAAGACAGTGGCCATGTAGCCACTTACGTGGCAGAACCAGGATTTGAACTTGAGGCTTCTAAATCTACTGATTGCACCCTATTGTCCAATTTTTAGTTATAACAAGGTTCTATATGACTCAGAATATATTGTTCCATAATGAAAAAGAGGTCTTTGGAAAGCCTTGCTGGTGTTCTCTTTAACCTGAATTTCCTGCTAGGCACACTTACAGACTGAACACTTTAACTATATCCCAACGTGTCTAGCTGGAGGCTCTTGCCTGTGAATGCTGACTGGCTAAGATGTCTTTCCTTGGCCTACATATGATACACTGATCTCTATTCACAAGGGTTCAGACTTTGCGAGCTCAATGTTAGTAACCCCAGACTGGCTACTTTCCCAGAAAATGCACTTCAGAATTGACCACAGTTACCTGGATAAAGAAGAAAAATAATGATCCCTTAAATGACCTAAAACGTTTAGCATCAGCAGATAATTTATTTCTAAGAAGGAGGCAGTGAAATGCACAGAGCTGGGAATAGTAAGAATTGAGATTTGGATCCAGCTCTGTTGCTGAATAGCTGGGTGACTTCAACCAAGGGACAAGCTTTCTGGGTCTCAGATCATTCCTTTGGCCTATACGCCTCACAGCTGCACAAGGACAGAATGAGAAAACTTGAGAATGCCCAGCAAATGAAGGGCTTGGCATTTCTCCTCTAGCTATGTGAATTATGTATCTAAAGGTGGCCTGTTGGATCTCTTTTGTTAGGTTTGGTAAGAGCAAGGGCAGTGATGCAGGGGAGACATCATCAACTCTCTTCTGGGGGTGTCCCTGACTATCGAGGCCTGCCCTAGACCTTACATGGTTCTCAACATGGTTCCTGAACTCAACAGAGACAGATGCACACCGTAGATACTTCTTGGTGCTCCGTGGTTTGGTCCTTAGAGTCTGTAGCGAGTCAAGCCTCCTTAGGAACTGCACAAACTGAGGCTCCCACGTGGGCAGCCCACCCGCCATGAACATCTACGCCCCTGCCTGGTGTCTTCTGCTCATGCCTTCTTAACCCAGCTCCACACTGGGCACACTAGGCTGGGGGAGTCATTCTCGATGGGATCTAAGCCATTCATTCGAGGATGGGAGGAAGTTGTGAAGGGCTGGTGGGTCACCTGTAGCAATGGCAGCCTCCCTAACATGCCACGGAGGCTGGCATGGCTCTGTTAGAAGCCTTCTGTGTCCTTGCAGGATGTACTGGGGGCTTCCGAACAAGACCTCGTGATACTTTTTCAGGTTGGCACTGGCCTCCCACCCACTTACTCTGCTCCCTCCTCTTTTACATGCTAATCCTGCCTTTCAGGTGCACAAGAGAACTGGGCTTTCCTGAATTCTAACTGCAACTTCATCCAGACTGCACTTTTTAGCTCAGTGTGCTGGATCAGTGCACCAGGGGAGATTCCAGTTCAATCCAGTCCCAGCCTCACAGTGGCACTGGACAGGGCTCTGAGAGAGGTCCTCCCAAGGAAAGCATAGTTCCAATCAGCCAGGGCAGCTGGGGGGACACAGCTACTCCCCAGCCCTGACTCATGCACTTTCTTACCACCAAGACGTGCTCCAGGAGGTCCAAGTAGCCGAGGGTGCACTCCGTCCCGAAACGCAAGGCTCTGGTTCTCACCTCGTCACTGACATCGGGGTGGAAGGATGCTTGCTGGAGAGACAAAGGAAGGTTGAAATCTTAACATGGGAAAAGCCAGCAGTATTGGGCAGTCCTAGACTCAGAGGCAGGAGACCTTAACCCTGGTGACCTCGAGAAACTGCCCTGACTCTCTGGACAGAAGAGGTATCTCTCCTCCACATCCTCCTGCCACCTCCCACCTGCCCACAGCAGGCCTTCTGATGCAGTCTGTGCGTAGACTTTGTTAGTGCCCTGCAGCCAGATGATAGAAACAGCTCAATCTGGACCTTTGTTCCTCCTTTTCCCACCCCACATTTTTTTGAAATGCAAAAAATTCCACGTGCACAAAAACATCCAGCAAGATTCATGATCAGTGCTTACAGCTGGAGACTTACTGACCTAGGGTCAGCCTTGCCTCTCTTTAGCAGCTTAAGGGGTCCTGAAAGCCCCTGTCTGCTCACAGGCTAATGAAGCCCAGGCTCTCACCCCTGGGCCTGACCATGCTACAGTCCGTGAGGCCTCTGTGACCGAGCCCTCTAGTTCCTGGGAAACTCCAGATAGCGAGCTCCCCAGTACCCTAGAGGCACCATAACTCATCTCATGTTATACAAAAGTCGAGATACACAAACCAGCACACATGCTTAACAGAGCATCTTGAGCTTTTTTCTTGTACTTATGACCTGCTAACTTGAGTCATTCATGATTACATCATTTCTGAAGGGATACCCATTCAGAGTCAGCAGATAAAATGCACCCAGTTAAATTGGAATTTCAGATAATCGATGAAAAAAATTTTTTAGCAAGTATGGGACACCCTATTTTGTATTTGTTAAAACTAGCAACCCTACCCCTTCCTTCTACAGCTTCCCTCTGGAAAGAAACTGAGGGGCTTGCAGAAATACCTAAAACTACAAAGATATCACTAATCAGGACAAATACAAATCACACATTAGGACAAAAGGTAAAGGCTGAGGGTGAAGACCAGGATCCATGTTTTATCCACTCAAGCCCCTCTTCCTAGGAACGGGAGTGCTGATGGGAATACCTTGGGCTCCCGCCTTGACTTCCCCCCAATCCCTGGACAGAGTGGGGCTAATTCTCATGGCCAGCATGTTATGTATGAGCTAGGTTTTCCTCATATGAGGACTAATGGGCTCAGAGGCAGGAACCAAGAGCCATGCTCCCAGCCACCCACCATCACTCATACCCCTGTGCCGCAAACGGAGAGGCACAAGGCCCCGCGTCTGTCTGATGAGACAACACTGTGGGAAGATACAGGCCCAGATGCTACTCAAAGAGTCACTTCCAGCAGGTTATGTGCAAGCCCCTGTGCAGGGAGTGGGTGAGGTGGAGCTGAGGTGCTTGCGTGCACTGCTGGGGGCTCTGTAACTGGGTAGAACCCTTTGGGAGAATAATCTGGCACTAATTAAACTCTTATACTATTGGACCCACTAATTCTATTTCTGGGAATCTTGCCTAAGGAAATAATCCAAAGCACAGAAAAAAACAGATATGCCCAAAGATGTTTACTGCAGTAAAGTTCATGATTTTTTAAAAATGTAGACAGCCTAAATATCTGTCAACAGTGGGAAGATAATATTCATTAAAGGTACTTTGTAGTCATTAAAAAGTCAGCAATATAGCAACACAGAAATAGCTTTATAACATTAATCATAATAGTAGATATAAAATTACATCTAATATACACGTGTGCACATGAAAGTAAGACCAGAAAGAAATATGCATGAGAATTAACTTAGGGTTTAGGTAAGTCTTTCTCTCTGCCTAAGGAACCGCAGTAATCCTTCCATTCTAAGATGAGCCAGTATGTAATTTTCTGCTCCTCCATGTGTGGGCTGAGTAGGGTAGCCAGGGAAAAGGCAGAGCTGGACTAGGGCGACTAGGCCCTTCTGCTTGGCATGTAAGGCTTCCGTCTTGACTACCACTCAGCACCCCAGTTTTCCTGTCTATGCATTATTGCATGCACTCCCTTTCGGCCAGAGACCTCATTTCCTTTTGCAAAGGGGTAAGGGATACAGGAGACCAAGGGAAGCAGAAATGTTAGTAAGTTCGCTAAGTCAGTCCTATCCTAACAGGAGCATCAGGGCTCAGCAGTGACTCCTGTCGAGTCTGATTTTGGTGGGTGAGGCTGACGTTCAGGCTTCAGCGCTCTGGCTGCTACCTTGTCCTGCAAAGCCCAGATAATGTGACCTGGGGCCAAGATGACAGAGAGGAGCTGAGGATGGCCAAACAGCACCCACACTGTTCTACCTGAGCTCCTCCCCAGAAAACAGGGGAGCACATGTTAGGAGAGACTTAAAAATCTGAGCTGCATTCCCTTTAAAAAGACCATTTAATCATGGTTTTCTTTTTTCTGTTCAGTTTCCCCTGTTCATGTCTGTAGCTTGGGGACAAAAGCGTCTGCCACGCATCAACCATAGCGACCTTGAGCACTACATCTGGGAGGCCCTGAGTAGCAGAAGCAGAGTGGCTGAGGACGCAGGAGAGCCAATTTCAGTTCTGGTTCTGATAGTAAATAGCTGTGTGACCTTGGTCATGCCACTTCTCTCTCTGAGCCCACTTCATCATGTGACAAATAGAATCATTACTCTCGCCTTTCTCATATGGGATGAAATGAGAGAATATCTATGACAGCCCTTCTAAAATTTTGGGGTGCCGTGTGTGTACACCACAATGCACGCAGGCCTTATCTTGCTAGGTAAATACTCCTCTCTGATAGAGGATGTAACCCCTTTGGCAGTTATCACTTCTGGTAGGTGGACTCCATCGAGCATATCAAAGTGGCCAATACTTGCAGCCTCAAGAGAGAGAGACAGAGTCCTAACTCCCTGATCTAGCAGCCCTGGGTCCTTTCTGAAAGTGGAGTCTTTCCAGCCCTGTTTCTTCCAGCCCACCCTCTTCTCTGCACCCTCCATCACACCCAGGGGTCCCGTAAATGTGGTACTGTCTCCCAGGGTTGGGCCCTTGCACACAAATTCCCTCGTTGCTCCCTTCTGTACCTCCCTCTCCTTCTGAGGAGCCACCAAGAAGATGTAAGAGTTGGATCCTGCAGCAGCAACTCCAGCTGAACTCACTTTACCACAAAGAATGGCTCTGTTCCCTCAGACCCCACGCTGTAGGAGCAGGTCTTCAATTCTGGGTCAATGCCCGCCCTCACTCACCATGGCAGGGGATCATCAATCGATCGCAGAGCAGAAGTCAGAGTCCCTGGGGGCAAGGCTGTCCCTAGAAGGGTGAAGGCCTGGGGTGGGGGCTCTTACAGTTCACTTTCCTAATAGATCAAAAATAAAGGTTCCAGACCCTGGGTCTCCACAGCTCCCTCACCAAGCACAGGCTCAGGGCAGTTGCCCCAACTATCCACCCAAGGAGCAGAGGAATTTTTCCAAGATGTCTAGCACAGACTGCGAAAAGTAGCTCCCCAAGTTCCGCTGTATTCCTCCAACTCACTTCCTCCCCGGGGATGGCAACACCTCTCCTAGTGCACAATGGCTGACCTATGGAGGTGAGAAAGGGTCCAGCAGAAGAGCGAACAGTTTCCACTTGGAGGAGCTGGAACCAAGTGCTGCAGTCCCTATCCACCACCCTCGGAGAGGCCTCCACCACACTCTGCAAAAAGGCCTCCTGCCTATTTAGGAAGAACTAGAATGAAGTGGGAGGATTAGGGCCAGCAGGGCTGACTCCATCCCCTCTCAAACACAAAACTGCCTTAGAGAGTCATTTCCCACAGGCTGGTGCATATGCCATATTCAGCGTGCATTTTTTTTTTTTTTTTTAAAGGGACAGGGTTTTGCTCTGTCACCTAGGCTGGAGTGGAGCAGCATAGTCATAGCTCACTGCAGCCTTGAACTCCTGGGCTCAAGTGATCCTCCTGCTATAGCTACTCTTCTGAGTAGCTAGGACGACAGGTGCACACCACCACACTTGGTTATTTAAAAAAATTTTTTTTAAGAGATGAGGTCTCACTGTGTTGCCCAGGCTGGTCTCAAATTCCTGGTCTCAAGCAATCCTCCTGTCTCAGCTCCCAAAGTGTTGGGATTTCAGGCATGAGCCACCACAACTGTCCCTGTGTGCATTTTTATTACAAAGTTTAAGGTTCTGAGCCCCTCCCCTTTTTCAGACTACACCAAGCAACCCAGTCATGACAGAGAATCATCTATGCATCCAAAACAATGCCAAGGTCTTTACCTTGCAAGCCGTCAACATATCTGACACGGCTTTCCGGCTCAGGTTGGCAGTAGCAATCACGTCCTCCTGTCTACACGAGTTTCCAGCTGCCACGGCTTTGGTTGTTGCCATGGTGATGCCTTTCGTCATCCTTATGGATTCTTCAGGTGATGATGTCTTTTCAGGTACATCTTTTGACTGGAACAACTGGAAGTCAGAAACAGAGAGGTTAAAAAAATAAAAAAGGAAAAGAAAAAAATAATTTATTTTTCTCCAACCAGGCTGTAGCTTGTGTCTGAAATCTGAGCCAGTAACTGGAAGAAACTGTTGCATGGCAGGAAATTAGAAATCTGAGTACAGTAATATGGTTCTTGTTTTCAAGATTCTCCTGGACAAACCTCTTGTTTGTAAGCATTCACGGGAACAATATGGTGAGGGAGACCTATCTGGAGTGTTCACCTGTTGGTCTGCAGAAACTGACACCCAATATTTACACACTACCCATCCTGTGAAAGGTTGTTGCATGGCTTCATCGTTCTCTTCCCCCATCCCTGCTGGTGCTTTGGCAGTTTCCATAAACTCTCAGTTCCAGTGCTGGTTTCAGGGTAGGACTGACCTGGCCGCATCACTCAGGACTCACCTCTCTCTCTCTAAGGGGATGTGAGGCTGGGGAAAATGAAGCATCAGTTCCTTCTATTCTTAGCCTGTCTTATAAATATAACTGCATAATTGTGCAGAGGTGTTCATGTCGAGTGTGCCATGGTGACACTGTGAATTATTTAGCAATCTATCCACCCACTCCCTTTAGAGAGGCTGAAATAAATTCATCATGGTAAGTCAATATCCCATTTCTGCTTCATGCTCATCTGTTCTGGCTCTCTAACATGAGCAATTGGTACCCTGGATGTGTGCTGAATGTGCATCTGTCCCTACATGAGGGCCCCTAGCCTAGGTGGGGCTGCCCTGTCTTCAGCCCTAGGCAACCATGTTTCAGCAAGGAAGGCCTCCCTGATGCAGAAGAGCGGGCTCAGTCGGTATCCCACAGAATGCCAACCACTGTCAAACATCACTGCCCCCTGAAAATGGGCAGCTGCAATTAAGCAGTCTAAGATCCCAAATCCCCACTTCACCCTTGAATGTTACAGTGGAATGAAGGCCACACGCAGAGTCCTTCACACTAATGTGATCCTCATGACACGTGTTGCATGGAAACCCACGATCTGGGTAAATTTTATTCAGTCGGCATAAAATTCAGTGAACCTGGCTCACAGGAGCCTCGACCTCCTGGGCTAAAGTGATTCTTCCACCTCAGCCTCCTGAGTAGCTGGGACTACAGGTTCATGCTACTACACCCGCCCAACTTCTTAATTTTTTGTAGAGATATGGTTTCCCTATGTTGCCCAGGCTGGGCTCAAACTCCTGGGCTCAAGCAATCCTACTGCCTCAGCCTCCCAAAGTGCTGGGATTACAGGCATGCACCACCACGCTTGGCCTCTGGGTGAATTTTAAATCACACCGGCACACTTAGAATAACCCATGTGTCTGTAGTTTCCCAGCATAGCTCCAAATTTCAAGTCTCTTCGATCACCACCATTAGGCCTGCCTATGCATGTCAGAAGCTGTGTTCACAGGGGTGCCTGTGCCACCCCATCCCTAGCTTCAGGAGGCTCAGCACAGAGTGAGAGACTCCATTTGTTTGGGAGAAAGTAATTATCTGGTAATCCAGATAATTCTTCTGGATCTTATCCAAGACCATCAAGGTGGTGCCTCTGTGAGTCTGCAAAAACTACAGTGTTACTGAGCTTGGTGTGCCCCCCGATGCAGATTTGGCTTAGATCGTAACATCCAAGTCCTTTTGAGTACCTGGAAAGCCTTCCCAAGAAAGACGGGTACAAACAAGCCTAGACTGTGAAGACTATAATAAATACCTAACTCTTCAATGTCTAGACACAAATGAACACCTATAAGCATCCAGGAAAACATAACCTCACTGAATCAACTAAATAAGGTACCAGGGACTAATCCTGGGGATGTGTGACCTTTCAGACAAAGGATTCAAAAGAGCTGTGTTGAGGAAACTCAGATTCAGGATAACACAAAGAGGGAATCGGAATCCTATCAGATACATTTAACAAAGAAATTGAAATGATTAAAAAGAATCAAGCAGATATTCTGGAGCTGAAAATGCAATTAACATACTGAAGAATGCATACGAGTCTTTTAATGGCAGAACTGATCACAGAGAAGAAATAATTAGTGAGTTTGAAGACAGGCTATTTGAAAACATAGTCAGAGGAGACAAAAAAGAATACAAAATAATGAAGCATGCCCACAGGATCTAGAAAATAGCTTCAAAAGGACAAATTTAAGAGTTATTGGCCTTAAAAAGGAGGTAGAAAAAGAGATGGGGTAGAAAGTTTATGCAAAGAGAACTTCCCAAACCTAGAGAAAGCGATCAATATCCAAGTACAAGAAGGTTAGAGAAGACCAACCAGATTTAACCCAAGGAAGACTACCTCAAGGAGTCGAATCATCAAACCCCCAAAGGTCAAGGATAAGAAAGGATCCCAAGAGCATCAAGAGAAAAGAAACAAATAACACACGATGGAACTTCAATATGCTTAGCCACAGACTTCTCAGCGGAAGACTTACAGGCCAGGAGAGTGTGGCATGACATATTTAAAGTGCTGAAGGAAAAAAACATCTACTCCAGAATAGTATAGCTGATGAAAACAGACAAATGGGATTACATCAAGTTAAAAAGCTTTTGCACAGCAAAGAAACAATCAACCCACAGAACAGGAGAAAATAGTTGCAAACTACCCATCTGACAAGGGGTTAATAACTAGCCTGTGTAAGGAGCTCAAACAATTCTACAGGAAAAAAATCTAATAATCTGATCAAAAGATGGGCAAAAGGTCTCAACAGACCTTTCTCAAAAGAAGACATACAAATGGCAAACAGGCATATGAAAGGGTGCTCAACATCATTCATCATCAGAGAAATGCAAATCAAACTACAATGTGATATCATTTCACCCTAGTTAAAATGGCTTATATCCAAAAGGCAAGCAATAACAAATGCTGGCAGGGATGTGGAGAAAAGGGAACGCTTGTACACTGTGGGTGGGAATGTAAATTAGTATAACGACTGTGGAGAAGAGTTTGGAGATTCCTCAAAAAACTAAAATTAGAGCTACTTTATGATCCAGCTATCCTACTCCTAGGTATACACCCAAAAGGAAATCAGTTTATTAAAGAGATATCTGCACTCCCATGTTTACTGCAGCACTATTCACAATAGCCAAGATTATATATATGAAATATATATGAAGTAAACTGCAATAAACATGCGAGTGCAGATATCTCTTCAATATTATATGCGTGTGTGTGTGTGTGTGTGTGTACCATTGTATATGTGTATCCATTCATCTCTTGATGGACACTTAGGTTGCTTCCAAATCTTGGCTACTGTGGTACACACACACAATGGAGTACTATTCAGCCATAGGAAAAAAAAAAATGAGATCCTGTCATTTGCAACAACATGGATGGAACTGGAGGTCATTATGTTAAGTGAAATAAGCCAGGCACAGAAAGACACACTTTGCATGTTCTCACTTATTTGTGACAGCAAAAATTAAAATAATTGAACACATGGAGATAGAGGGTAGAAGGATGGTTGCCAGAGGCTGAGAAGGGTAGTAGGGAGGTGGGAGGTTGCGGGTGGGAAAGTGGGGAGGGATAATGGGTACAAAAAATAGAAAGAATGAATAAGACCTAATATTTGATAGCACAGAGAGTAACTACAGTAATAAATAATTGTACATTTAAAAATAACTAAAAGAGTACAATTGGATTGTAGCACAAAGGATAAATGCTTGAGGTGATGGATACCCCAATTATCCTGATGTAATTATTATGCATTGCATGCCTGTTATCAAAATATCTCATGTAACTCCTAAGTATAAACACCTACTATGTATCCGCAAAAATTAAAAATAAACAAAAAACAAAAAAGGAGCTGTGTCTGGATTTTGGTAGCAAACACTCAGCCTGTGCAGCCAGGTGAGTGCCAGACAGTGGTACTTATGGCACCATCAGTTTTTCAGTTACTCCTGTATTTTTTAGTTTCTCCTTTAAAGCATGAACTGAGTGCAACATCAGTCAAGGCTAGATTCATTAACAATATGACAAGAAAGCCCAAGTTTGTCACCCAAACCCTGCGGAATTGCTCTACTATTGTTTCCAGTGCTCTAGGGTTGCCTTTGCAGGTGACCCTTTAAAGGTGCAGAACAACTGGCAGCAAAGGCAGGTATCCCTCTTCCCCCAAAAAGTTGAATCTGTGATCAGACCTCCTATCAAAAAGAAATCTGTTTGAAGCTACTCATTTTCGGCATATTTCTGTGTGTGGGGATTAGAATGAGCCAATCCACAACCATTGTGGGATCATAAGAACAGCAGGTATCATCCACATAGCAGTGACTCCAGAATGTCCTTAACTCTGCAATGCTGGAACAAGTCAGAACGAACAAGGTCAATTTCTCTTACGTCAGATGACTCCAACGGAAGGAAGCTGGATTTTAAAGGGAAGCGTCTCAGGTAAAGGCTTCCAGGCTTTTCCAATAGCAAACGGCAGACTTCCAATTCTGCATGTGTGCGGGTACCAAGAGCACTGTGCATCAAGAGAGGCTGTGCACTGTTCACAGGATTAATGCTCCAGGTAAGCGCAGTCATACTGACTTTCCCTTTTTCCAGGAATCGTTGACAATCCTTTGATTTTGTGCTATAATTTTAGTGGAACTAAACCTGAATAGTCCTAAGTGATACCTTTCAGTTAACTCCTTGATTACAATGACACATCAATCCCAGCCAAACTCAGTGACACATGGGGTCTCAATTATATAAAACTACCAGCAGGCAGGTGAAGGGGCATTCTCAGTTCAGGTGTTTTAGGTAAAACCTCATTGGTAAAAAACCTCAAATGAGCCCTCACTTGGGTCAGCTGTGGGACTCTGGTACCCAAGGGAGGTAACTGCTGGCTCCTTACCGTAAGCTCCTGCTTTATGCATTCAATTGTGGCCTCAAGCGCTCTGGTGCCCCGGGTGGCCTCATCCTCCACCGCCTTTACAGTCTTGAGGAGGGAGGTGACATTAGTCACCATCACCTGCACAGGAAGAAAGAATGAACTCAGTAGTGCAGTGTCTCAGGTTCAGCCCCTACTCCTTTTACTTCTGGATCGCATGCTATGAGCAAAGACACCTCTCTTTCCTTTAAGTGAGAAGAGAACTCAGGTGCTCGTCCCCAGCCAGTGCCCCACTCTACCTTGGCGGCCCCCTTGAGCTGGTACATGGAAGGGTCGTCCGCTGGCTTGCTGGCAGCTCCCTTGGTAGCACTGATGAGATCGGAAAGGGCCTTGGCTACATCTTTGATGGCGTTGATCAAAACCACCTGAAAGAGAGCACCGGGCCCAGGTGAGCAGGCGCCAAGATGTCAGCTGTGGGCTTCACCAAGGCATGCAGCCTGAGGGCAGGTCAGGGCACAGGGAATGAGAAAGACAGTCTAAAGTCTGCAGCATGGCAGACCTCCTGGGAAGCCACCCTTGGCGATTCTGATACAGGACTCAGGACTTTGAAAAGCTGCCCAGGGGAGGCTGAAGCCGAGCCAGAATGGAGAAGTCAGGTGTAAACGTGCAGCTTATGTAAAACCTCCTAGACAGCAACTTGGCAGATGAGCTGCCTCTGACAGCACGAAGGGCACCAGAGAGGCAACACCACTCACTCCTGACGGGCACCCTGAACACTGAGTAAAAATCCCCAGTTGACCCGGCCCTCAAGGCCCCACAGCAGCCCTGCCCAACTCTCTGGCTATGAGGGTGCTCTGCTGTAGGCACACAGGTCGGCCTGACTTCTTCTCCATGGGAAATCTCAACTCATTCCTGTTCAGGGCCTTTGCTCGCTGTTCTAACTGGGCCTCAGCTCAAATGTCATGTCCTCAGAGGCTTTTCCCAATCCCTCAGCTAAGGGCCCATTCCCACAATTGCTGAAACTGTCAGGTTGCCGTTTTATTTACAGCACTTATCAGTAGGTGGAATTATTTTATCATTTATTCACTTGTAAGTCATCTGTCTTCTCCCTCAACTTGAATGAAAGCTCCAGGAGGCTTAGCCTGGACTTCTGCTTTGTTTCACGCTTGTAACAGGGACGAGCACCCAGCAGGTGCTCAGTAAATACTTGTGGAATGAAGATGCAGGTATGTTCCCACATAAACCTGGATGTGATGCATTATCTGTGTTTGCTTTTCTAATTTCACAGAGACCACAGATCATCTTTTCAAAGTGCTGGATTTAGAGTGAAAAGTACCAGGTCTAGATGGGAATTACACAATACTGGGCATTGCATTGAAGTGTTCCCAGTTCAGTAGCTCCAGTAACTCCTATTTCTACAATAATAAAAACATTTTCCCTTTACTGAGGGCAGTGTTCAGGCGCTGAGCCAAGCACTCCACACACATTATCTCATTTACTCCTTGCCACCACCTTTTCAAGTGGGAACCACAATCCTTCTGTCCACACTCCCGGAGTCTACGAGTGGCACACTTGGGATTCAGAGTCTGGTGAGCATGAGGGCACGGTCTTAACCTCCACACTATGCCATGCCTGTGTGTGTGGCTCCGCCTCCTCATCCACAGTGAAATTAGCGTGCTAGCCCCATCTACCTCATTAAATTGTTTTGAAGATAAACTGGGATCTCCGATGTGAAAACATATTAAGGGTGCAGTGGCGTGATCTCGGCTCACTGCAACCTCTGCCTCCTGGGTTCAAGCGATTCTCCTGCTCAGCCTCCTGAGTAGCTGGGACTACGGGCGCCCGCCACCTGTAGCGGAGGCTTTTGTGAACGCATAGAATTCCAAAAGGCAGCCAATCTGAACTCTGATGTTATCAGAAACCCACCAGAAAGGATGAAAAGGTAGCGTAAGGAATGTTTCCTCTCGGAGCTCTGCTCCAATCATGGGTGTCAGGGAGGGAAGGGTTTTGCCGTGAGGGAACGAGGCGGTGTCCTCAAGTGAAGCCGCACAATCACTGCATCTCCTGGCGGCACTGAATGGCAGGGGGTTTCTAACCAGGTTTGTCCAGACAGACTAGTTTACTGAGAATGGTTTAAGGAGTGAAAACTGAAGTGCTTGGCATTTGATGGTTCTGGGAATAGAGAGAACAGAGTTTTTTGGTTTTGTTTTTTAAGTTTTGCGCTCTGGGAACAGGCATCATCCATTTATTAATGACTTTTGTTGGCTGTTAGTTCAACAATAGGTGAACACATACTTGTTCAGTAGCCAGTAGCCACTATGTGCCAGGAGCTGTGCTGGGTGTGCAGGTTTCAAAGATGAGCAAACTGTGGTGACTGTCCTTGAGGAGCAATGGTCTGGGAAGGGGACCAAGGAACAGGCAGGTGATCTCAATGAAATTGCCAAATATCAGAAGCAGAGGTCACAAAAGCACAGGGTCCTTCCCTAGCCTACCAGTTCTTCTCTCTCTTCCTTGAGAACCAAAGTTCTCACCTGGGCCGTCTATAGGTGTTGTGTTCATTTCCCCACCCGTCTGGCTGCTGCGCCACCACTCCACACAAGCAGCTGGGGACACCAACATCCTCGATGGCACTCAGTGGTTACTGGAATGGGCCAATAACCTTCCCAGACTTCCCTCTTTCTTGACTGTCACTATCTCTGATGGGTTGAAACACTCCATCCTGGCAACACGACGCCTGCAGCTTTCCTCCCCGCAGCTGCTGCTGCTTCTCGGTCTCCTGCGCCACTTGCACGGTAATGTGGTCCGAAATGCTGGATTCCTCTGGGCTCTGCCCTGACCCCCTGGCTTTTCCTCTCATGTGGTTGCAGTCGCTATCTCTATGGCAACAGTCCCTGAACCCACAGCCCTGTGCCTGGGCAGGCTCAAAAGCACTCCCTAGTTCTACCTGCGTGTGGCTCCAGCACTTCCATCACCTCCATCTCCCTGCCCACACCAGCTCTCCCTTCAGGGAGCTCCTGTGCCCTGCTCTGGCTGCACAAGGAGCCGCCTTTCACTCCTCCCCCTCCCTCAGGCATGCTGTGCTCCAGCCTTCCCCAGGCCAGGCCAAGCCTTCCTTCTAGACTCTCCTCAAATCCCTCAGCTTGTCTCCATCCCCATGGCCACCACCACAGTCTGTGCCACTCTCTCGCTCGGATGACTGCCTCCTACCGGTTCCTCAAACCAGACATACTCGCACACACACTGTCTACTTTAAAAGTTCCTGTTCTGCCTTAGGCCGCTTCTGAGGCGTAGTGTGCAGCGTTCACGGGAAGACCAGGAGGACGCACTCCCCAGGCCCTGCTGGTACCTGGGTCTCGGGATCGTCGGAGCCCAGGCTGGCTGCCCCCAGCTTGACCACTTCTGCGAGCTGGGTGATGGTGGCTGCTGAGGACTGGGCCGCCTGGGCCAGCTTGTCAGGAGTGGACGCAGCTCCTGACACAAGTAGTTTTGTGTCTTCCACCAAGGCCTTGGCTGTCTTGAGAATGTTCTCCCTGAGAGAGCCAGGAGGGGCAGGGGAGAGGGGGAGAGACAGAGGGCAAAGCTTGATTACTTCGAGAAGAAAAGAAATCCTGCACATGGGGCTTTTGTTAAAGGGCTTTGAAGAAGAGAAGTGCTGTTACACCTCCCCTTACCAAGGGACTCTCATCTTTCACAAATGCAAAACTGGGGGGAGAAGAAGAAAGTCAACCAGTATTCATTCATATAGCCGACTGACATGAAAACTTCAGTGAAAGAGTCAGGCCCACTAACCCGGCTCCCTTCCCAAGCCCTATAGTTCAACGAAAGGTCAGCTGCTTTTCTGTGGTTCCCACTGTCCCTTAAAATACTTCATAGTCTCAGTGACTGTGAGGACATGTGGGCTGGGGCACCTCATTCAGGATCAGAGGCTGGGCTTGCGAAGGGACAGCAGAGCTCTGGGAACTGCATTCCTAGCCCAGCCCTTGGATTGCAGAGGGGAAGAAAGGTGTTGGACATGTGGCGAGGTTTCAGGGGTCCTGAGCAGCAGATAGAGAGGCTCAGGGCAAGCTCAGCAGACAAGGTTTCCCAAAACAGGGTTTACGCGAAACAGGCCTGCCCCCACCATTCCCAATCCTGCTGGGGTTGGCCAGCAGTTCGAGGAACAGCTCTCTGGCTCAGAATGTGGCAGGTCTAAAAGCAGTCCTTCGCTGTAGCAGGCTGGATTTAAGGCTGTCAAAGGCAAAGCTCGAACCACGACACTGTGTTTACAGTTGGCAAAGGGGGCTTATTCTGATTACATGGTTCACTTTCCCAACTTGTGCATCTTGTTGAAATCAAAACAGATAACTACATTTCTGGCTCCCAGGTGGCGTCTCCAAGTTGATCATGAGTTTCAGGGGCAGGCCAGCCTGAACCTCTCTCCGTCCAGGACCCCCACGTACCTGTGGTCTGCGAAGGTCTCACTGTTCTCTGCATTTAGCGTCCCCGCTGTTGCAAACATAATGGTGGTGTCCAGGTCGGCAATGATCCCAGACACAGCGGTGGCAGCTGTAATGCATGCCTGGGTTCCTTTGTTCCCGGCCTGCAGAGCTGAGAGCACCAAGGAGACCTGTAGGCAGAAAGGGAATGTGAGGGGAGCTGGGAAATGGAGAGAACAGGACCTAAAAGCAGATTCTGAAAATACTGAATTATCTCCTAGGAGATGATGTGGCTTAGGGGTTATAGGCACATGTCTGGAGTCAACGGCCTTGGTCTGAATACCAGCTTTGCCATTTAAAGGCCATGTGACCTTAGGCAAAGCTGCTTTACCTCTCCAAACCTCAGTTTCCTCCTCTGTAAAATGGGG
The DNA here is from genome assembly GCF_003255815.1 of Theropithecus gelada. NCBI lineage: Eukaryota > Metazoa > Chordata > Mammalia > Primates > Cercopithecidae > Theropithecus > Theropithecus gelada. The sequence goes on along the minus strand of NC_037674.1, from coordinate 38,124,226 downwards.
CCATTATTTCTGCCCTATTAGGGCTGACAGGATTAAGTAGGAAGAAAAATATGTGTGAAGTGTCTAGCAAGGCATTTGGCATACAGTAAGTGCTCAGCAGAGGGCAGATGCTGTTTATTCAATTACTACTATGTTTCTGAAACCACAGAATGGGATAAAGGATTAGGCTCCTGTGAAAGGTGTGGCAATTACATCCCCTTTTATTAGGTTTTCAGTAGGAATAGGCCACTGCCACCACTCATCGCTCCTTCACTGGGATGGAAATTCTCCAGAATGGAGTTCAGAAGGGCTGGAGTCTAGAGGGGATCTCGACTTCTAGCCCTCCTGCGAGCCATCATCCACCCCTGAACCATCATTTCAGTGCCCTGAGGGCCCAGCAAGTTCACTCGGGTGTCTTCCATGTCAGAAATCCTGTGCTGTCACCCTCACCCACCACATACACCCTCACTGCTCCAAGATTCTTTCCTATGACATAAACCTGACCACGCTAACACCCTGCTTACAAGTCTCCCCTGGCTGAACTCCCTTTCTGGTCATGTGTCTGCTTCACCCGGCTCTCACCACATCCGCCAGCTCCTGACTTTCCCAAACACTCCCACCTCTCCACCCTGGGTCCGCGCTCTGCCTGCGATGCCTCCTGCTCCTCTCCCTGAGCCACCGAACTACTTGGCCTGCAAGACACCAAAGTGAAGAAAGAAGGAAAAGCCACCAAACACAGATGTATCATCCTGTGCCTCAAGCAGCCTGCAAAACAGCTGGGCCCTGGACACCTCCCCCTGCTCTCCTCTTCCAGAGACAGTCCAGCCTCCTGGGATCCCACAGCACACGGTTCTTGCCCTCAGGATGGCCCACTGCACCCAATGTAAATTGCATGTGTCAGGCTAGTGGCTGGAGGCTCGTTGAGTTCAGGAGCCCTCGTATTAATCTGTGTGTGCACACACCCGCTACCCTTGACTACGACCCAAAGAAGAATCTGACAATGTTTCCTACATATATTTCTTAAAACATGCTGACCAGGGCAGGGGAGTCACTGTGTCACTGTGCCAGCAAGAGGCATGGAGTATGAGACACTCTGTCCCCAGTGCTGCTTAGATCTCAGCAGAGGCTGTGGACACAGTCTGGCAGGAGAGGCACAGGGACCATTTCTTGGGTACCTACCACATTCTGAGACCAGCCCACAAGGAATTGTTTCTCTTCCTCATCTGCCTTTCTTTTAAATGCTACTAGGTCCTACCAGGAAAAGACAAGTCAGACTGGCATAGAGCTGGCCTGGAAATGAGGTATCCAGGTTCTGGAAAGCCCCTCAGAGGATGCATGACAAAGGCCAAGACAAGTATCATGGGAAGCCTGAAGGGGTGTGTGTGTGGGAGATGTTCTTAGCCAGGGTGAAAGAAAAAGAGCCCAGAAATAGCAACCCACCCTCTGTGAAGGGTGTGCCAGCCGGCAGGTGTTTACTGAGTATCTGCTAGTCACTAGGGGCTGAGGACACAAAGGCAGACAAGTCGTGGCTGTGTGTGGGTGCACTATACACACCATCAAGGCATATAACAAGACACAAAGCATAGAGGACAGGGACTCACAGCAAGAAATGGTCAAAAGGCCAGTTGCTAGGAATGGGCCACCTCCTCCCCTTTGGTGCTCCCTCCAGGTATCCCAAATCAGGGACCCGCAGCCGGGAGAGGGAGCAGGGCCCAGGCCAGCTCAGGAAGAGCAAGCTGCTTGGCCATGCCTGCAAACACTATGCAGCTTGGACCCCTCTCCTCCCTTCCTGATGCTCCCGCTACAAGGCCTTTTATGGGGGAATTTGGCAAGAGTAACTTCAATAACAAGAAAGGGCTTTGAAAGGCAGGCAAATGCCTTCCTCCAGCTGAGAGATTTATTTCCTCGTCTGTGGAGTCCCAGGAGGCTGGACAGCCCTGTGGGCTACGGGAGAAGGCCAGACTGTGGCTTGGCCTCAGGGAGGGCCACGGACAGAGCAGTCTCTGTGGCAGCACCTTCCAGCTGAGGGTCCTCCCTGCCTGCCCCTCAAGTCGGTTGCCAAGTTTCTAAACAGGACAGAGCTCTATGTCCTACGAACCAGAGTGAAGGGAAGGGGAAAAGCTATCAAGCCTGGATGCTTTATCCTGTACCTCAAGCAGCCTGCAAAACAGCTGACCTGAAAAATGATTCTGAGACAAAAAGCAAAGCAAAAGACTCGCATACTGGGGGAGAATAAAAGAGCTACTTGGGAATGAAGAAACACTCAAAGTACGGCATGGTTAACTGGGGAAAACTGCCTGGGGAACAAGAAGTTTGGAGGAAAGTTTCGAGAAAACAGTCGCTAGATTTATTAAATGTGTGAGTATGTGTCTGGTACTGCACCAGGCACTTTTACACATATCAGCACAGTACATCTTTGCAGTTCTCTGAGTCAGACATTATATATTTTAATCCTCATTTTACAGATGAGGAAATCGAGCTGTGGAAAGGCGAAGTACCTTAGCTAAGATCTTAGAGCCTTGTTCACTACCCCATGGGAATCTCTCTACAAACAAGTGTCTTTCCAGTTAGAAAACTGAGGGCAAGTTTCTGCTTCTCCACAAAGGTACACGCCACTGCCCCATGTGGCCTAACCCACCCCTACTTCACTGTCTCCTCTGTAAATGAGAGGTTACACCAAAGGGATTTTCGCTCCTCCTGACTCAGCCCTCAGCACTCAGGAGCCTCCTTGAGAAGAAAGATGGTGTCAACAGGGGTTGCAGGAAAGGGCTCTGGCTCCAGGCCTCCCCCAACCAGGGCTCCTGGCTGCTGATGGGGACTTTGATACAATCCGCCCACGGGAAAGCCCTACAAGAATGGGGAATGCCAGGGCCTGACCTTCATGGGAGAGACCCTCTAAGTCCTCAAATTCTCTGGGCCAATGATCACCCCAGCTTCCTGACACGCCCCATTCCTGGGAGAATCTGAGCAGTGGGGAAGATCGGGGTGAGATGGCTGAGTCAGCTGGGTTCATTTTCGCTTAGTTTCCTGCTTTTGTCCTTGATTACGCAGATCACTGAGAGCCAGCGCAGGTTCCTGTGGCTCTAAACCGAGGGCCGCTCCTTACCTTCTCCGTGACGGCGCGGGCGCACTCGATCAGCTCCCTCTTGGTGTAGCTGTCTGTGGGGCAGACCTGGAGGGCCCCTGCCTTCTGCACCAGGAAGATACAGCCGTGGCCCAGGTCCTGCACACGAGTGCGAATCTGGAATCCGATCTGCAGAGGCAAGCCCAGGATGGGGAAGGAGAAGCATGATGGACCCTGCCATCGAGGCCTTCCCTATGTGGAAAATTTCTCCTACGTCCTATGGGAGCCTGGCTAGGAAAATTCCACTCCTATTACGAGTCTGTGTTTGGTGAAGTATGGAATTTGGTTGATTTTGCTTCCCTTTTTAGAGACTGTAAAATGCCCAGTCTCTACCTAACAAGCCCGTATCTTGCGGTCCTAGTGTAATACCCTCCTTGATACGTATCTTTCCTGGTTTATGGCTTATCTGCTCCTCCAGCCACCTGGTAAGAATGTTAATTAGATGAACTTTGTGGAATAATTCTGTTATTCATTCAACAAGCATTTACTGAGCCCCTATTGTGTGTCAAGGCCTCTTCTAAGCAGGTAATGTGTTTAGTTTCTTTTATTCTTCACAATAGCTCTAGAGGGTAATCAGAGGTTCAAAATGTGGTTTCCATATTAAGCATATTTTGAAGTGTTCAGATTCTTGCAAAATTGGTATGTTTACCAACCAGAGCACCCCCTACCCCAGCTGTATCCCATGGGGACAGCGACCATACTGAGCCCAGACTTCCTATCAGGCTAGGTTTGAGGTTTCCTTTAAAAGGTACATTTTTAGAGCTAAAAGCTCAGCAGACACACATTCTTTTAATAACTCCTGGGTTGTGTGATTATAAAAGGTACTTTGCCTAAGAGAGGCCAAACGGGCTCCGCTGTGGATTAGCTGCCAGCTGTCTCCTTTAAGGTGTAATAAATTCCACTTCCACCTCCCCGAAGTTTGCATTCCTCTGGCCCTGTTTCACATCAAATTTCATTTTGGTCTGATCAATACAGCTGCCATCAATCATCTGCCTTCCAGCCCAGGCAGGCAACTCAAACCAAACCAAAACAAAACTTTAAGCATGGGTCACTGTCATTTTCAAGAATCTACAATAGCTAGAAACTGCGGCTCTTATTTTTCTAGCATCTATCAGGAATAGTTACGAAAAGATCTCAGGTATTGTGAGTAAAACCTGGGAGACTTTTGGCCCCCTGGATGCTATCTTCCAATAGCGTCTCATTAGCCACAGTTAAAGGAAGGATGACTTTGGAGAATGAGGGGTGCTGCAATTGTTATTTCTGCTATTATTGAAACACTGTTTTTAGGGAAAGAACTCTTCCTCTAAACCCCTTAAAGGCCCAAAGAACTTCTAAATCCATTTAGTAGAATATTCTCGTGATCGACAAAGTTGAGCTTCTGCTCCTTTAGGTGTCTTCTATACACTTTCTTCTCTTTTTTTATGATAGAGTCTTTTTCTGTCACCTGGGCTGGAGTGCAGTGGTGTGGTCTCGGCTCACCGCAATCTCCGCCCTCCCGGTTCAAGCAATTCTCCTGCCTCAGCCTCCTGAGTAGCTGGGATTTACAGGCGGCCACCACAACGCCCGGATAAATTTTTGTATTTTTTTAAAGCAGAGACAGGGTTTCACCATGTTGGCCAGGCTGGTCTCGAACTCCTGAACTCAAGTGATCTGCCTGCCTTGGCCTCCCAAAGTGCTGGGATTACAGGCATGAGCCACCGTGCCCAGCCAAGTTTCTGCTCTTTTGGGTGCTTTTTATACACTTCTATACACCTTCGTACACTGGTGCCACAGACGCTTCTTAATTAGGCAGGGCTGTCTTGTTGACTACCTCCACGCAGAATACAACAGCAGCAGCACCTCTGGATTGCACAACACAGCAGCTCTGCAAACAGATCTGGGGAATGGTGTAGCAGTAAGGCTGCCGCTGAGGCGGGAAAAACACTCCAGCCCACACAGATGTAATGTCATTTAAATATACATGTTTGCTGGACATGTTTGTTGGTTTGAAAATAATGTTAAGCTGAAGCAGGGGTATACCCCATTAAAGTTTCAAACAATCTGGCTCTTGAAGTGCTCCAGATCCATCGAGTTAAAACCAGAGTAAGATAATCTAGAGACAAGGGCTCTGAGGTCAGTGATGACCACAGATCTTTAAAGGCTGAAGTGCTGCTGGAAAAGTCAGGTAAGAAGGAAATGGAGTTAGAAACATTTATAGAATTTCAAGGGAAAAAAGATCTTACCAGGTCAACCTTCCCGTTTTATAGACAAAGAGATGGAGGCCCAGAGAAGTGATGTGATTTGCCTAAGATCACACAGCTGGTCCCTGGCAAAACTAGGTGAGAATCCAGCTCTTTAATCCTAAGCACATTGCTCTACTTGGTAGATCAGTGTTTTTCTAACTTCTTTGATTTTTCTACGTAGCAGCAGAACCCTTCCTCTCCCAATCCAAATTAAATCTCTTGTGGATCTCAGTATGTCAAATGGATAGCAGTAATGGGTTATTAGTATGCTCTTCCTTTATGAGTTAAAATGTATATCTTTGACCCAATAAAAAGCCAAAAATGAGACTGAGTGAACCAAAGTGTTACAGATAAGGTTATGAAGGCTAGTTACAGCCTCAGCCACCAAATTATTTCTGTGTTTTGCTTTGGCGATACAGTGTTGAGAAGATCCTGTTACATGCATAAAGAAAGCAAAGGAGAGCAGTTTCCTCTCCATTCTTGACCACTGCAGCCAAGGCAGGAGCAGCAGCAGCCTGAGATCAGCACAAAACTACCCAGCAGCCTGAAGCAAAGCACCGGTGGCCCCCACCGGGTTCCCATTTGGTCTAGACCACACTCAAAAGCTCCTTTCTGCCACCCACATGAGTGAAAGGTTGAGAGCAAGGGTGGGTTTTCCTAGCAGTTTCAACAATAGTTACATTAAGCTTAAAAAGTAACACTAGGGGCAAACATGCAGAACCTCCTCCATGGGTTTTGAAGAACATGGCATGAAACCACGCTGCTAGAAGAGACCTAGGCTCTCAAACTTCTCTGTGCATTCCTTCTGCTCCTGTGCAGAGTCTAGCCTGAGCTTTCTATCTGCAAAATGCAAGGCACCGGGACGAACACCTGTATCTTAAATCCCGTTGAGAGTGGGAGGGAGGGAGGACCCGCTCTTGAGCTGTCTTGAACCTGAACCCTATAGGATGACATGATCCATGGTGGGCTACATCCTCAACAACACTTTTGTGGTCCCTTAGCACCACCCCCCACCAAGGGCTACGCTCTAAAAACACACCCTAGCGCCCTGCTGTCCGGCCCCTTTCTTGGAGGTGACACGAGGCATGTAGCAAGTGAGCCCGTATATGGTCCATGGTGCAGCTGGCTCAGTGGTCATCAGAAATAAAATTCTAGTTAAGAAGCTCCAAGGAAGGCCAGCACCAGAAAACATGGGGATGAAAATAAGTGAGGCAACAGTTGCAAAGGCCTTTGGTGTTCTCAGTCAACCCAGGGCTTTGCTTCCATATTCAGGGCTGTGCAAAGTCACGCAATTGTCATCTAGGTACCTGGAGACCCCCTTGAGGCTCAGCCTCACAGGTGTATGTGTGTCTGCACAATTCTATTTGGACAGCACACAGGAGGGATGTAGTGTTATCAAGGACAAGCTGAAATAGGCTTCACCCACTGATGTTCATGGGCCAGGAGGGCTGAATCTAAGAGGAAGGACGGGATCTCAGGATTCCCTGCCAGCCCTGTTCTCAACCTTTCACCCCCGTGGGCAGCAGAAAGGACTAAGGACCTTGCTTCCAGCTCTGCCTTCTCCTTGGGAACCTGACACTCTTAACCTTCAGGGGCCTTTGTTCCTTCCCGTGACACAGGACAGAAGCTATGTCCCACTCCAGGGGCTGATGGGATGAACAAATGAACAGGTACATGTGGAAAATCTCAAAAAGATGAAAGCCATATATGAATGCATGCTGCTGGAAAAGGAGGCAGACTAGTGCAGAGAGGTAGCCAGGGTTGTGATTCCCGGCTAACCTGGGTTTGAATCCTGGCTACTCCACATATTTACTTGTTAACTTATTTACTTACTTGGAACATTCACTTATTCCAAAGTTATTTAAAGTGGCTCACATACTAGCGACCGTAGTTGTGTGGTCTTGGGCAGTTTAACTGAGCTCCCTGAGCCTGGTTTTGCTTATCTGTGAAATGGGGAAGAACAAAAGATTATCTCACTGCAGTTATGAGGGGAAACAGGATTGGGCCCATCACAGCATCCGATATGCGGTAGCACTTGATAAATAATAACTCTTACTATTACTTTGCAGAGGCACGTGAAATAGCTAGGACACTTAAATGAAAGAGGACAACAGAATCAACAGTCCACTGGCAATTTTCTAGAACATTTTGTTTTACTGGGGGAACATCCTTGAAAGGAAATCCTTTTTTTTTTTTAGATGGAGTTTTGCTCTTTTTGCCCAGGCTGGAGCTTGGCTCACTGCAACCTCCACGACCTGGGTTCAAGCAATTCTCCTGCCTCAGTCTCCCGAGTAGCTGAGATTACAGGCACCCGTCACCATGCCCGGCTTATTTTTGTATTTGTAGTAGAGATGGGGTTTCGCCATGTTGTCCAGGCTGGTCTCGAACTCCTGGCCTCAAGTGATCCACACATCTCGGCCTCCCAAAGTGTTGGGATTACAGGTGTGAGCCACAGAGGAAATTCATTCTGTATCCAAAAAGATAAGAGATTTAGACTGGGCGCAGTGGCTCAAGCCTGTGATCCCAGCACTTTGGGAGGCCAAGATGGGCAGATCACTTGGGGCCAGGAGTTCAAGACCAGCCTGGACAACATGGTGAAACCCCGTCTCTACTACAAATACAAAAATTAGCCGGGCATGGTGGTGGATGCCTGTAATCTCAGCTACTCAGGAGGCTGAGGCAGGAGAATTGCTTGAACCTGGGTGGCGGAGCTTGCAGTGAGCCAAGATCACACCATTGTACTCCAGCCTGGGCGACAGAGCAAAACTCCATCTCAAAAAAAAAAAAAAAAAATAAGGGATTTAAAAATGCTAAGCTTCTCCCTGCAATACTAAACTTCTCAGTAAATATGACCAGCCCACAGGGTGATCCAACGAACTACCAGTGTTGATTAGAAAGGAATGTTGCTCAAAGACATAAAATGTGGGGTTTTAAATTGGCAGCTTTAGAAAAGTGTTATTTGAGCCTCAAGAAAAACCTTCAATTCCTTTCTTGTCGAAATAAAAGTAAAATGGAGAAAATCATCTCCTGGTTTTGTGCCTTGGGGGAAATTAAAAGCCTGGTCTTTATGAAGTTTTGGATCTGATTCCAGTTGGAGGGGGTCTAAGGAATCCTGATCGCCTTTCCTCACTGCCTCAAACAAAACAAAACAAAACAAAACACACTGGTTTTTCCCAAGCCTTAAAAAACAACTACATCTGAAACCCGGTCAAATGTAATTTGCTTGGGATAGCTTGTCAAAGTTGAAAAGGCAAGAATGGAACTTATCTGACAAAGATAGAAAACATGGAAGAAAAAAGTGGCTGGGCATGGTGGCTGACATCTGTAATCCCAGCACTTGGGAGGCTGAGGTAGGTGGATGGCTTGAGCCAGGAGTTTGAAACCAGCCTGGACAACATAATGAGACCCTGTCAACAGAAAAATTAGCCAGGCATGGTGGTGCACACCTGTTGTCCCAGCTACTTGGGAGGCTGAGGTGAGAGGATTGCTTAAGCCCAGGACGGAGCTCAAGGCTGTAGTAAGCCGTGATCACACTACTGCACTCCAGCCTAGGTAACAGAGCGAGGCCCCGGCTCAAAATAATAATAATAGTATTATTACTAGGTTGGTGTAAAAGTAATTGTGGTTTTTGCCACTAAAAGTAATGGCAAAAACTGCATTTACCTTTGCCTTGGGAGGCCGAGGCAGGTGAATCATGAGGTCAGGAGATCGAGACCATCCTGGCTAACATGGTGAAACCCTATCTCTACTAAAAATATTTAAAAAATTAGCCGAGTGTGGTGGCAGGCGCCTGTAGTCCCAGCTACTTGGGAGGCTGAGGCAGGAGAATGGTGTGAACCTGGGAGGCGGAGCTTACAGTGAGCCGAGATTGCGCCACTGCACTCCAGCCTGGGTGACTGAGCAAGACCCCATCTCAGAAAAGAAAAAAAAAAAAAAAAAAAGAGTGGGTCCAATGGCAGCGGGGCATCATTTTCCCACCTCCAGCATGTGTATCTTAGGCTGGAAAATTTGAGAGAATTCTAAAGCAGACATCCATTTCATCTGGGGGAAAAGGCTGCGGTTCTCACCACAGGCGCTTAACAAATGATTGCGCCAGCTTTTAAGGCATCTGGTATTTCAAGTGGTTACTGCAGATTTTCCTCCGAGACAAAGCTTTCGTCGCTAAATCTTTTCCTCAGCATTTCCATTTAGAAGTTGTGGCTCATAGGATCTCGAATTCTTTCTTCTTCTTTTTGTTAAGGGGAAACTAATCTTAAATAGCAAAGCTGCTGGAGGCTTTTAACTTTTCCAAAGAAATAAGTTTTCACAGTGATGTTAACAAAGGTTTGAATTTTCCATGAAAATTAAGCAGATAAAGCTCCTGCCTGATGTTCCAGGGCAGAGCTATGACTTTTCCTGTAATTGTCACATTCTGGAAAAGACCAAAATGCTGACCTTGCACAGCCGACTGCGAGACTGCAGCGAAGGGAGCAGCTTCTGATTTCCCCTGGATATAAATATTTTCACATGCCGTGATGGGGGAGCCCTCTTGGGCAAACAAATAATTCCACAATCTTGGAATAAAAAGCTACATTGCTTCAGGGATCCCCTAACTTTCTCAGTTTTCCCCAAATATCTGTCTGGCAAATGTACACAAAGAATTTTCCTTAGCAAGCCACTGGAAATTTTATATTCTCTCTGCCCCTTTTCACTCCAGGTCACACGGCTCTCGTGTCTGGAATGTAAAATACATTTCAAGATGTAACAATGAAAAGGAAAACCTTAATGAAAACGTCAGCTGCTACAAATGCAGGGCTAATAACCAAAGTAACCTGCTGTACTTTTAGCAACACATTCTCTTTCCTTGCTGTTTTGGCATTGTTTTATATTTTGGTTCAGTGGTCTCTGTTGTAATAAAAAAAAAAATCTGCTTGTGTCACACGTTGGGTGGGTAGCTTACAAGAGCTCATGTGGAAAGGGCCCTGTGGTTAGGGAGGCCAGCAGTTAAACTAAGGCAGATGGTGGTAGATTCCATTTTCAAAGGTTTCTGTGGACAGATAGATATCCAAACCTCCCTTGCCAAATTCTTTTTGTTTTTTTGGTTTTTTTTGAGATGGAGTCTCCCTCTGTTGCCTACGCTAAAGGGCAGTGCGCAGTCTTGGCTCACTGCAACCTCCACCTCCTGGGTTCAAGCAGTTCTCCTGGCTCAACCTTCCAAGTAGCTGGGATTACAGGTGCATGCCACCACGCCCAGTTAATTTTTGTAGACAAGGGGGTTCACCATGTTGGCCAGGCTGGATCTTGAACTCCTAACCTCAAGTGATCCGTCTGCCTCGGCTTCCTGAAGTGTTTGGATTACAGGCGTGAGCCATCGCGCCCAGTCCACATTTTCCTTTTGTCCAAGCAAACTTTTCCTTACTGTAACATAAGTTCCCTTACATATGTTTATGGAGTTCAAAATTACAGGTTAGTCAAATGAATTATAAATCTAGATGATCTTACTAAAACAGGGAGTCTATTTAAAAATAATAATAAAAAAAAGGCCTGTGTTAGGAGTCAACAGAATCTTAATGTCGGTATCTGATAACTCTCTTTTCTTGGTAGTGAGTTCACAGTCATTGCAAATAGAATTATTCATGCTACAGCCTAGCCAATTATTCTAATATCTCAAAATGCAGGCACTGTTAGAGACTTAAGTAATCCCATGCTAGATATATATGTATGCAAGTACATATATATATATGGTACTCCTATTTACATGCATTGTTACCACACACATTAGAAAGTGATTTGTTTTGGGACTTCATTTCTGTAACGTCTCTGGGAGTCTTTGTAAAAACATACTTAGACCTGACTCCCAGGAGAAATAGCAGCACTGAGTAACTTGGGGACAGTGACTGTCACCATAAGGAGAAGAGAAGACCAATTACAACCTTCTGCCTTGACAACTTGGTTCATTTAGGCACGTTTTGAACAGGGTTTGCACTCAATAAACAGCTTGCTGAATTTCACAGAATGTAATTACCTTTATCTTTCAAGTGTCCCTGTAATCCACTCCATTAATCTTCATTTCCAATTGGGCTTCCTTTCTCTAAGAAGCCGTGTGGTTCCCCAAGCCCTGGACTCCTTCTGTTTGTTCACACTGATACAGATGCTATGAGGCTCCCTGGAGCTGCACCTGACCCGTGTCCTTCCCAATGGACCACCCCATTAGAAGTATGAGAGATGGCAGCTCTTAGAAAGTGGCCTTTGGGGCCCAACTTTGGCTACTGTTAGACTCTTACGGGTACAGGCATTCTAAAGCCAAGTCTACACTGGTCACTAAGGAAAGCTGGTCTAGGAAAGGCAGGGAAGTAATAAAAGGAGTCCACAGGAGGTATGGGGGGAGGGATCTGGGTCAATTCTTAGCCACCCAGAATATTCAGGCAAGATTTTGTTTCATGAAAGTAGCTCTTTCTAGGGAGAGGGACAGCTAATTTTCATACTTGAATGAACCTTTGGAAAACAAAAATAATTGCGGGGGATGTGCTAACTGGAGTAGGAAGTGACAAGATGGCAGCCTCACGCTTGGGCATGCTAATAGAGACAGCAGGGGATGGGCCTAGGGACAGGGGACCTGGTAGAACACTGTATACAAAATCCTTCTGTCTGAAAGCCCATGCGCCAGTTCTTGGCCAGTCTGCCCCATAAGGGGCAGTGAGCCTTGAGTACAGCCTGGAGCTGCCTGGGTCTGGACCTGTGCTGTGCAGTGGTGGGGAAATAAACTGGGCTCTGGTTACTGGGCTGGGGTCTTCTAGAGTGGAGCTAAGCTATGAAGAAATACCCAGGAGTGGGCATCAGTGTGTGTGTGTGCATCTTAAAATAGGGGTCTTAAGGTGGCAGACCTCCTCTGGTTCCGCCGTGGCTGCTGCCATCTGGCCCTGGAAAGCCAGGTGCCCATAGTCACTGGTCATTTGTGAAGCCAGTCCTCCCAACTCCTCCGGGTTAGTAACCGACTTAGTCATCTGGAAAAAGAAAACAAGCAAGACACACACACACACACACACACACACACACATACACACAGAGAAAAGCATGAGAACCATGTGTTAATATCACTGGAAGCCAAAGGGTTTCATTCACTTTTAAGCTCCTGAGGGGGTGAAGGCCAGGCCTTGCATTTGGGGCTAGAAGCTGGAGAGGGCAGTTCAAGCCAAGCCCATGCTGCACTGCACACAAAAGGCCAGAGCCCTCGCAGGGCCCTGCTCAGGCCAGATTCTGACCGGGCCGGTGGGGACATGTTCAGCGTCGGGGCTGTGCAGCTTGGAGCCAGCCCCCAGGGTCCCCCCTCTGGCAGGTGAGTGTGCCAGCTCCTTGCCAGCCCTGCTCTGGGGGGGTCACCAGAGGAATTCCCCCTAGAAGCCCCCAGAAGGCACAAGCCCTGTTCGCTTCTCACTCCTGGGCCCAGGCTTCTCTGTAGGGGGCTGATCTGGTCTCTGGATGCCCCGAAGCAGGTCCCACCCAGGCGAGAGAGGGCATGAGGACAGGGCTGTTAAGAAAACCATGAATGAGAAGTGCTGGATAAGCCAATGTTTTAGAGGAAAAAAAACTCATAGAGGATACAGCTTTGCAGTAAATTTGTGCCAAAGAATTACAAGGTTTTACCCACAAATTTAGTTAAGAGTAGTGTGTAGCCCACATGGTCAAGTTCTGCCTTTATTATGAAGATACTCGGGATTTTTCTCTGTTTCATAGACTGATGCATCTCAATTATCTAAGGTAGCTGGCATGCTAGTTTCTAGTGTTTCTTCTTCCTCTGGACAAAAATACCTTTAAATTCTCACAAAAGCAGTTTTAATCTACCACCCAGAAGGGTGTCAACTTGACCCTCATCATGGGGCTCCCCTCCTGTTCCACCTCCTCTTGCTCTGGATAACAATACTGTCTCTTTATTTGTGGCCTTTTAAGACCTTGATTTTAAACAGCCTTTTAAAATACCTTTTGAATGACTCTCCATCCATCAAGGCAGGACAGGAATGTCCATCCCATCTAAGGCATGTGTACAAGGACACGTCCCAGCCTTCAGCTGAGATGTGGCCTCCAAGGAACGCACATTGAGCTGCACGAGAGTGAGTGGTACCACGCACTGCTCCACTGCGACCTGCCAACAGTTGCACTGGGTCACTCCTTACGGGGTGAGGAGGGCCTCTTTCACACAAGGAGCCAGGCCAGTTATCTCAGGAGTGACCACGCAGCCTGAAGCTCAGCTCCTTAAGCTCATGGACACCCAGGGTCAGGCCAGGGCAGCCCAGGACCTGGCTCTGAAGACATTCCAGAAACACCATGAGGCTGCTCAAACATGTTTTACCGCTGCTGCGCTGCGCTTCCTGCTCATCAGGAATCTGCACTGAAGGGCTGCTGGCTCGGACCTAGGATCCATCCCCCACGCTCCCCTGAGAAGGACAAGACTGGGCTCAGCTCCAGCTTTTCACAGAACACTGAGATGGGTGTACCATTCCCCAGCCTGAATTCTTTTAAACAAGCCTGGCACAACCACAGAGTTTCCATGAATGAATGGCAGCAGCCAGGGACGACTTTGTGGTCCAAGCTCAACCTCTAGTGGACACACGATTACATGACAAAACCACTCAGAGGGGATCTGGGCACAGCAACCACGTGGTGGCTCATTCTGGTCACTCCAGCGAGGAAGGCCCATTGATTTCTCAACCCAGGCTTCTGTGGCAAGTATCAAAGAGGCATGTTTCCCCCGAGAAGGACAAGAAATTTTATCTTATGGCATCTGAGCTTTCAAAAGTTGAGAGAAACTTTTTCTATGGACTCCTATCAATTCTTTGGGGACCACATTTGTCATCTTTCTTATAACTGCTTAACATATCAGAGAGCATTCACTTTCTCTCAATGCCATTTGTATCTAAGGATCTATATAATACAGTTCTGGCTGCATTACATTTTAGAAAAAAAAAAAAAAAAGCCCAAACCAAACATTACCTCCAAAAGTCGTATGCCTTCTACTGTCAGGATTTTTTTTTCTTTTTACATAACCATACTGTTTCATTTTGCCTGAAAGATGGCAATACCTTATTGTCCAAGTATTATAACTTGATTTCATCAGATAATCTCATCTCTGTTCTATTTCATCCCGAAATATCTTCTCTTGCACTGTTATTTTAATCTACTAAAAACACCTCAGGTCCTTTGTGAGGTGAATAGGATTCTTCCCCTTTCTCCTTAACTACAAATTCCTTGTTTTCCCCATCTTCTCATTTTCTCTCCTTCCTTTGCTCCTCTGTCCTCATGCCCAAGTCTCAGCCACCTTTAATTCCCTTTTGCAGCTTTTTCATGAGATAAGAACTACAGCAGACTGGGGCTACTGGACACAGGCAGCCAGAAAGACCACAGATAAAGGACAGAAGCTGGAGCCCCTGAGGGACTAGAGAGTGGTCTGGGCTCTCTCTCCGACACAGATCTGGGATTTGCAGGCTCAGCGGCGGCAGTGGATAAAAAGGCAACTAACAGTGGGGAGGGCAGTTCTCTCCCCTCTTACCATTTCCTGAGCTGTCACCGCAATGGCTTTGGAGTATTTAACCACAGTTGTCTGATAGTCGACAAATGTTCCCTTTGGTTCTGGAGGAGTGCCTTCATCCAGCTACAGAGGAGAGGAAAAGAATCCAAAGGTCATAAGAAGCCTGCTGAAGTGTAGACTGTATTTATGAGAATTAGGAACTTTGAAAAACAGAGCGGGCCTCCGAGATTTTTTCGCCCAGTGTCAACTCAATTGCCCAACTTGTGCAATAAGGACTTCAACAGAAGGGCACATAAGGCATTCGGGTACATGGCAAGGAGAGACTCCCAGCCTTGCCTGAGAGGAGCGGGAGGTCTTCCAGAGGAGTGATGTTTCGGCCAAGTCTTACCAGGCGAGGAGTCTGCCACATGTAAAAGGTGGGAAAGGCATCCCAAGAAAAGGGAACAGAATTCAAGCACATGGAGGCGGGGGCCAGCCTGACACTTCTAGGGAAGCGCAAAGGGGCAGAAGATGAGGTGGGAAAGGAGGCGGACTATCCATCAGGAAGCGCTTCCTGAGGAATGGTAGAGTCCACGGCTATCCATGGAACCCTTCTTTAAGAGCACAATTGGGGAACAGAAGGAATTAGAAGCACCAGAAATACATTGTTGTCCACCTGACCATAAATGCAATGCAATAGGAACTGAGAGAAGGGCAAGATCACTGTGGGGTGGAAGAACTGAGGCAATGGGACTATGTCCCTTGAAGGCTTGGGGAACTGGTGTAGGAGATTTGTATTCAAGATCTGCTTCCAAGGCTTGTGAATGAACCACAGGCTGGTTACTTAAACTCTGATCTCCAGTCCTTCAGTGTTAACTTCCAGGCATCACATGGTTACAGTAAAAACCAACACTACACCTGGTCAAGAACTACATATAGGAAGAGGAGAGAATGTGATAATGACGATGCTGATGATAATGTCAGTGATGATGAAACAGGCAACTCATCTTCACCACCACCATCCTCACCATCACCGCTGGTTGCTGGATGGTATTCCAGGCGAAGAGACAAAGTGAACAGAAATGAATACAGGCAGAGCGAGTCTAGTGAGGTCAGCCTGACCTGAATAGGAGGGAGCTGTTGACAGCAGTGGGAATGAGGCTGCATCTGTTTTATGGAGAACCTTGAAATCATGAAGACAACAGTGGGATCTTGGGTAGGCAATGACGTATTTGAGATTTCCCTGGCAGCTCTGTGCCATAAATTTCAGTCAGAGAAGAGAGGCCAAGTGGTCAATTAGGAAAATGTTAGCTGGTATCTTCAGTGAGAGCTATATGTCATGAGCAGGCATGGACTGCACTGTGAGTGAAAGGAACGCATCACTGTGGCCTATGCATGATGTGGCTGCATAGCCCAGCATAAAATTTTCACCAAACTATTAACACAAACTCCACACTAGACTTTTTTAGCTTTCCCTATCAGGCAGATAGATGCTGTATCCCCATCACGGCATGGGGACCCTGCTAGTCAAAAGGAGACTGAACTGCATACGCATTCACTTGTTGTAAATTGACTGAACATCTTCTAAGCCTCAGGCCACGTGCTAGGAGCTTGCATGTGAGATGTGACATCACTACCAACATGCCAGGATGCTGGAGCTGAAGGGCAGCTCAGAGCTCTTGGCCAGTGGCCACCAGCCAAAGAACCTTTAACTAGTCTGAGGACAATGGGAAAAGAAAGAACAAAGTAGTGACTAGGATTTCAATTTCATTTATTTGAAAGGACTTTCCTTTATTCTGAGATTATAGCCTTCCTCCTTTTGTGGGTGCTAACATGACCTTTCTTTTGTAAAACAGCAGTGATGTAGATAGCACAGTCTTTGTCTGTTTTTGTTTCTTTAATTTTGTTACTTGGTCAAAAACAAAAACAAAACAAAAACAAAGAAAAGAGACCACATCACAAAATCCCATAGGATCCTACTAACCTCACTGAATGAGGAAATCAAGGTTCTGAGAGCTTGAATGCCTGTCCAAGGTCACCCGGAAAGCTGATTACTTCATACTCACTTGTGAGTCTCCAAACCTCCCGGTGCTCAGATGACGAGACAAAATCTCAAACAGAAGTTCCACAGTGGAAGCCCCCAAAGTGTCAAGAGTCACATCCAAGTTAGAATTAACTCTGGCTACACTCATGTTTTCCTATGATTCACTGGCTTTGAGAATTTCAGACAATGAGTCTAATAGTATCTCAGAGTTTTAACCAAGTTAACGAAATTCTGAGAGACTATGCCAGCTTTCTAATGCCTTGCAGCATAGGGAGCCAAAGGACCTCAAACATCACTTAATTGTAAGTCCCCAGCAACAGGCTAAGCAAAGGGAGAATGGGAATGGGGAAGAGGTGTTATGTGGTGCCCTGGATGTCAGGCCAGGGTAGATAAGAGTTAGGGGCAACATTGAAACCACAATTATATACTTTGCAGAACTGAGCAGGGAAGAATAGCTCCTGGCCTCTGTGGCTTGTGTTGGCTGGCAGTTCCTAATTACTGCTATCAAGTAACACCTGACTTATTTCCAGCCCATCCAGAAGAATCCAATGTGTCTCTGGCTGAGACAGCATAGGCTACACCACTAACAGCAAGTGGTGCAGGGCCTGCTCTCTCTGTCCACAGTCCATCACAGTGCATAAGGCATAGGGCTATCAAAGAAAGACTTTGGATCTGATGTCCATCTTCCTAGGATGTATGGAATCCTTCCCTGTCATTTGAGAGGTACTGAAAAATATCTTCTCCCAAGAAGAAAAAGATTATCATTTGAATTTCTAATTTGCACCAAGAAACCTTGGGCTCCATTATTTAATGTCCTTGGGTAGATACATGGTTTATTTTCAAAGCTCTGGTGTTCTGACGTCCTGAAAACCAAACAAATCTACTGAGACTTATCCAAAGGCCTTGAGAAGAGGGAAATTTCACTCATTTTCTGCCACAATGTCCACATTTGCAGCATGAGAAGCCCACAGCAGAAACTGATGGACGATTTGACAAAGTGGAGCCTGAAGTCTCTAAAGGGAGACACAGCATTCCATCCTGGGCTTGTTATGTTTGTTCCTAGACTGACAATGACTGCATAATGCCTAAGGATAATTATTCTAATTATAGTTACAGCATATCATTTCTTCATGGAGATATGAACAACCAATCTTCTCTAAATTAGCAATTAAAGACTGCTTATTATCCTGAAAAACCTTATTAATGTATTCACAATCTGACATTGGACATTTCAAAACATAGATGATGTCTAAAATTCTTGGCATGCTATCACAGGATGGCAATTAGATGCTGATGAACAAGCATTCTTTCTAATGAATGTCAAACTTACATGACTAGTGAAGGATTCTTTGGGGGAAAGAACAGGAGATATGGAGTTGAAACTGTCTCCAGTCATGTCACCCTAATGATCCAACTCAATTGATGGGTTACTAAATGAGAAAATGATACTCATGTTCTCTTATATGTCTGTAGCCTGCAAGGGTTTACCAAGGGCTTTTACATATATACTATTTCAGTGGTTTCTGTGCCTGGCTAGATATCAGAACCACAAGGAGAATTTAAAAAGAGTATGTTAAAATGTAACCCAATTGAGTGGGTTGGGGGTGGAGCCTAGGAATCTACATTCTTAAAGCTCCACATGATTTCAAAATAGCCATTCCAAAAGCTAGCACTTGAGAATCACTTTTTTTTTTTTTTTTGAGACAGAGTTTTGCTCTCATTGCTCAGGCTGGAGTGCAATGGGCACGATCTCGGCTCACCGCAACCTCTGCCTCCTGGGTTCAAGTGATTCTCCTGCCTCGGCCTCCTGAATAGCTGGGATTACAGGCATGTGCCACCATGACCGGCTAATTTTGTATTTTTAGTAGAAACAGAGTTTCTCCATGTTGGTCAGGCTGGTCTTGAACTCCCAACCTCAGGTGATCCGCCCACCTTGGCTTCCCAAAGTGCTGGGATTACAGGCATGAGCCACCGCACCTGGCCAGGAATCACTTTTATTTCATTTTGGCAATTGTTCCCCCACAACAAACCCTATGAAGTAGATAATCAATTTCCATCTTACAAGTGAGGAAATCTATGGTATCTTTTCCATCTCCATCTTTTTCTTTCATGTAAAATTAGAAGGAAGGGCACAAGTGGCTTACAAAAATAATGCATTAATAATAAAGAATAATATGTTGGACGTGTGACTGGATATCTGTACATTAACTACAACCTTCCAGAAAAGTAGAGCCTTGTTGCTATGAGCCTTGACAGCAGCTTACAGAAAAGTACGCAAGGCCCATGTGTGAGGGAGATGAGGGAGTAGAGAGCCCTGGAGCCCACGCCCACCTTGCTCATAGCCTCTGCAATGGCGTCCACCATGCCCCCAACCAGCCCCACTTCACTGGCAGCTTCGTTCAGCGTCACCATGATGTCGTCCACCGCTTCCTTCATCAGCTGGGCGGCCTCTGTGATGGCGTCATGGGTGTGCTGCGCCTGAGAAGGAAGTGTGAAACATTTCCTTAAGCAGAAGAGTGCAGTGCTCAGTCTTCTAAGAATAACCTTCAAAAGTAGAGTGTAAAACCATACCCCCACAATGGAGCACAGCAATGTATTCTATTCCTTCCCTTTCTTTATGTTTGGCCATTTGTTTGCAAAGTAAATAAAAATCAGAAAGACAAATAGAAAAAGATCTCTTTTTACAATCAGGGAAAAATAAAACTGCAATATCAAACAAAATCTTATGACATGACTAATTTTATATGTTACTATGTTCAGGACTGTAGAAACAGAATGCCACAGGTCCCTAAATATACAACATATACAAGCTGACACATTAAAAAAATAATATAATGAAAAAATGTGCTTAAAATAAATGTACTTCTCTTCAAAGTCGCCCAACACACTATAATTCCCTATCTAAAGATAAGATTGGATTACAGAAATGTAGGTACCTCTAAGGGAAATGTATCTGTGGAGTGCCTAATAGGCTTTGAAACTATGTCACAAATTATATGCCATGAGGTTGGAGAAATGCATGCAGCCCTGCAGGTGAAGCCCTGAGTACCCATGCATTCCTTAGACCATATTAGGAAGCAGGTGTTTCACACCTGTGTCAAGCAGAGTAGGGGTTAAGTAAATCAATGGATGAAAACAATGAAATAACGGCAGTCCTGGGCTCCCTGAAAGACACCTCAAGTAGTAGCAAGATGCCGGGGGGAACAGCCAAGCCAGACAAACCTGGGTTCTAGTTCTGGCTCCACTGCTGGCTAACTAGGTAAGTGGCCCTGGGCTTGGAGTCCTCCTAGGTAAAATGGGGAAAACTACAGCAACACTATGCAGTGATGGATGATATGGCGGCAGGCGCCTTGTCATTTATAAGGGCAGTGTAGGAGGAAAGGGTGCCCTTGCTCTGCAAAATCTGACCTGATGTCAGGTTTTTAGGGTCAGAATTGCATTACATCCAGGCATTGGGTCTACTCATGCCGTGGCCATGGCCGCCCTGAGCCACCTTGTTGGGGAAGTAGACCCTTTCAAAAGGCCAAGATATTGCATCTTTACTTCGGTAAATGAGAAGGTAAAGAAGCCAGTGGAAAGCAGTAAACGAGAACTCATTGGGTGATTTTCTAAACACAAGAGAATTTCAGAGGCTATGTGAGCCACAGGAATTGGCCCTGTCTGAATCGAAAAGCCATAGGAAGCAAGAAAAGTTATTCAAATATGACATCTGATGAGATGGGAAATATGTTGATCATGGGTGGTTATCCTTGAGGCAGCTGTGTCAGGATACACAGGACTGTCTTCGGGATGAGTGAAGTAAACTGGTAATTGGGGCTGAGAGCTGATTTCATGGCACAGAGATGGTAAAACACAAAATGTGCAGATTGCTTTATTTTGATGATAGAAGTGTGAAAGGTGATACCTCTTGGACCTACTCTCCAGAAAGAGCATCTCATACATTTTTATTCATACAGAAGGTGAAAGGGAGGGTGCATATTTCTCTAAGTCTCATTTAGAAAGAGATGACTGTTGAAGATACAAAAATGCCAGCAATTCTACACATTCATATGAAAATTAAGTACACCTTCTTGAGGAGATGGGAGCACTGCCTGCCAAGGATCTGTACTCTCATGCAGGCTCAGGAAGGTTCAAAAGCAAATTTGGGGGGCAGCAGTAAATCACAAAACTTTTTGAACTCCTTGGAAAATTTAAACAACACTGTCCTGTACCAGGTCACCAAAATCTGTGAAAGCATATCCTTGCTCTTGGCAATCCCAGAAATGAATTACCTCCCCATCCACTCATGCTGATGAATTCTCTAGAAGGCCTGCTCTCCTTCACTTCTCATGGTTAAGTTTTTCACAGATTCTTAGAGGGTCAGCTCAGCATCTACCTCTTCTATGAAGCCTCCTCCAATTACTCCAGGCCTCACCCAGGGCCTTTTCTTCTGAACGCCAAAGGCAAGTCTCATCTTTATCAGACAGCCTAATCTCAAATCACACACACCTGCTAGTAGAGCTCAATAGTTTCAGATACCCAAAGACACAGTTGGATCTCAATTAAGGCCTGTTTAAACCACCGACAGCAATCTCATAAGTGGCATCAGTCGGCCCAACAATGAGGTCGTTATTTTAGATTCCAGAGGGGTTCCTTGTTACTGTTCCTCATGGCACCACACAAGAGGAAAACCAGATTCCATTCTTTTTCAGACACACGTCTGAAGTCCGCTTCCAAAGGAGCCTTGTTTCTTTATTACAGCGCTTCAAATACAAAGCCCAGGATAGCAGGCACAGACATCACAGGAGTATGGAAAAATGGGAGAAGGCCACAGGGGAGCAGATTTCAACTTTGGTAGAGGGAGAAAAACAAGGAATAATTAGAACTGCCCAACAGTGGAGAGGGCTGCGCTTCTGCTGCAGTGTTGCAGGCGGAATCTGTGGGGGCCCATCAAGGATACTGCAGAAGGGAACTGGGCGGGGTGGGGATGAGTGGAGAAGGGAGCACTGTGGGGTTGAGAATACTGCAGAAGAGCTCAATGGAGCGAGGGAGAGGTTACACTGCAAATGCCTTGGTAAGCATGTAATTCATTAACACCAGGTTCTGGGCTGCCACTTTTTTTTAAAAACATAACAACTATGTCAGGCACATTATCTCATTTAGTCTCTACCAGTACCTTAGGGAGGCATTCATAATTGCCTTCATTGTTTAGCCGCAGAAACAAAGAAATGAAGTAATCTACTCGTGAGAGGCAGAGGTGGGATTTGAATCCAATTATGTTTGACCCCAAAGCTTGTGCTATTTTTCACCAAATCAAAGCTACCCGTAACTATCTGACAAACCTTTATTTCTTCTGCAAACAGGGATATATAACACCTAGCACACGGCAAATAAAACCTAGTAAATATCTGTACAAAGAATAACACTCAAGGTGATTAAGTCTCTGCATCAGGCATCTAAGGAAAGGGTTCAAAAAAGCAGACTTGTAGTGTCCCAGGCGCACTTTGGGCTAAGCCTGTCAGGGTTTGCAGAAAGAGAGCAGGTTGAATGAGACCAGTGAGGGACAGAAGTGATCACCTGCCTTGCCTTCACTCATCTTGTTTTACTTCATCATCTAATGCTTTACTGAAAACTACTTCACACTGGTGGAAAATTATTCTAGACACCACTTTCAAGCAGAGGCTGTTACCAGAAAGCTTACAGGGCTGACTATGTGTGCTCTATGGGTGGGAACACAGGAAACTAAGTCCAAGCTGGATGTTGTGGCTTGCACCTGTAATCCTAGGTACTTGGGAGGCTGAAGGCGGAGGATTGCTTGAGGCCAGAAGTTTGTGATGAGCCTGGGCAACATGGCGAAACCCCATCTCTGATGGCTGGGAGCACAGTCAGCACTGTAAGCTTTCTGGTAACAGCCTCTGCTTTACCAGAAAGGAGAAGCTGAGGTTGTGAGTTTCCTTGAGAGAAAATAAAATTCCACAAGGAGCTCTGAACATACAGTCCAAGCAGATGTGTTCATGTCTTAAAAATCCAGAAAGGTCAGGTGTGGTGGCTCATGCTTGTAATTCCAGCACTTTGGGAGGCTGGGGTGGGTGGATCACCTGAGGTCAGGAGTTCAAGACCAGCCTGGCCAACATGGTGAAACCCCATCTCTACTAAAAATACAAAAAGTTAGCTGGGTATGGTGGCACACGCCTGTAATCCCAGCTACTCGGGAGGCTGAGGCAGGAGAATCACTTGAACGCGGGAGGCGGAGGTTGCAGTGAGCCGAGATCACACCATTGCACTCCAGGCTGGGCAACAAGAGCGAAACTCTGTCTCAAAAAAAAAAAAATCCAGAAA